>NW_022103915.1:44553364-44560834 GCF_000313985.2 Echinops telfairi
GGGAGGGAGGGGGAGCGGGGAGGGAGGGGAAGGGGAAAAAGGGAAATGAGGAGCTAATTCCAGGAACTGGAGCAGAAGATGAATTTTGAGAATGATGAGGGCAACAAATGTATAAGTGTGCTTTCCACAATTGATGTATGTATGGACTGTGATGAATTGTATGAGCCCCAATAAAATGATTTTTTTTAAAAAAGCTGTGGTACATACATACAATGGAGTACTACACATCACTAAAAAGTAGCGATGAACACATGAAGCACACCGCTGCATGGGGAGAACTGGAGGAAATCATGCTAAGTGAAGTAAGCCAAGCACAAAAGGACAAGTACAACATGAGTCCCCTGAGGTAAGCTTTAAAAAATGCAAAAGGGGCATAGGGAAAAAGCTACTGCATACAAACATTCCTGGGGTAAGGGCCAGGCAGTATGGCAGGGACCAGACCAAATACAGGGATACATATGGTAGCCAACTAAAAAGGAGGTGGGGAAAGGGAAAATAAATAAATAAATAAATAAGAAATGGGTAGTGGGGGCACAGGGCACCAACCCACCCAAGGGGAGGGTATTGTTTATATCTCCACAGGGAAAGAGGGACCAGACTTCAACCCAGTGCTCCAAGATGTGAATGCAACATGCCGGCTGGAGTAAGGAACCAGTGGAGAGGTCTGGGGGGCTGGACCCTATCCTAAATATTAAGTGGACACCTGCCCCTACCCCCAGAAGAATTTATTTCAGAGGACGGCACTGAGTCTGCATCTTCTGAGAGGGACATACCTGATCGGAGCACATGGGAGCAGATGAAGGGGGAGGAGGGGAGAGTGGAGGACATCCTGGCCCACCAGCCTTGAGGACAATGTTCCTGATTAGAGCAGCCAGTCCACAGAGAGGACCACATGGCCGGCCCCACTATGAGACATGATGTCCCTCACTGATCCATAGCCCTACAGGGGACAACACTGGAGACACAGTGTGGGAATTGCGCCTAATCTGATCCCACCATACAGAAGCAAAACACTAAGGGAGTGCAATAGAACAGCATGGGAATCCAGCGGCGAGGTCCCCAGGGAATGCCGAAGGTGAACTTTGGGACCAGGGCTTGGTGCCCCGACAGACTGGACTGGAAAAACACTCCTAAAGGTCAACAAACAGTCCTTGAACTAACTACAAGCTTTTCTTTCTTGTTGTATTTTGTTTTGGTTTTTTTTGTCATTGGTTTGTTGTTGTTTTGTTGTATATTGTTGCTTGGTTTTGCTCTCTCTTGTTTTTGTGCATGTTATTATCTCCACAGGGCTGTCTAAATAAGATAGGCTGGATGAACAATCTGGAGGAGAAAACAACGGGACCGACAGTCCCGGGGGGGACATGGGAGAGGGGAAGGTGGGGGGAAAGGTAGTGGTATTAACAAACTCAGGGACAAGGGAACAACAAGTGATCCAAATCGGTGGTGAGGAGGGTGTAGGAGGCCTGGCAGAGCGTGATCAAGGGTAATGTAACCAAGAGGAATTACTGAAACCCAAATGAAGACTGAGCATGATAGTGGGACAAGAAGAAAGTCAAAGGAAATAGAGGAAAGAGCTAGGAGGCAAAGGGCATTTATAGAGGTCTAAATAAAGACATATACATATGTAAATATATTTATATATGAGGATGGGGAAATAGATCTATATACATATATTTATAGGTTTAGTATTAAGGTAGCAGATGGGCATTGGACCTCCAATCAAGTACTCCCTCAATGCAAGAATAATTTGGAAAAAAAATAAAAATATGCATACTAACATTTACATGTTCACATTTAAGAGTTTATTCTAAGTAAGTAACATGATAAGTATAACAAAAGCCTGTATAAGAATGTTTTTTGCATACCATTTATTTATAATAAACTATTGGGAAGCGCAAATACTTTTTAATAGGGGAATGGAAAGTTTTGCAAACATTTTACAAGATGAACAGAGATGCCAGCATATAAAGGGAAACAAGGGACCATATAGTATATAGTCCCTTGTATAATATACTCTTATGTGCTTTTCTGTGTTTGCATTAAAAAATAAAATCTATAAAATAAATGTTAATAATTGCCGTCACTGGATCTTTTAGATGAGTGATCATCTTAACATTCATCAAAAACAATGAACACATTGTTTTTAACATCTGAAGAAACGATAACATCATTTCCACAGCTCATGAATGATTTATTTAGAGTAAAATAAAACAATTCTAAATAAGTGATGCACATACTTCAGGGACTCGGCTGTTGTTACAGTAAAATGAAGATTGGCGTTTGGTCTGAGATTGGAAAAGCTTAACTTGCTTGGTTAACCTCTACCAGTTCCCGCCCCCAAGACATGCTAACACATCACGTACACACATACCATACACACCGCATAATGCACACATAGAATGTAGAGGCTAACCAGGTTCTACCTCTGTCAAATATCTGAGAAAGATTTGCTTCCTATCTTACAGATGGAAAACTGAACTTCCCAGTGAATTTCTCATAAAACTGCCAACTAACCATGTGGGTTCCAGCCATAATATTACTCACAAGAACTGCTAAGGAAATGGTCTTGATTTTCATTTCCAATAGAGAAAATATGACGCAGGCAGAAGCAGCAGTTTTCCTTTCCATATCCCTCATTCTAGTTTTCTTCCGTTTCTTCCTTTTTAATTTTCTCTCTTCCTCCTCCTCCTTCCTCTTCTCTCCTTCTCCCCTCCCTTTGTTCCTATTCAGTCAGTCACCAGAGCTTTCCCAATGCCAAGCAGGGTGGTAGGCAGTTCAGAGAAATGTCAAACTCAGCAGGGGGTTCACGAGAAAGAGCGCTTGCTCCACTTTCCTACAGATGAAGGCAAGTTCAAGGCAAAATGGAATTATCAGAATGTTTTTTTTAATAAATCACTTTATTGGGGACTCAGAATTTCAGTATGTTACTTCTCTTAATATGAAGATATTGAAATTGATACTGTCATTATCTTTTTAAATATTCAGAATTCATACCATTTAAATCATAAGTGGAGCAGCATGGGTAATATGCTTCAAAAACAAATATAGATAATCTTCATTTGAAACGTGATGGAAATGTGTAAACTTATAGACATAAACACTAAACATATATTACTGTGTGATTACAAATTAACAATTAGCCATAAAATAACATTTCAAACAGGCCAGGATAAAGAAAAAGTTTAACTGAATTTTAACAAGTTATCATTGGAAACCATAGGAATGTTTTTTAAGAGTACAGTTGTTACAAAGTACTTCAGATTGTCATTGTTGAATCGCCCATATTGTTATGCAAAATTGCTCAGCTCTTGAAAATACTCTTCCCAACGTTCTGCTTCTACGATGATAAACCCACTGATGTCTAGTACTTCTTGCTCAGAGTGACCCTAACCCACAGAGTAGAAGGGCTCCTTGGGGTGTCTGAGACTGAGCGATGTGCAGATGTGTGTGGCACATGCGACCTGTGTGTGTTTGTATGTGGTGTGAGATTATATTTGTGTTTGTGTGTGTACACGTTTGTGTGTAGAATATGAAGGCTTTGTGGTATGGGTGTGTGCTATATGTGCATGTGGAGTGTGTAGTATGTGTGTGTGACATGCGAGCATGTCTTGTGTGGGAACTAGTAGAGGCTAACCTTGCAGTTTGACTCTGGATGTAGACAGGCTCTCTTGATCTAATCTGGCTGACCATGACCAGAAGGCTGTGTTCTGCGCTTTGTTTCTGGTATACACAGAGGACGAGTTGCCGCAAGACCCGTGCTGGCTTGTGAGGCTGAAGAACCGATTGAGAGAGTGAGCCTCCAAATCGCTCCTGCAGCTTCCAGGGCGACACTTGTCTCACTAGAAAGAAACACTACAATGGGGCTTTGGGCAGCCCCAAGGGAGACCAGAGAACCAACGCCAAGAGGTTCTTAGGGGGCATCCAGCTCAGTTTCTGTCAGTTCCAGGATCTCGAATTTTAGTGAACAGAAAAATCAAGTGGATGAATTGCAAAGAGTCACTGTTGTTTTTAAAGGGTACAATAAAAAAGTGTACATTGTACTAAGGATAAAACCCACTGCCATTTGAGTCAACCGTGATTCATGGCGACTCTATAGGTCAGAGTGGAACTGCCCCTTATGACTTCAGATGGTAAATCTTTTTGAAAGCAGACTGCCACATCGTTCTCTCCTGGTGTGACTTGTAAGTTTGAACCACCGACCTTTATGCTACCACCCAGTGCTTAATCCACTGTGCCACCATGATTTTCTATTGCTTTTAAGTTGATTTCCAACTCACAGCATGATAAATCTTCATGTTTTTCCCATGGAGAGGCTTGTGGGTTTGAAGCACTGACCTTGTAGTTGGGAGTCCAGCATTTAACTCACTGTACCACCAGGGTGCCCATAGTAAGGCTGAGTAGGACAGATTCTTGAGATTTCACTTTCAATCTGTTGGTGAGCACTGGGTCATGATACAAGATGATTAGCTATCCTTATTTTCTAAAAAATTAATCGTGGTGGGAAATAGAGAATAAAATATTTGCCAATTTGACGATCATTAGATGTCCAATTCAGGGACATTCACCACCTTTTACGACTTCTCTGCATTCGACTATTCCAGGTATTTAATATCACTGTCCTTTTGCGTCTACCATAACTCACTTAGCATGAAGTTTTCAAGAGTCATGCACATTCACTGAAGATATGGGTGCAATAGCAAAGGCTGGTGAAGAAACCAGAGGGCACCCAGCTTTCAGAAAGAATCATGTCTGAGGACTTAAAGGCTTATCTTAAAACAAATAGCCATCTAAGTAAGGTGTCAACTAGGTCCACATGGAAAAAGTACACCAGCCTGTGTGATCCAAGGATTGCAAATAATAAAATCCAAATCTGAAGGAGGGAATGGTATCAGAGCTTAAATTCTGAACACCAGGTTTGCGGAAAATGACAGTGGAAGCCCCAAATCTATTTACAGGGTCCCCACATGGATTAAGCCTCTGATAAGGGGAAGGTGGGGGAGAACAGGGGAACTGATCACAATTATCTACATATAATCCCCTCCCAGGGGGACGGACCACAGAAAATGGGTGAAGGGAGACATCAGTCAATGTAAGATCTGAAAAATAATAATAATTTATAAATTATCAAGGGTTCATGAGGAAGGGAGGATGGGGGAGGGAGGGGAAAATGAGGAGCTAATACCAAGGGCTCAAGTAGAAAGCAAATGTTTTGAGAATGATGATGGCAACAATGTTCAAATGTGCTTGACACATAGATGCATGTATGGATTGTGATAAGAGTTGGACGAGCCCCCAATAAAATGATAAAAAGAAAACCAAGTCTCAATATTCTTCACCAGCATCATAATTCACATGCGTTGATTCTTCTTCGGTCTTCATCCTCTTTTTATTTCTCTCACCTTTGCACATACTGTTTCTTCGCCTTCCTCCTAATAGTAACACTTTGCAACTAACCTTCGGGTTTCAGCTCAATTGTGCCTGCTCAGAGGAAAGTCAGGACTCCTGCTGTAAGGTCCCATACCACCCTGAGCCTTGCCTTTGAGAGGTTTCGGCTGTCATTCTACTTTTACTTGCATGTTTGTTGGATTATGCCTTCCTTAACTAAACTATGCATTCTATGAGTTTTCTGTCTTTACTTCCCATTGTGTTTTTGGCACCAGAATAGAGTCTAGTACAGCAGTTCTCAACCTGTGGGTGGCGACCCCTTTGTGGGTCGAATGACCCTTTCACAAAGGTCACCCGATTCAAAACAGTAACAAAGTTACAGTGATGAAGTGGCAGCGAAAATAATTTTATGGTGAGGGGGTCACCACAACATGGAGAACTGTATGAAAGGGTCACGGCAGTAGGGAGGTTGAGAACCACTGGTCTAGTATATAATTAGATGTTCAGAAACAGTGTTCAGAATAAATAAGCTTGTTCTACAGCCCACCCTCAGAGAGCATATGCTTTATCTTCATTTCTAATCAAATATTTGGCTCATGGTTGCCTAATAGGTGCAGAGTGAATAATGCCGCTCTTGAATGACTTATTTTAATGTTTTGAATCCCGTTGCCTGGATTCATTGTGTGTCTGGGAAGAAGCATTTGGATGCTTGTCTACAAAATATTTGACAAAGAACATTTGTATAACATTTCACCAAGCACCACTGCTTACATCACTCTATTAAAACTCCAAAACACTGTCGTGAGAAGATAGCATTTTCTAAACACTACCCAAAATGAAACTTGGAGACTTTACCCTCTTTCCAAGGCCACACGACAAGTATGTTGGAGAGTGGAACTCAAACCTAGCTTTTTCAATTGCAATGTTTTGATTGATCTATAACTACTTTTCTATGCCCATGTTTCAATCTTGTAGTACTTCATACTACTTCCTTATATCTTATGTCACTTGCTATTTTTCCAAATATGATATATTAATGTATGCTGTACTCACAACTTCCTGAGAGAGGTGGGGCAGGGATGAATCTCAATTTTACAGATAAGAAAACAGACCTAAAGCAGTTTAATGTTTATCTAGTGAGTGGAAGGGCTAGGCCAGACTTAGATCTTTGCTCTTTACGAATACCTTCGTAGATAGACTAGTAGCTCTTCCTCAAAGAGGTTCATGTCCTAATGCCCAAAACGTGTGACTGTGGCATCTTACATGGAAGAAGAGACTGTGTCGGTATTATTAGTCTGTGGATCTCAAGACAGGAGATTCTCTTGAATTTTCTATATGGGTCTGATTAATCACAAGGATCTTTATAAGGGGATGGCAGGTGGGTCAGAATCAGAGTGAAAAACGATGATGGAAGCAGAGGGTGTAGTCACAGAGAGATTGGAAGATGCTATCCTAGAAGCCTTGAAGATGGAGGAAGGGCCCATAACCCACAGAATTTGGACTGCCTCTCGAAGCTGTTGTCAGGTATACCTGATCCTAGCCTGGCATTTTCAATAGCCTTATATGTGCACTGAAGCTGGCCAATGAATAAGGAAGACTGAGAAAGAATTGATACCTTTTAATTATGGATGTTGGGAAAATGTGAATGACACCCTGGGACGCCAGTAGGATGAACAAGTCTGTCTTGGAAGCAACACTTCTGAGTCCGTTTCAACTCATAGCGACAGAAGGGAACTCTCCTGGGTGCTGATCGTCGCTGTGTTTGAGCCCATTGCGCCCACTGTGTCAAAGCCTCTCATTAAGGGACGCCATCTTTTTTGCTGGCCCTCCATTTTACCTAATGAATCTCCTTTTCTTCGGATTGGTCCTCTTAAGAACATGTCCAAAGTAAGTGAGAAAAAGCCTCACAAAATGTGCTTCCCTGTCGTCCTTCCAAGACAGATTGGTTTCACCTGTTGGCAGTGCACAGCATGTTCATCATTCGCCCCCGATGCCACGATTCAAAGGCATCAGCTCTTCACTGGTCTTTTTGATTCGTCGTCCAGCTTCCTCGTGCAGAGGAGGCCATGGGAAATGCCACGGCCT
>NW_022103915.1:44561286-44561489 GCF_000313985.2 Echinops telfairi
ATGCCACGATTCAAAGGCATCAGCTCTTCACTGGTCTTTTTGATTCGTCGTCCAGCTTCCTCGTGCAGAGGAGGCCATGGGAAATGCCACGGCCTGGGCCAGGCACACCTGAGTCCTCAGGGGCCATCTTTACTCTCTAAGACTTCAAAGGGATAGTTGGCAGCAGATTTGCCCAATGCAATATGTCTTTTGATTTCTTGACT
>NW_022103915.1:44561878-44603833 GCF_000313985.2 Echinops telfairi
CTGAGTCCTCAGGGGCCATCTTTACTCTCTAAGACTTCAAAGGGATAGTTGGCAGCAGATTTGCCCAATGCAATATGTCTTTTGATTTCTTGACTACTATCAGCAATAGTCAAGAAATAAAATGAGCAGCTGGTGGTTTTGAACTGCTGGCCTTGTTGCTAGCAGCCCAAAGCATAACCATTTCTCCACTGGGGTTCCTGATATTTATGAGAATGTTAGATAATTTCCACATTCAATTGGATCACCTTTTTTTGGAATGGGCACAAATATAGATGTCTTTCCGGGGTTCAGCCAGGTAGCTGTCTTCCAAATGGCATAGAGATAAGTTCCTCCTAAAGGATTTATCTGACCAACTCTCTACAGCAGGGGTTCTCAACCTTCCTAATGCCGCTACCCTTTCGTACAGTTCCTCATGTTGTGGTGGCCCCCAACCTTAAAATTATTTCTGTTGTTACTTCATAACTGTAAGTTTGTTATTGTTATGAATCAGGCAACCCCTGTGAAAGGGTGTTCGACCCACAAAGGGGTCGCGACCCACAGGTTGAGAACCACGCTCTAAAGAGTCTCCCACCCTAGTCATTCTTTTCTCCATCACCAACTTCTATTTTCTGTATAGCACATTTTACTAGCTGAGACTCCTTTACTCAATTGTTCCCTCATCTAGTCTGTTTCCCTCACTAAAATGCACACTCCATGACAACTACCTTGCACCCAGCTCCATCCCAAGTTCTGTAGAGTACATTGTACTGTTGGTTTGTGCCAGTGAGTAAACTCTGACTCCTATTGACAGAGTAGAACTGCGCCACAGCATTCCTATCACGTAAGCATCATGGAAGCAGCCGTCAAGAAATAAGGTGGCAAGTTGTGTGGGAAGAATCTGCTGCACAGACCCCTTTAAAGAAAGCCCTCAACACCAGAAAGGCCATATGCACCAAATCAACAGTCAACATCTCACTCTGTGGGGAGAAATTGAAAGCACTCCCTTTCAAATGGGAACCAGACAAGGTTGGCCTTTATCACCACTCCTTTTCAATATTGTGCTGGAAGTCTTAGCCAGAGGGATTAGACAACACCAAAGAAATCACAGGCATCCAAATTGGCAAGGAAGAAGTGAAATTCTCTTAATTTGAAGATGATAGGGTTTTATACATAGAAAACCCAAAGACTCAAGAAGGAAATTTTTAGGAATGATTGTAAGATTCAGCAACAAGATAGGGTACAAAATAAGTCTGAAAAAATCAATTAGATTCCTGTATGCCAATGAAGAGAGATGTGAAAAGGAAATCAAGAAAACAATATCACTTTCGAAGGCACACAAAAGAGGAAATGCTTAGGGATAAACCAAACCAAAGAAGTGAAATATTTGTTCAGAGAAAACTACAAAAAATTATTGTGAGAAACCAAAAGAGACATATGTGGAAGAATATACCATTTTCATGTACAGGAAGACGTAAAATTGTGAAAATGTCAATAGTACCTGTGTTAGTCTGGGTTAACTAGGGAAACAAATCCACAGAAAGTTATATGTATATAAGAGAGAGTTTTATATAAAGGGTAAGTCGACATTAAGAAAGCATCCCAACCCAGTGCTGTCCAAGCCCATAAGTCCCACATTAGCCCATATGTCCAACACCAATCTACAAAGTCCTCTTCCATCTCACAATACACACACACTATGATGCCGCCTGCAAAAGCAAAGCCGAATCAGTGAGCGTGTCAGCATCTCAGCACTGGCAGGGGTCTCCACACGGCTGCTCCAGCACCCAGGGCTGCATCAGGGTAGGTCCATGTGGCTTCTCCTTGGGAATGTCTTGCAGGAAGTGAGCCTTGCTAGCTGAAGCAGGCAACTGGCTAAGGCAGCTGCACCCTGGTCTGACCATCAGAAAGCAAGAGACCTGAGAATTAAAAAGGGGAGGCTGACTGAGCCATTTATTTCTCCGCCCTTCAATTAATCCCACATATGTTTATCGGCCAGGTTGGCACAATAAACCTTACCATCTCAGTACCCAAAGCAATCTATAAGCATAATGTAATTTTTATCCAGATCCCATCATTCTTTAAAGAGATGGGAAAACTAATCACCAAATATTTATGGGAGGTAAAGAGACCTAGGATAACAAAGCACTACTAAAGAAGAATAAAGTAGGTGGCCTCTCACTTCCTGATTTCAAAACACAGCCATGGTAGTCAAAACAGCCTAGTACTGGTACAATGATTGATACGTAGACTAATGGAACAGAATAGAAAATCCAGATATAAGGTCATCACTTAAAGACAATTGATTTTTGTCAAAGGGGTGAAATAAATTAAATGGAAAATAGTCTCTTCAACAAATGGTGCTAATAAAACTGAGTTTCCATTTCCAGAGGAATGAAATAGGACCCATATCTCATTTCATATACAAAAATGAACTGAAGATGGGTGAAAGACCTAAATACAAACCTAGAATTATAATGAAAAAATGGGAACAAACTTAGGGGCCCTAATGGCATTAACAGTTTACAAGACAGAATGAAAAACAACACAGCAGAAGGAAAATAGATGGCTGGGACAGCCTACAAATAAGACTTAATGCATCAAATGACTTCACCAAAAGAGTAAAGAGAGAACTCAGAGTGGGAAAAATACTTTTGTTAATGTTATATTGGACAAAAGACTAATTTGTAAAGTCTAAGTAAGTGGCAATATCTCAAAAGGAAAAGATAAATAACTCAATTAAAAATGACTATGAGCAGACAGTTCCATAAAGAAGCCATCTTCTCAAAAACGTATTGCCATTGAGTAAACGAATGTCCCTCTAGGCGAGGGTAGGACTGCCGCTAGGCTTTTGAGACGACAGCTCTGATGGGAGGAGAGGGCTTCATCTTTCTCCCCAGAGCTGCTGGTGGTTTGACTCCGTGGGCCTTGCTTGCAGTTAGCAGCCCGACATGTAACCCACCATGCCACGCAGGCAGCCAATAAACTATCAAATAATGCTTGTGATCATTTGCCATTCCAGAGATACCAATCAAAACAATGGTGAGCTACTACCTCTTGAAAACAAAGTTAAAATCAAACTAACAAAAAACAGAAGATAACAAATGCTGGTGAGGGTTCAGAGAGATTGGAACCCGCATACACCGCTAGTGGGACTGTAAAATAGTACAACCAAATTCCAAACAATTTGGAAGAGAAATACCGTATGAACCAGCAACCCCTCTACTTGGTAGACAGACACATGCATACCCATATGCATCATAGTACTGTTCGCAATTCAAGAAGAGGGAAACTACCTCAATGCCCATCGGTGGAAGAAAGGATCAATAAATTTCGGTATATAGACACTGTGTAATAATTAAAGACTTAAATTAATTATTAAATTAATTAAATTAAAGAATAAGATTATGAATCACCTCATAACATGGATAAACTTGGAGAACAGTATCTGATTGAAGCTAGTCAATCAAAAGAGAACAGATTTTGCACGGGTTCACTGTTAAATTTTTAAAAATTACGACAAAAGTTTCATACCAAAAGAAACAGACTGATGGTTATCAGGGATGAGAGGGAGAGAAGGGAAGGGAAATGATAAGCTAGTAAGTGTCAACTTTGCAGAGGGGAAAATAGTATCCTACCAGAGGGACATTGGCAAAAAGGGGCCGGGGGGGATCTATAGCAAGGCACGTCACTGGGATGTCTGACAAGCTGTTTAAGTTGTTGAGTTCCAAACTGATGATCTGATATGTAAACTTCCACCTAATTAACAATAAAAAGTTAATTTTTAAGATGACCGCTTTAAAGTATTCAAAGGCAAAAAAAGTCACTTTGAAGATGTGGTAGTCACCTAATCTGGTGTCAATTGAAGGATGAAGAGTGCAGGGGTGGAGTCTAGGCTGTCAATCTGGAGATAGCCAATGAGACTTCTGTGTGGGCATGGCCTTCTCCTGAGAATTCTGGGAAATCTGGCACTTCCTCCTTGGAGGTGAGAGACACTTCTCTCTGCCACTTCCTGGGAGACATTGCAGAAGAAAAGTCACATGGACGCAACCAGACCTCTGAAGCCGGAGAAGCCACAGAGAGACTCCTGCCAGCACTGAGATGCTTACAACGCCACTGGACCCAAAGACTTTCTACCCACTGGCTTGTGATTATCCTGCATTTGGCTTCATTGTATGTGTTTCATGAGTCTGAAGAGGACTTTATAAATTGGTATCAGACATATGGACTAATATTGGATTTATGGTCTTGATCTGGACTGGGCTGGGATGTTTTCTCAATGTTCAATTGCTCTTGAATATAAATCTCTTCCTTATACACATATGTGTGTCCATGGATTTGTTTCTCTAGTCTACCCAGGCTAACAAGAAGATTAAGGTACACAGGACCTTAACCATGGTATTTTCAAAGGGTCTCAAATACATGTAAAAAATCGACAATGAATAAGGAAGACCAAAGAAAAATTGATGTCTTTGAGTTATGGTGCCGCTAAAGACTATTGAATGAATTTTCCAGAAGAACAAACAAATCTATCTTGAAAGAAGTACAGTCCAAATGTCCTTAGCAGGGAGTCTGGTAAGACTGTGACTTACGTACTTTGGACCTGTCAGCAATGACTACTCATGACGAAGAATGTCATGCTGGTAAAGTAGGGCTCAGACATGGATACATTGACACAGTGGCTGCAGCAACTGGCTCAAAGCCAATAGCGTAGATCTTAAGGATGGTGCAAGATTGGATACTATTTTGTTTTGTTGTACATAGAGTTGCTATGAGGGGGGACCAGCTACAATCTAACAACAGCAATCCTTACTAGATCATATTGACATCGGTATTCTCTCATGAAGCTATGAGTTCAAGCTGCCAGTGCTTTAACCACCGTGCCACCATAGCTCCATAAAAGTAAATAATTCAATGAATATTTGTTGAATGAGGAATAGATTAGCCCTCTAAGAGACGTGTCTGCTTGGACATGACCACTGTGAGCCCTCAAGTGTTTCCTCCCCTGGTTCAGCACTGTCCGGAACAGGCCTTGGTTCTTACTGAGGAGAGAGGTAGCCCCTGGAAGCAAGGACCCAGCCAGAAACTCACAGCTAGGCCTTGCTGTCCTCCTGCGGAACATATTTTCTACAGAATACCAACGTCGGACAAAAGTGCTCTGTGATCACGCTGAAGAAAATAAAATATTACTCCACAATCAAGGCTCTTCCCTGACAAAAATAAGATCACTGTTCAAACCCCCCAAATGACCAAAGATGCCCTTTCTTGGCAGATGCCAGCGACTGCTGTTTCTTTACTGATTGCAGCATTAGCCTCCCCTTGTCCCTCCTGCCTGAATTAAGACCCCGAGTCATAGAACATCTCCCACTTCTTGCCAGCAGCCAATCTAGAGCAAGGTCTCACTTCCTTGAACCCTCCCCAGCATCAGCAAGCACAAGTCCAAATCCTATAGTAAGGGCTATCTGTGTGGCACACTGCTTAGGCATTTGGCTAATCAAAAGGTTGGTGGTTCAAACCCACCAATTGCTCCAAGGGAGAAGGATGGGACAATCTGCTTCAGCAAAGAGTCACAGCTTGGAAATCCCATCGGGGAGCTCCCCTGCCTGACAGAGTCACTTTGAGTTGGCACTGGCTCAAAGGCAGTAGGTTTGGTTTTCTTGGTTTTATAGAAGTGCCTCTGGGTCCCCCATGGTGTGTGTTATTCCCTCAGCAAGCAGTCGATACCGCCAACCTCGTTTGAGGGCAGGTGATCCTGGTACTTTTAGCTAGAGGGCATTGACGGTAGACACTGGAAGACTCCAACCCCAAATGAGAAAACCCCATGGTCAAGGGGTCAGTGACGCTCTTAGTGCCCCCATAGGACAGAGGAGACCCATCCTATAGGGTTCCCAAGGGTGTAACTCGTTATGGAGCAGACTGCCACCTCTTTCTCCCATGGAGTGGCTGGTGGGTTCAAACGACCAACCTTGTGGTTGGCAGCTGAGTGCTTTCATCCTTGTGTTACTAGGGTTCCTGGCCTGGAAGTTGAACAAAATAAAACTCACTGCCATGGAGTTGATTCTGACTCATAGTGACCCTGTGGGACAGGGGCGACTGCTTCTGTGACTTTCTGAGACTAATATTTTTATAGGAGTTAGAAAAGCCCCATCGGTCTCCCTTGGAGTGATTGGTGGTTTCAAACTGCTGACCTTGCAGTTAGCAGCCCAACGCATAACCACTACGCCACCAGAGCTCCTCAAAATTGAAGGCAGGTCCAGCTTTTTTGTCATCTTAGGGGGAGAACTTGTAGTTGGGCCAACTGGTCAGCTAGTAAATCCCAAACCCCTTTGCCCACACCAATAAAACAATAAAACAACAACATTGCACTGTGTGCACACGAGCCAACTTTCATGAGGGAGAAGCAGGGGGTACTTCGGGAAGAGCTGCTTCCTAACACGCATGTAGTGTGACACAGTCAAGCTGCCTCTGCCCAAACCACAGCGGCTCCTTATTAATAGCATAGCAAGTCAGTGTCCTCAATATAGGATCTAATGTCCCTCTGATTGTCACTTTTTACTTCCCCCATTTACCCCGTTTTTAACATTCCACTTCAAACACTTTTCCCTGCCTGAACTCACCCACGATTGATTCACCGTGTCCCTCCCAACTCCAGTTCACCACACACCCACATCTAACACCTCGGTCACAGGTCTGGGCAGGTCAGGCTCCGAGCTTCACTCCCTCTTTTAAAACGCCATGTGATGATTAATTCATTTCTTTCCAAAGGCTTCTGGTTGAGTCCAGTTGGCTGCCCATGCCTGTAGCACCTGCTCCCAACACTTACCCCCTGAGCACAGGTTGACTGGGTTTAGGTTGAGCTCAGGTTGACTCAGCAGATGACTAGATTGATTTATGAGCCTTGAGATAATCATGTGGCCAGTGCATGTCTTTGGTTTTGGTGGAGTGATGTGGAGTAGGGTTTGTAAATCCCACTTGCCCATCTAGCCCCTAAACTCCCTGAGGTCAGAGGCCACACCTCCTGGGTTCCATTTTTGGCCATGCTGTCTCTGGCTCCTTGGAACCCCAGGATGCACTGCAGTAGGGCTCCCAACTGGTTCCTGTTGGGTCAGCCTTCTGCTGAGAGCTCCACTATATTAATCAGAATCTAGATTTTTAACAGGAACCCCAGATGAATACCCAGAGAGATTGCTAAGATCTAGATTCTAATTCAGTATATCTGAGGCGGAAATGTAAAGTCTCTGCAAGATATTGAACTGGAAGGAAACCTATGTATATAACCCTATACATTTGGTTGTTGTTGTTGATTTAAAAAATAGTTGAAAGGATATTTACCAAACTGTTAGATAGTGAGGGTTATGAGGAAACTTTTAATATTTAACCTCCCTAAATCGTTTTGTTTTTTTTACGAAGTTGTATTTGCTAGTTTTGTAGTCAGAAAAATAACAGTTTCTAAGAGACTTGGGAGAGCAACTCTTTTTGCCCCTTATTACATTTTTAGTACCCCCTATCATATACAATTTTACTTCACTATTAAATAAATAGTACCACAAAAAGTAAAGCAGTATGTATCCTTTCTGTTTAAAATTTTATTATCTTTCACTTTCTATTTATTCTTTCTTTTAATTACTTAAAGCACTTCAGCTTTCTTTTTTGCTAATACATCATTTTATTGGGGCCTCTTACAGCTCTTATAACAATCAATACATCAATTGTATCAAACACATTTGTGCATATGTTGCCATCAACGTTTCCAAAACATTTTCTTTCTGCTTGAGCCCTTGGTATCAGCTCCTTTTTTTCCCTCCCTCCCCCACCCTGCACTTCAGCTTTCTTAAGAGCTTCCTACTGATGCTGCCCAGGGGGAAACCTGAGAAGCAGGTATCATTAGACAATCTCTTAGAAAAATAGTTTCTCTGAGAAACTGCGGAGGCAATTATTCCTTGTATTCACTCACCACACATTACTGATGCTACTAAATGCCACACTTGTCTGCTTAGTGCCCGGGTCAAACAAAAGGAGATTGTAACTTTTTGCAACAGTTTCATTGGCATCTAATTCACATATAATACAATTCTATAGTTCAATCACTCAAGAATACTTGTACAATCATCACGACAATCGGTTTTAGAACATTTTCTTCATTCTCCTCATTATTAGCTCCCCATTTCCCTCAACCTCCCTGCTATACCCCCAAGGAACCATTAATCCAATTACTGCCTCCATAGATTTACCTATCCTGGATTTCATATACAGAAAAACATTTAAAAACAAACAAATGAACAAGAATAACAGAATAAGAGAGATGAAAACCTCAATCGAAAAGAAATCAGAAAATATTAAAAAACTAGAACAATTTTAATGCATCATAAGGGAGATCAAATGATAGGGTGCTAAAATTTTAATCTAACTGCATCTGCAACAATCCACTTTCTGATGCAGTCTGCTCATTAGCAAGGTTATTCACCTTCTGGTCCATGGTCAGGGGGATTCAAGGCCTTAATCCACAGGAAGGAGGGATTATAATTCCATGGCAACATTCCAGAGTATTCAGTTGCACTGGAGCCATAGACTTGCCCCAACAGTGCAGGAAGGTGGGTAAGCAGGCCCTAGCGATTAGATTCTATCACGGTGATTGACTAACCGCCCGGGTTAGTGTCTGTTAGAGAGGAGTCACATGCTAGTAACAACAACTACAAATAACCGAGGAGAAAATAAGATGGAAGTTTCTGTTTTTCTTGTCTTTTCTTCTTCGTGTAAATGAGCAAGCCTGGAGGCTGTAGTCCAAGGCTGGTACAGCAATTCAGTCATCAGGGACTCCATGTTCTCACGTCTTCCCACCTTGTCACCTGTGGCTTCTCTCTTCCTTTCTTAGGGTCACAAGTTGGTGCTGCCACCTTAGCCATCTTGTCCCAGATAAAAAACATGAAGCCGAAGGAAGGGGAAGGAGCAAGGCCAGGCTCCTGCAGACAGGCAATACCACTGTAAAGAAGCTTTGCCAGAAGTCTAAGCCAACAGCTTCGGCTTCCATTTTATGCAGCATAGCCACCCAGGGGTTCCCGGGTGGTGCACTTGTTGAATCTGGCTGCTAATCACAAGTTTGGAAGTTCAAGTCCAACCAAGGGCATCGTGAAAGCAAGGCCTGGCAATTGATCTGTTTGCAAGAGATTGCTGCCATGTAAACCGCTGTAGAGCAGAGTTCTGCTGTGACATACATGAGCTCACCATGAGTCAGAATTGGCTAGACAGCAACTGGCCTTTGCAACCGCTGTGCCGTCAATCACATAACATGGCTCTGCTAGCCGTCGTCCTTGTGATTCCCACACGAGGACTGGGTGGGACGACTCAAGTAAGCTGCGTGTGATCCATCAAAGGGACTGAACAACTTGTGAATAATACAAATAAAGAATATGGAACCCTGGAGGGGTGTATGGAACCCTAATACGTGCGTTGGTCACTTTTATCATCCTGTTAGACTTAAAAGAGAGCCAATTCCAGAGCAGAAGGGGACCTTGCTGCCACCAAGACAGGAGAGCTGGGATCTGGGATCCGGGATCTGGGAGCCTTAGAACTTCGACCCAGGGCACACAGACATACAGAGCAAGAGAAGGGGTGGGTGGGCGGGAGAACAGGTAAAAGGAGAGAAGGGGTAGGGGAAGGGTGAGAGAGGGAGAAAGAGAAGTAGCTTCAGGAGCGTGGCCGGAGATGGAATTGGAAGGGTGGTCATCCTGGCCCATGGAGGGAGAAAGCTGAGAGCCTTCAGGCAGGAGACTTGCTAGGGGAGTAAGGTACCTGCTGGCACTTATAGGCAGCACTAGGTTGCTCACCCACAGAGCTAGTGTGCTGAGCAGCTTTGGACCAGGATGTACTGAAGGAGAGGGATGCCTATGGGCACTTGCTGATGCAGCTAAGGAGTTTTAGAACTCTCTCCTGAGCAGAGCAGAGGCCAGGCTGACCAGGGACCAAGAGGCCAAGGGAGAGGCCTGCTTGTGGGCACCGCTGAAAAACTGTCCTGACAAAGACTGTATCCTGACTTGTTTCTGAGCACTGTGTGGCAAACACACTACGTTATCAAACCAAGTAGACGATTCGAGAATGTGGAAAGTCGAGAGTATCAAAAGCAGTGTAGCTGGCCCGGAAATGGTAAAAAGGTTTTGTGGGGGAGGCTTCTGTAATCTTATAGCAATCACCGCCTTGGGCTGATACAAATGGTGATTCTCTCACCGCCTCATGGTGTTAGAGAAGGTCAGGTGATCTGAACCCCAGTCCCACAGCAGCCCGAGGGAGCCCGGGTAGATTGCAGCTAGTTACATTGCCTCACCAAGTAAAACCAGGGTTTTGATAGTAAGAAGGGATTGTTAAACACAGGGCAGGCAACACACAGTTCTTTCTGTAGGTTACACTACTGCCTGCCTCACCAGGCCTGGACTAGGGAATTCAATACGCTAACGCTTATAAAGGTCTCAGATGTAACCTCTCTTTGAGTAGATTTAGTCACTTTGTGTCCAGGGATCCAACCGCACATTTTGCACACCTGTGCCCTAACCCAGGCTGGAGCATACGGCACGTTGACATCACTGCCACCTCACTGGACTCTGAGTCCAGGGCGCGGCTGTGCTCACTCACCTTTGTACTTGGAGTGCCACCACACAGTAAACGCTCCACCAATCTTTGTGGAGTGAATGCCAGAACTTCCCTCACCCCCGATCTCGATGCAAATAGTGCCCGAATCACTTTTACTTCCAAATCCAAAGAGCCTTCAGGCCCTTAATCTTTGAAAAGTTACCACCAGCCTTGAGGCAGAGTAAAAAGAGGACACAGAACAGGCCTCGGTTCTCTCTGCCTGGCCTCGCACACCAGCCTGCTGTGTGACACGAGTCAAACAACTTGACTTCTCTGGGCATCAGAGTTGAAAGTGGGGGGCCCTGAGGTACGGATGACACAAGAGCCCTCGGAGGGTGCCTGGCAGTGAACATTAGCTTCCTTGGTCTTCTTTTGCTAGCTGAAGCGCGGTGACACCATCTCGGCCCTTGTACCAGACGCCCTTCTCCTTTCCGTCCTCATGGCGGCCCTGAGGGAGGTACGAGCACCATCACCCCCATTTGACAGATAAAGATCCTGAGGCTCAAGAAGGCCCCGGGCTAGGACCCAGAGGCAGACCAGAGCAGTCTGGCTGTGAGCTCATGCTTCCAACTGTGACCACGCAGCGTGCCTCTTGCACTGGGCAACCTTTCCTCTCTGCGTGTCCTCCGTCACCTCTCCCGCTCTCCAGTGGTGGACAATCACTCCGCGTATGCCAGAGACCATGTCACTCGGGGAGTGGGCCAGGAAGATGCTGGGTCAGCTCCCCTACAGACGGTTTCCCAAACAGAGAGGCCACCACAGACCCCGGGTAGCCATTCCCCTTTCCCAGAGAAGAGCGGACAAAGTTCAGCCTCTGAGCCCGAGGACCGCCGTGACCTCAGACGGGTTCCCCATGGAGGAGGACTTTAGGGAAGTCCGCCACGTGAAAAAATCCAAACTTATTCAGAAAAGGTGACTGTGTGACTGTGGCCGGGATTATGTGCGTTGCAAGACGATAACTCACTTTATAAGTGAGTCAGCACAGCCTTCCTGTATGTAGCAATCTGTCCTTGTGCCCTGAGAGTGGTTCAGTTTTATTTGTTTATTTTTTAATTCCATTTAGTGAAATTCTTCGGGGACCTAGCTATTAAGCCATGTGCGTATTAGACATGCTCATGATATTTGGAAGGAACTTGCTCCAAACCCTGCCGGATGTGACCTTTTTCCCTTGCGTTTTTCTCTTCCAAATATCGTCTGAGGAACTCCTCGTGGAATTTTGTGTTCTGGGAAGCACGGGCCGGGAAAACCAGTGACGATGATAGGAGGAAGCTGATGTGGACTGGCTGGGGGCATCCCACAACCACTCCCCTCCTTCTTGCTTCCTGGAAAAGTACAAAGACCCAGGGCTGCTTCGCCTGGTGTCTGGCAAGGTACAAAGTCTCTGGGAAGCCGCTGTGAAGGACCTGGCAGCAGCCTGGGACAAGGAGCCGAGGCAGGGGCAGCAAGCTAATGACAGCCCGGGAAGCACAGGCCAGTGAAGGAGCTGGCTTCCTAAGGCTGGCCTCAGCCGCTCCTGGGCAAGCGGCCCCCGTCCCCGGGCTGTCTGGGACAGGACACGAAGTGACTAGACAGAGGGAGAAAGCAGAGAGGGTGTGGGCGGGAGAGCGGCTCAAGACAAGCAGGGCCAGTGAACAGTGTCCCTGGTCATGTCCAGTCCAGTTCCAGAAAGTTAAAAAGCACAGCTGCACATGAAGCCGTATGTCTAGGTGTTTGAATGCTAGGATCCTTGTTCTTTGGCAGTTACACCTTGCTACCAGTGGTCGATGAAATGGGAACCAGCTGGAAGCTGGCACTGCAGGAACGCCTGGCCTGGCCGACTCCCCAGGTGCACAGGCCCGGGGCTGGAAATGCTTGTGATGTCCTGGTCTAACCACAAAATATGGACACGGGACCCAGCTTGGCCCAGCAACCCCTTGGGCACTCTTTGACGTGAAACCACCAGCCTTTCGGAGGGGGCAAGATGAAGCTTTCTACTCGCATAAAGCGTGGCAGCCTTGGAAACCACGGGAGCAGTTCTACCGTGTCCTAGAGGGTCATAGGAACCCGCACGCCCCTGTCAGTGAACGAGCGTGATCCCATTTCAAAAGGGCCTGAAGGAGGCAGCAGGGGCTGGGGCACAAGAGTGAAGCAGTCACTGCTGTCCGTCTAGGTCAGCGGTTCTCAACCTTCCCCACGCCACGACCCTTGAATACAGTTCCTCGGGTGGTGGTGACTCGCCAACCATAAAATTATTTTCGTTGCTACGTCATCACTGTCATTTTGCTACTGTTATGAATCGGGCCATTCTGGGAAAGGGTCTTTCGATCCCCAAAGGGAAAGGGTCATTCGGCCCCCAAAGGGGTCACAACCCACAGGTTGCGAAGCGCTGCTCTGGTGCAACTCCAGGGTCAGCATGTGAGAGGAGAAGCTTGCTGAAATGTTTCTCTGGGCGCACTCACTGGTCTCACCGCGCCGTGCTGCCTTTCAAACTCCCCAGTCAACAGACACCCGCCCCAACTTCGAAGTCAACTGGTTTGCAATGGGTGTGGCATTTTTAAACAGCTCTTCTTTTCCTTTTTCCTTTTTGAAACATAACTTATCTAGCTAAAGTGCAGAATTCTATGAATCCAATGGCTTTTAGTGCCTTCACAAATAGGTGTAACTATCATCACGGTCAATGTTAAGAGAAGGAAAATAATGGAACCCTTCCCAAAGTTGCACCGTCAACTTGCTCAGGCAGGGATAAGTGTGTCTGTCTGGTTCCAGGTTTCTTGGGTTTGGGGTTACCGCAGAAGCAAGCACAGGTGTGGGGAGCCCTAGTGATGTGGAATGAACCCTCGTGGCCTAGAGTCCCGGTGATGTAGTGGGTTTGACTGTCCACCCCAGAAGTTCAAAACCATCGCCTGCTCCAAGGGACAATAATAAAGCGACCTGCTCCCTCACAGGTTTAGAGCCTTTGGAACCCCGTGGGCAGGTCTACACTGTTCTCGAACGTTGCTCTGAGTCAGAACTGACTCGACAACAGGGGGCTTTTAATTCTGAGTTCTGGTGTCGTGGGATGGAAAACCACCGCTTTACAGAAACAAGAGTGGTGGCAAATTGAAGGCATCCAATAGAAACCTGAGGACCAATCATGACTATATTTTTCTAGTATGTTAACTAGATGCCCTGGTGGTATAGTGGTTACATGTTGGACTGCTAACGTCAAGGTCAGCAGTGTTAAACCACCAGCCACTCCAAGTAAAAGATTTACAGTCTCAGAAACCCATGGGAACAGTTCTCCCCCATCTTAGAGGGTCATGGGGAGTCAGAATTGGCTCAATGGCTCTGAGTTTGGCATTGACTTGCATCTGCTAGCTGGGAGGGGGAAATTTATCAAATGAACTTTGGCTCAGTCTGTTTGATACATTCTCGGTCACAAAGGAAGCTGTTACAAAGAGCACTATCCAGATAAAATACAAGACCCCAAACTAGATTTTAATCTTAGACAAGCAATGATATTTTAGCACACGTCTCTATGTCTCAAAAAATATTTGGGGTATACTTATGCTAAAAAAAACTTACCTGAAATACTATATTTATTGACAATTATTTATTTTAAAACTGTTTATTCAAATTTAACCTGGTATCCTGCATTTTTGTGTACTAACTCTGATGACTTTAGTTCTGTGTCACATGCCAAGGTTTGTGGAGTACATAGGGCAGAATTTCCTAGTTTATACTAGAAGACACAAGTTGCCATAGAGATAATTGATATTATATAGCCATTATATGAAAATACTCATGCTATATTCAATCACCTCATATGCATGTGAATGTTGGACAGATAATAATAAGAAGCATCCATGCATTTGAATTAGGTGCTGGAGAATATTCAAAGTACCACTGACTGCCAAAAGAACTAAGGAATCTGTCTTGGAAGAAGTACAGCCAGAATGTTCCTAAGAAGCAAGGATGGCCAGGCTTCGTTTCCTTCACGGATATGCTGTCGGGGAAGACCATTCCCAGGAGAAGGACATCATCCTTGGTAAAGTAGAGGGTCAGTGAAAAAGAATAAGACCATTGACAAGATGGATTGACACAGTGGCTCATCGATGGGCTCAAATTCTCAAATTTAAGAATATTTGTGAGGATGGCACAGGACTGGGAAGTGTTTCTTTCTGTTGTACGTTGGTCTCTATGAGTCAGAACTGACTCAATGGTAACTAATACCAACATATGGGGCAGTGGACAATGGCAAGGGTGCAGGGCAGGCCATAATTACTTACACTTAATTCTAGCTCCAAGCTAAGAACAATTAGTCATTGTGACATGTCCCTGCTCACTGCTCACCCTCATGAAGAGATCACTGAAGATATAGGTGCTGCAGCAAAGTGTGATGACAAAAATAGATGGGACCTACTAACAAAAAGAATAGCATCTGGAGTATTAAAAACTTGTCTTCCAGGCTATCAAAGGATATAGCATCTGGGGTCTTAAAGGCTTGAAGGTAAACAAGCGGCCAGCTAGCTCAGAAGCAACAAAGCCCACATGGAAGAAGCACACCAGCCTGTGTGATCACGAGGTGTCGAAGGGATCAGATATCAGCCATCAAAGAATAAAAAATCAAATCATTGTGAATGAGGGGGGGGGTACAGTTTGGGGACCCTTATAGAAGGGTCGCGGGGAGGAGAAGAGCCAATCAGGGTGCACTGTAGCAATAATGAAACATACAACTTCCTCTAGTTCCTAAATACTTCCTCCCCAACCACTATCATGATCCCAATTCTACCTTACAAATCTGGCTAGACGAGAGGATGTACACTGGTACAGATAGGAACTGGAAACACAGGGAATCCAGGACAGATGATCCCTTCAGGACCAGTGGTGAGAGTGGTGATACCGGGAATATGGAGGAGGGTGGGGTAGAAAGGGGGAACCAATTACAAGGATCTACAGATAACCTCCTCCCTAGGGGACAGACAACAGAAAAGTGGGTGAAGGGAGACATCAGACAGTGTAAGATATTACAAAATAATAATTTATAAATTATCAAGGGTTCATGAGGGAGGGGAGAGCGGGGAGTGAGGGGAAAAATGAGGAGCTGATACCAAGGCCTCAAGTAGAAAGCAAATGTTTTGAGAATGATGATGGCAACAAGTGTACAAATGTGCTTGATACAATAGATATATGTATGGATTGTGATAAGAGTTATACGAGCCCCAATAAAATGATTTTTTAAAAACTGTCTTAAAATAAGCAGCCATCAAGCAACAATGATGATGATGGGGTTGGAGCAACAGCATCTAGCTGAGGAATGACTAAGAGGCAGAAGAAGTGCGACCATGATGGTGGGGTGGGAGGAAGATAAAAGGAAACAGGAAAGATCTAGGAAGCAAAGCGATGGGTACAGGTATAAACATAGGTGTGCACTTATGTAAATATATTAATTCATAAAAATAGAGGTATTGGCTTATGTACATATATCTAGATGGCAATATATTGAGGAAGTGGATGGACTTTGGGCCTCTGCTCAAGCCCTGCCTCAATGCAAGAACACTTTGTTCTAACAACCTGTCATTCTGTGATGCTTACCCTTCTGACATGATCACTAAAGACAAAATGGGTGCATAAGCAAATTTGGTGAAGAAAGCTGATAGCTTTTTTATATATATATATAGCTGCCTGGCTATCAAAAGACATAACATCCAAGGTCTTAAGGGCTTGAAGTTAAACAAGCGGGCCATCTAGCAGAGAAGCAACAAACTCACATAGAAAAAACACACCAGCCTGTGCAATCAGGAGGTGTCGACGGAATCAGGTAACAGGCACCAGAAGACCCAAAACAAAAAACAAAAACATATTGTTGAGAATGAGGGGGGTCAGAGCAGAGACCCAAAACTCATCTGTAGACAATAGGACATCCCTTCACAGAAGGGTCACAAGGAAGGGACGAGTCAACCAAGGCACAGTATAGCAGCAAGGAAACACACAATATTACTCTGGTTCCTTGAGGTTTCCTCACCCCACCCCCAGTAGCATGACCCCAGTCCTGCCTTTCACTGCGGGCTAGACTGGAGCATTTGCACAGGTACAGATAATTGCTCAGGACACACAGAATCCAAGTCAGATCAACCCCTCAGGAACAGAAATGGGAGTACATAGTTATAACAAAAGGGTAGTGGAAAGGTGGGGAGGAGGGGAGGAAGGGGGAAGCCATTGCAATGATCAAAGCATTATGATGGAAGCATTAACCCCTCCCCCCCAGGAAGACAAACAACAGAAAATAGATGAAGGGAGACAGCAGTCGGTGTAACATTTGAAAATTTATAATTATAAATTATAATTTATCAAGGGATCATGAGGGTGGGGGTGGAGGGAGGGAAAAAAGAGGAGCTGATACCAAGGGCTCAAATAGTAAGCAAATGTTTAGAAAATGATGATGGCAACATATTTACAAACATGCTTGATACAATTGATGTATGGAATGTTATGAGTTGTAAGAGCCCCCAATAAAATTATTTAAAACAAACAAGCAGCCATCTAAGTGAGACAGCAACTAAGTCCACGTGGAAGAAGCACATCGGTCTGTGTGATCCAAGGATGAAAAATAATAAAATCCACATCTGACGGAAGGAATGGTATCAGAGTTTAAATTGTGAACACCCAATTTGCACAAGGCAATGGAGGTTAGTACGAGCCCCAAATCCATTTGAAGGGTCCCTACACGAATTAAGGCTCTGATGGATCCCCTCTGACCATAAGTCAAGGGATGTGAACAGCCTTGCTATCAGAGAGTATTGTAAACTCAATCATGATAGATGTAGATTGAAATGTAATACCTCATCACTTGATCTTCCCTTTGACCCATTTAAGAATTTTTCTAGTTTTTAATATTTTCTGTATTGTTTTTGGTCTTCTCTTTGCTCCTTTTCTTTTTGTATATGTTTTCTAGGATAGACAAATCTATAGAGACAGTAACTGGTGTAACAGCTTATTGGGGATATAGAAGGGAGGTTGTATAAATATGGGGAACTAATAATGAATACAAGAAGGAGGAAAATGTTCTAGAATTGATTGCAGTGATGATTATACAACTCTTTTTAATACAAATGAACTATGAATTGTATAATATATGAAATATAGCTCAATAAAAACTATTTTAAGAAGAAGAAAATGTTCTAAAATGGATTATGGTAATGATTGCACAACTCTTTTAATATGTTTGAACTATTGAACTGTATGATATGTGAATTACATGTCAATGAAACTGTAAAATGAAAATATTTGTAAAGCCTATAATCAAATACATTTGGAAAATGCTGGGTTAAAGCAAGTTCAGCAGATTTTTTACTGCCAAACTTGTGTGTGGCTTTAATATGTAAACGTGCTCTGTGATTTCTCAAGATGGGGCTACCTTCAGTTCCCAAACTTGCATAACGAGAGACATCTTACAGAAGGAATGTTCCAGGAATGTCACTGTGGAAAATCCTGCTGTGGGAGGTGGAGTGCCACCAAAGAGTTTTAGAAGGCAAGAGATAGGGCCAAACTAATGACTGCGATTGCTCACACCATCACTGGAGTAGGGGTTTGAGAGGGAGACAACCGGAAACCTGGAGACCAGCGAGGAGGCCATTGCAATTATCCTTCTGAAAGACCATGAGGTTGTGGATTAAGCTGGTCCTTTGTTGAAAATGGACAGAAGGGCTTGCACCCCAGCAGTATTAAGGAAGCAGAACTAAACAGACATGGAGAGTACTTAGACACGGCGGGTGAGCAAAAGTAAAGCGCAGTTTCGATAGAGAGTAGGGACTCAAACATTTCCTTTCCACCTCTCCTGTTCCCCATGTCTAGAATAAGGAGGCCTCCTGGTGCAGTGGAGTCTACATTGAGCTGCTAAGATTAGGGTAAGTGCTTTGAACAAAGATGAAATGATCTGCTCCCCTAAAGACTTTAAAATCTCGGAAGCCCAAAGAAGCGGTTCTACTCTGTCCAGTTGGGTGCTATGAGTTAGAACAGACTCGACGGCTGTGAGTTTGGGTTTGAGTTTATGGCGCTAGAATGCACTAAGAATACCTATGCACTAAGGTGTACTGGAGGAGCCCTGGTGAGGCAGTGGTTACACAATGGGCTGCTAACCACAAGGTCAGCCGTTCAAAGCCACCAGCTGCTCCACAGAGACTTTCATAAAGAGTTACAGCTAGAAAAAAAAACCCAGAGGCAGTTCTAGCCTGTCCTATAGGGTCACTATGAGCTAGTATTGACTGCACGGTAGTGAGAGTAAGGTGTCCTTGATCCTAGCTGGACAATGAATAAGGAAAAGTTGTAGAAAGATTGATAAACTTTAATTATGTCATTGGTGAAGAATATTGAGTACATGGAATGCCGGAAGCATGAACAACCCTATCCTAGAAGTACACTCAGAAAGCTCCTTCCAAACAAGGATGGTGAGACTGTCATCTACGCTAGACATGTGATCAGGCGGGACTTGTTCCTGGAGAGGGATATTACGCTTGGTGAAGGAGAGGGTCAGAAAAAGGAGGAAGATCCTCAATGAGATGGATTGACACAGTGGCTACAATAACGGGTCCAAGCACAGCAATGATTGGGAGGCTGTGTTCTGTTCTGTTGTACATCAGGTCGGTATAGGCCACTCCATGGTACAGCAACAATCACAGGCCTATATTCCATGTAGCACACCTTCATGATCCTAATACAGTGTCAGATTCAATTACCTTTCGGGATAGAAGCATGAGCAACACAGTAAAAATGCTTCTTGTTTATTTCCTAAAATGTCCACTAACTTTTTAATTAGGATGATTGACTAATCCATTTATCTCTCTCCCTACCCTTGGAAAGAAATATTGAGCATGATGGGAATGTTTGGTGACCGGTGCTAGGTTTATTCTGCTCCAGTGGGTGGAGTCCTGGTGATTTCCAGGGAGAACAAAGGATCGATAAAAAGGCTCTGCCTTCAGAGCAATGGCTTGGTCAGAGTTGGCTCCCATGGCACTGAGGCCCTTTGAAGCATAATTGAAACCCAGTCCCGGTCTCTGCCCAAGAATTAGCTAGAACAGCCAATAACTTCTGAGGACCGAAATCCTGGCCACAGTTAAACGGTGTTGTTGTTAGCTGTCACCAAGTCTGTTCTGATTCATAGTGACCTGTACACAACAGGACCACAGTCCGGTCCTGCGTCATCCTCACAATTGTTGCAATCACCATGTCCATCCATCTGCTGGAAGTCTTTCTCTTTTTTACGGCCCTTCTACTTAACCAAGCATGATGTCCCTCTGCAGACACCTCTCTCTCTTGACAACATGCCCAGAGTATGCGAAATGAAGTCTTTCCATCCTTGCCTCTAAGGAGCATTCTGGCTGTACTTCTTCCAAGACAGATTGATTTGTTCTTTTGGCAGTCTATGATACTTTCAATATTCTTTGCCAACACCATAATTCAAATGCATGGATTCTTTTTTGGTCTTCCTTATTGAACATCCAACTTCCACCACCTATGAGGCATTTGAAAATATTATTGCTTGGGTGGGTCAGGTTCACCTTAGTCCTCAAAATAACATCCTTGTTTTTCAACACTTCAAAGGGATCTTGTACAGCAGATTTACCTAACATCATATGTCATTTGATTTCTTGACTGTTGCTTTCATGAGGGTTGATTGTGGATCTAAGCCAGACACAATCCTTAGCAGCTTCGACCTTTCCTTCGTGTACGTTGATTCTACCCATTGGTGCAGTTGTGAGGATTTCAGGCTTCTTTTCATTGAGTTGTCATCCATTCTGAAGGCTGCAATCCTTGATCTTCATCAGCAAGTGCTCCAAGTCCTCCTCACTTTCAGTGAGCAAGGTGATGTCGGCTGCATATCACGGGCTGTTAATAATCCTTGTTTCAATCCTGCTGCTGTATTCTTCTTCATATAAGCCAGCTTCTCTAATGACTTGCTTGCACAATTTGATAGTATGAAAAATAATCACCAACTGGTTTAGCCAGTTGGAAAAAAATCGGCCAAGCAATATTTTGGGTGGTCACCTTCCTTTCTGCCGAATCTATGAAACAAAGAATCTCCACAAACTGAAGTTCTTGAGTTTGCTAGTGTCAGCAACCCACAAATCAGAGCACCCTCTGAACACCACCCTCGGGGGCGCTCTCCCTCGATTTGCTGGGTCTCGGCACCAAAAGCTGGATCCCTGAGACAAGAAAGACAGCATCTTGTAACACTCCCGAAAGGCCGACTCTACCGCCGGCCAGACAGAACCCATCCTCGCCGAAACACACAGAGTTCTTGTTGGTACAAGTGTTCTTTAAGGTAAAAGCAATACATTTCTTGTGGTTTAACTTAAAAAAAAAAGTCAGTTGAAAAAACTTTCTACTTTTTTCTCCTGAGGATTGATGCCTTTCCCAGTCTTTAGTTTCTCTCCAAATTAGATCAGGATGCCGGCCAAAGTAGCATCCTGCCTGTAATCATTGTCTCTTTTGAGTCTTTAATTTTTCCACAGCTTTTCTTCTCAGCCTACGCTACTGGTGTTTGCCTCATCCCAAAGATTTTCCGCACACTGGTCATCTCCTATGGAGCCAGGATGGTTGAGGGCCATGGGTGCTACATGCCAGGTCTGGAGTTTGAACCCTCAGCTGCTGTGTGGGAGGAAGTCGCAACTGTCGATTCTCATAAAGAATTACAGTCTTTGAGACGACCAGGTACTGATCTGCCTACACCCTGTCCAATCGGGTAGAATAGTTTCCGTGCCTTTCCAAGGTTAATACTTTACAGGGTCACTGTGAGTTAGGATCTACTCAATGGTATTGAGTTTTTGTCATCTCTCCAAGGCCCTTCATAGTCTCCTTGTTTTACGGTGGAAAGCCACGGATCGACCACCTAATGAGCAAGATAAACAGTGCTGAGGGCAGAGGTGAAACAAGGGCACCAGTTGTCCAAAACAGAGTCACCAATGTTACATAAACAGCACACAAGGAAAAGCGAGGGCCACAGTGGAAGGGAATTGGCAAGGCATTAAATAATATCGATAGCAGCTCGAGTGCGTGCCTACGCACTGGACAAAAATAAAGCCCAGGCGTGGTCACGGAGATGCCCTGGCAAGGTCACGGAGGTGTCCGTGTGCTGTGGGGTTAAAGAGAGAGGGGTTCCCCACAAAACATCACAGGTCCAGTAAGCGCAATTGTACAGTGATAATAAGCAAAGATTATAAAAAAGTTATAGAGAGCATGAGAGATAAAAGAGATATATAGAGGGGAGAAAAAAAAGAGATATATAGAAATAAATGGAGTCAGACACATTTTATGGTAGCATTGCTCACCTCAGCCCCCCTTGGTGGTCCACATGGAGGGAGAGAGAGGGGAAGGAGGACAGGAAAGGGAACAAGGGAAAGAGGACAGGAGAGGAGAGGGGGAAGAGAGAGCAGCGACCAGCAAGAGGGAGGGACTTTAATGCTTCCCAAGCTTTGATCTTCTCTGGGGACACGCAAGCCCCTTAATTACAGGGGAAGACATACGTCACAGGAAGGGGTTGCACTATAGGTTATACAGCAATGAGAGGGGGTGGTCTAGGGACATACATGCAATAGGAAGAGGAGGGATTGGGGGTATACATGTGACAAGATGGGCGGATCCTAGATTTAGGATGGCAGTTTAACTTTGACCTGTTCCCGGGTCTCCATAGGAACCATTATCAGTAGGGTGAAAACTCCGCCTACATGAACCAAGCTAATGGTCTTAAGCTTAATCCATTGTCTCCAGAAGCAGGGAGCAGGCCCACCCCTGTGGTGGGACAAGACAGCCATCTGGCAGCATCCCAAGGATCTGACTTCCCCCCACAGTGTGCAAAGCTATTTAAACAATGGCTCTTCTCCCACTTCAACACCTTCCTTGCCATTTGACTTCTATGGTCATTTTCCATGTAATTGACCCTCCTTATCTTAAGAGGGTCTCCAGGGAGTACTGTATACTATTTCTTTCTAATCAGCATGGAAGTGGACTGTCGAGTCTAACTTTTGCCACATTTCCTCAGTGTAGAATTGTACCCCACACGGGCAAAGATCGTTTACATTAGTCGATAACAGGGCTCTGATCCATTTTGAGAGAACCACCTTATCCATCCACCTCTGCTTTTCTAGCAGCTCCAGTCAGGTGGGCCAGCGACGTAGTGGGCCAGGATGCACACAACCTGGTAAATCAACAGTGGGAGCGGAGTCCCCAGATGATGCACAAATGCTAGGAAACTAGAATAAGTCAACCATTACAATGAATTCCATCAAGTTACTTAAAAAATAAACAGCTTAAAAATTAACAATATCATACAATTCAATAGTTCAATCCTATTCAGAAGGGTTGTGCAACCATCAGTAGAAGCAACTTTGGAACATTTTCTTCCTTCTTGTACCCAGTACTCTTAACTTCCCACTTCCCTCCAACCTCCCTTTTACGGTCATGGGTAATTATTAATCCAATTCATAGTGCCATCCACTCTGACTTCCCTATACAGAAAAACAGACAAACAGACCAAAAAGGAAATAGGACCCAACAAGAATGACCAAATAAAGCAGAGGAAAACCCCAATCAAACCAAGTTACTTTTTAAGTGTTTAGCATTTACATGTAGAGCTAGGTTCTAAGTTGTGCAAATAATATTTATAACTGTAGTTTTAAAATATGCTTGGCATACATGCAAATGCAATCTGGCATACATTCAATATAATACTAATGTGGATAATAATTTAATATCATACTAACATTGCAAACATCCCAAAGTACAAGAGTTATTAACATATATCTAACATGAAAAATTTTAGCTTATGCATCAAGTGAGTTTCATATTTTATTTTCTGTTGCATAAAGTGCAGTGCTTGATATTACTGTCTACATTGCTAATAAATGAGGTATTAGGCACATTAACCCAATGCAAAATTCAATTTTTATTTATCACACTAAATATGTCTCTGTTTTGTAACAATGAGTATTTCTAAATTCATCTTCTTCTTAGAACATTGAAGTTACATTTTATCAGAATATTTATGCAGCTCTGTACAGGAAATTGAACAATTCCTTGATGAAATAAATGACTATTTAGATAATGAAACCTGTATAACTGCATTTTATTTCCCATTTCGCTTCAGATTGACTTTCTTTTAAGATATCGACTTAGGCTGTTATGACGTGCAAAACAAACTATCAAGAAATCAGTTGAACAATTCCACAAAGAAATAAAAGGCACGCTTTAGACATTTGGTATACAATGACCATTCTTCTTTTCATTTGGGGCCAACCCAACATACCTTCCCCTTCAGTTCTCTACTCAACCATGTAAGAACACGCCAGTGGCACTATAATAACATGATTTGTATTCAGCCCTGGTGCATAACATGTAGAGGAACCGTCTGGGAATCTCACAGGGGCAGTTCCACAATGTCCCGGATGGTCTCTGTGAGTCGATATTGATGCGATGGCAGGGAGTTATTATGATTTTCTCAGTACTTCCTTGTAACTATCTCAGGCGCCAAGAATAACACTTTGTATTTCAGATCACAATGTTTCCTTCCTCATTTTCAAATACAAATGCTTCAGTTCCTGGCCGACATCATGTGCAGACTTTATTTTATAAGCTTTATTTATTTTCAACTACTCAACTTCCTTCGGTATGGTAGAACCCAAATTTAAAAGTGACATAGTTTGATCTCCAGGTACAATGCAATGGTGATAACTATGTGGCACACAAAAGCAAAGGGCACTGGTGAGCCTTCCATGAGACGGACTGATGCAGGGGCTGCAACAAGGAGCCCAAGCACAACAATTGGGAGGGTGGCAATGGCTCTATCCTGTTATGCACAGGATGGCCCGAGGCACCAAGTAAGAACAAATTCCAAACTGAGGTTTTCATTACATGCCAGTGAGCACTCATATTTTATGGGTGCAAATCATCACACTAGTACTGCTAATGTTGAAATGACTTATGCAATATGAATGCCAAATTCTTTACTCCGAATTCTTTCTATATTCCTTGCTGTAGTTAAAAAATCATAATGGTGTTGGACGTGAAACTACTTTAGAATCTGAAATGATCACATCTGCAGACCCCCATAGGAGACAGAAATACAGGTTCTGCTTTGTGGAACACTTTCCCTTCTAATCATTGGCTTAGAAGAGGGTCAAGTGATTGTTACCATTACAGTGACCATTGGCAATGTGTGTGGAACTGCTCGGGATGGTGCACAGTGAAGATTCTACTGCCAGAATCTTTTTCTAGGGTACTCAACTAATGGTGAAAATTGTAAGAAGGCATGGTTAGCATACCCTTCATGAGCTAGCTCTATATTGTTTTGTTTGCAAACAATTCGGTCTTAAATTATTTAATTCTCGATTTGCTACCAAGGCAGTTAGCAATTGGTGCCACCTGACTCTGATGAATGGGCTTGAAAATCATTCTGTTCATGGAGATTGAATGTTGCCATATTTAAATCAAAGAAATGGTCTTGGCTGACCTCGTGAACTGGACACACAAACTAATAAAGAATGTATATCTTGAAAAACCATTTGCAGCACACTGTTGCTGTCACAATAATAATTGCGCTATACGAGGACGATCTTTTTCAGGAAGAAAGGAAGTTTTTGAGCCCACCTAAAATGGAAATGTGGGGATTGTTGTGAGCTTTCTGCTCAGTTTGATCCATGTAGTAGGCCCCATCTCAAAATCTTAGAAATTAGCCCCTCATCCTGTATGTCTGAAACTGGTGAAGAATTTATCAACTTCATGAATGGCAAAGGTAGATCAACTATTTTCAGTAAGATAAGTACAGCTTGATACTTCTGTTTGTATGTAGATTCCATTTATAATCTATCTCCTACAGATCAGCTAAGTATTGCTTTAAGTAGGTATCTATAACATAACGATAATGCTATCAAAATGTCCAACTATTATGAAGGTATGCAACAGAAAGTTTCAGAATGTAACAATGATGTCATTTTCATATCATGTGCTCTACAGACACAATCTTATAGGACATAACTCAGTAAACTGTTATCAAGAAGCAATTGATTCTTTTCCTACTGTTCAGTTACTGTACACATTTTACTGCCTCTACACACCAATGGGAGCCACAGGTTGCCAACTGCAAGGTTAACAGTCAAAACCACCAGCGGCTCTGGATCCCCAGGAGAAAGATGAGGCATTTTATTCCCATAAATGATCAGTCTTGGAAGCCCACAGGGCAGTTCTCCCCGGGTTATAGCATTGCCATAGTCAGAATTGACTCAATGGCAGGGAGTTTTGGTTTGCCTCCCCGATGGAAAAATATTAATACGTCCTTAGGCAAGGAACCAATATTATCAATCTCCTTTTAATTCAGGTTGGGAAGCACATCCTGCAGCAATGAGTGCAATCTTGGAATCATACACTCAGAATCTAGATACATTAGAAAATATGACCGAAGACCAGACACAAAAAGAAGATACCAAAAGGGAAGCTGAAAACATTGCCAACAAAATACTGGGTATGTGGAATATTATATTGCAGCATTTTCATTGGTTGGGTTAAGCTCTCCAAGATTTGAAAGTATATTTAAAGACATGCACAGAACTCTATTAACAAGGTAGTTATGTCTTTTAAGAGGAGATTGTGTGCTGAAGACAAAATGGGTGCATAAGCAAATGTGATGAAGAAAGCAGATGGCGACCGGCTATTAAAAGATATAGCGTCTGGGGTCTTAAAGGCTTGAAGTTAAACAAGCGACCATCGAGCAGAGAAGCAACAAGTGCACATGGAAGAAAAACACCAGTCAGTGCGGTCATGAGGTGTCATCAAGATTGGGTAACAGGCATCGGAAGACCCATAATAAACAAACAAACAAACAAAAACATTGTTGAGAACTAGAGGAGTTGAAGCAAATCCCAGAACCCATCTGTAGACAATGGACCATCCCCCCACAGGGGGGTCACAGGGAAGGGATGAGTCGATCAGGGCGCAGTAAAGCACCAATGAAACACACAATACTCCTCTGGTTCCTTGAGGCTTCCTCACCCCCCACTATCAAGTCCCCAGTGCTGTTTCTCACTTTGGACTAGACTAGAGCATGTGCACAGGTAGAGATAAGAGATAAGAGCTTGCGACACATGAAATCCAGGAACAGGAATGGGAATAGTGATACTAGAAGGGGGAAGAGGCAGAGAGAATGGGAGAACCGATCACAATGATCAACACAAAACCACACATCCTCCTCTAGGGGAAGAACAAAACAAACCATGGGGGAAGGAAGACAGCAGGCTGTGTGAGATATAAAAATAATTTATAATCTAGCAAGGGGTCATGAGGGTGGGGTTAGGGAGGGGAAAAAAGAGGAGCTGATACCAAGGGCTCAGTAGAAAGTAAATGTCTTAAAAAGAATGATGGCAACATATGTACAAATATGCCTGATACAATTGATGTATGGGTGGTAATCAGAGTTATAAGAACCCCCAATAAAATGATCTTTTAATAAGAAATGTTAAAAAGAGGAGATTGTGAAAATGTAATAAACACAACAAAACAGACAGTACCAAATACGGATGATCCAGCAAGCAGTTCACTGCACAGTGTTAGAAAGAAACAAGAAAATGACGGGATGTGTCAGAAGGCTTGAGAGCCAGAGATCAGTTTCACAGAAACACATCCTAAACCACCACTGTCTTGTCTGAAAGAAGGACAAACATGTATGCAATTCTCTCAAGTGGGTCTCCCCAACCCTTAAACAATATGGATATTACTGATGATGAAGCCAACCAAGAGGATTATCTAAATGATTAAATATAAATCTGTATGGAGAGGTATGACAGTTTCATGTTTACATGAAAACTAAGTTTACAGATGCAGAAAAGACAAATGCTACTCATATAAGCATATATGAGTCTGTAATAAGAGATGAAACACAAGGCACGCTTCCCAATGCTGAAATTGCTTTTTATACATTCCGAACTTAAATGATCATAAGCTGCTCATCAGCATTCATGCTTGTTCAGAAAGATATTTAAAAACGCTCTGTATACAATGATTTAAGAAAGACTTGATTCATCATTGTTGGCTTTTGGGGGCTGCTTTTGTTGGGTCTGATTTTCTTTCCTGTGGAGTCCAGGGTAGGCTTGGCCCTAGACTCGTTCCTTGAGATCATGACAAGGAGCCCTGGCAGCATTGTGGGTTACAAGTTGGGCTGCTAGCAGCAAGGTCTGCACTCCAAACCATAAGGCATTCCATGGGAGAAAGACAAGGCTTTCTACGCCTGTTGAAACATATAGTCTTGGAAACCCACAGGGGCACTCCTACCCTGTCCTATAGGGCCGCTCTGAGTGGGAATCAACTTGATGGCGGTGAATTTTTGAGGGCTATGGCAAGAGAGATTGAGTGGTAGCAAGGAGCTAATAATAATGTGTACAAGAATGAAGAAAATGTTCTAAGATTGTGGTGATGATTGCATAACTCTTTTTAATACATTCTAACCATGGGATTGCATGGTATGTGAGTTATATGTTAATACAACTGTTTTATGAAAAAGAAAGACTGGATTCATGATCATGAATCAAGTCTGTATGGAAGTAGATATTTTTTTGGCAACTTAATTGTAATGAAATCTATGAAGAATTTGCAAGAGCAAAGAATAGAAAGGAATGCTTTTAATTATAACATATTAAAGAGGAACTATCTAAAATTAAAATATAGTGATTGGTTGCAATACTTATTTTCTGATCATTACATTTCCTGTGCTGATATCTTTCCACTTGTGCACCTATAATTACTGCATTCATTACAAAACAAGCAGCCACACTGAAGTATGAGCCAGTTAAGGCAAAATCGGCGAAGGTCACCTTCTCTTAAGATGGGAAGTCAGCCAAATTTTACATTGATTATTGAAACAAGTAAGCTGAGACTCACTTTCTTTGCTGTGGGATATGTGTAATATTCTGTTCTGTAGAAAATGTGGTATATAGTGAAAAAATCTTAGTTTTCTAGATCCACTCAAACTTTTACAATCCAGCTCATCTCATTCTACTAAAATAGCACATGCCACTTTGCATTCAATCCCTAATATTATGCTAAAAACAAACAACCAAATCAAGCTGACTGTCATCAAATCCATGCCGATTCCTCCTGACCCTGCAGGACAGAGTAGAATCGTTCCTACGGGTCTCTGTGACAGTAAATATTTATGGGAGTAGAAAGCTTCATTTTCTCCCTGGTGGTTTTGAACTGCGATCTTTCAGTTTGTAGTCCAACATGCAATCCACTACACCACCAGGGCTCCTTACTCAAAGATAGTCTCATCAAAACAAAAGGGCCTAAACTGGCAGGTGACATGAAGATGACAGATGTGTGCATCATGGTATTTAGAAAGAAGTTCCATCATGGATAGCTAAGACACACATACACGGATGCCCTGTTCAAATGCGTGAGTAAGCAAGCAGAGGACAGAGCACCATACCATGCTTCAGCCCTGCCCTGCTAGGAGTGCGTCCTGCCCTCCCTATTCGAGGAATCACTATGGAAACGCAGGAAAAAGGTTCTCTATGAGTCTCCCATGGCTCCTATCTCACATCTTGCTTTTAGCAGACAAATGCTGAGCTGGTTGTACTGAATCTGATTGATCCAGGGCCCTCTTCATCCTGAGCAGGTCTTATCATTGCCTCCTATGTATGCAATGCCCCCAAGCCACATGTTCTAATATTGACACATTCTCTCTTGATGCCTAGTTGAAATGTGTCCTTCAGCAATTGAAGTCTACGTGGTGTTCTATTTATAGTGTTTTGCTTGCGGAAATAGTCACCATTACTCCCTACCTCGTGCCCCTGCCTCTTTGCCATGTGGCTGTCCAGCTTCTCCTCTCAGGGAGATTTCCCTGTAGCTTCAATAAGGACTACTCATATATCTTACTTTGACTAATATTTTGCAGCAGAAGAAATCTTGAACTCTTTCCATGAGCCACTGCTTGCACAGAGATCTCAAGACAGGAGTCGGAGTGGCCCGGTAAGTTTGGTTGCTAACTGAAAGGCCAGCGGTTCACTCCCCCTTGCTCGTAGCAGTCGGCTTCTGTGAAGGTGACAGTGTTAGAAACCCTACGGAGCAGTTCCGCTCTGTCCTATGTTATTGTGGTTAGGAGCCGTCAAGTGACCCTAGGCACAACAGAAGGAAACACTGGCCAGCCCTGGACCATCCTCACAGTTGTTCCAATACCTAGGTCCATTGTTGCATAGGATCACTATGAGTCAAAAACAACTTGGCAGCAATGTTTTGTTGTTGTTTGTGGCGTTTTTTGGTTTGGTTTGGTTTTAGGCTGCAAGAGGTCTTGTGAACTTCTTCTCTTAGGATTCTACCCAACTGCTATGTGAACAAGACAGAGCTAGTTTTCTCCACGATGAAAGATGGCGTGACTCTGTCCACGTCGTCGCACCTGCTACTCTAGCTGACAGCAGATAACATCTAGAAGGCCAGCTCTTGGGCTGACCTGTGGCTGACCGCAGATGCATGAGAGAACCCAGCAAAGATCAGAAGAATGCATAGCTGTTTCCACCCGAAACTGCTGACCCACAGAATTACATCTCCATAAATGGTCGCTAAGTTCTGGGGTTCTTGGTTCTGTGGCTGTAGTTAACTAGTGCATCAGTCAAAATGTTCAGATTTTAAGAGTGGAAAGAACATCCAATTGATCTCCATGAGTCCACAAATTAGCATTTTGGTACAACTTTAAAGCTGTCAGTTCATAGTAAGAAGAGGTCAAGTAGGAGAAACAGCGCAGAACAAAACAAAAACAGAGAGAAGAGAAGATCACCATTGCCGGGCTTATGAACAAAGATCGCTACAAAAAAAATCTACTGTAGACCCGGTTTGGAATGAGGCAGTGGCCCCTGGGAGTTTGGTCTTGGCAAAGTAAAGGGGATTAAGAATTGCACTTGAGGCGGTGATTTAAAGGCCCCTTTACTGCTTGAAGGCAGAGTGAAGGTGGAGGGGACCTCCTCTTCAGATGGCTCGTAAAAGGAGACCTAAAAATAATCCTCCAGTGTTCCCGCTGCAGTCGGGCACCCTCTTTACCCCCTCCCTCCTGACGTTCATTCTCAGTCCTCTCTTTCCTTGAGGAAATTTGACAGATGAGCCTCCTTGACTTTCTTCTCTTCTGCGGGAGGACATCACCATTTCCTGGTTTGCCTCCTACCTCACCGGTCATGTCTTTTCCCGCTTCCTTTTTGATAGTGCCTCCTCTTCCCAAACTCGGGATTTGAAGAAATCCAGGACCCAGCCCTTGCTGCGCATAGTCATTCCTTTGGCGAGCTCATCCACGCTCACAGCTTGAAATGTCACCTGTCTGTTGAGCACCTCCCATTTATATCGCCAGATCAATTCTCGCGCCAAACATCAGACTCTTAAGGCCAGTAGCCGACTGAGTATCTCCCCTTGGAAGCGTCACAGAAAGCGCAGAGTCAAATGAGCTGGTCTACCTCTGTCCCGTTATCTGTAGCATTCATGTACCCGCTAACACGGTCTGGAACATGGGGAAGTCAAAGCTGACAAAACTACAAGGAAAAATCAGCACATGTGGTGATAATCCCCGATTCCGGAGATCACGTAAACCCAAAGCAAAAACTGAATTGAAAAGGTTTGAACAACCTATCTACTTCTCCCTGCTGCCAGCAAGGCAGTTCCACCTCATGGCCATTCCCTCGCCCAAGTCCTTACACCCAACAGCAGATTCAAGTAAACATTTCTAAAATCTGACCTCTTATTCAATCACAAAGGAAGTCTCGGTAAATGTGAAAGAATATCGAGATGATCAGCTCCCTGACTGCACTCAACTACACTAGAAATCAACGAGGAAAAGGAGTTGAAACAGCAGCAATCATTACACCTTGTTTGGAAACTTGGGAGTCGAACTGAGGCCATCTGACAGCATCCACACAGCAGGTCACTCGTGGTTTGGAGAAATTCAGAGAGGAAGTGGTCCAATAGCAGTGGTCAGTATTTAGTATTACAGCCTGTGGGAACTGGTTCAGAAACAAATATTATTAAGGATAAGTTTTAGATCACTGGAAATATGTATAAGAGGTCTAGATCTTAGATAGTAACATTGAGCTCAGGTGACATTTCCTGATTTTGATCATTGGACTTCGTGGTGAGTCAATGTCCTCGTGGCGCCCTGATGGCACAGGGGGTTATGTGGTGGGCTGCTATGCAAAAGGTCAGCAGTTCAAAACCACTCCCTGGGAGAAAGATGAGGCTTTCTACTCCGGTCACGAGTAGAAAGATCTACAGTCTCAGAAACTCCCAGAAGCAATTCTACTCTCTCCTATGTAGTTGCTATGAGTCAGAATTGACTAGATGGCAGTGAGTTTGAAATTTAAAAAAAAATATATATATAGTGGTAAAATGGGGTGAAGGCTGAAACATATTCTCAAATGAATCAAATAATAGTAATAGTCACAATAATAATGGATAAACAGCAAATAGGTCAATCTGGGTGAAGGGTGTACAGGAGATTTTTACACTGGTCTTACAATTTTTCTGTTTACTTGAAAGCACTTCAACATTTTAAAAACGAAATAAGATACAACTAAAACGAAAGGAAACGCGATTTTAAAATTTAAATCGCTCTGCTTTTCAAAACAAGGATGAGGCGGTTGTACCATTTGAAGAGTGTAACGAGTGTCATTGAAGTGTCCAGGTAGAAATGGTGGCCCTGGTGTATGTTTGGGTATGTATATTTTCAACAACAATATTTTCAAATTTGAAAAAGGGTAGTAATTTCTCAGACTCAGTTTCCCTCCTGAAGTTCTCCATTTCATGGATCGAATGAAACAAAACCCTCTGGTGTGACAGAACTGTGTAGTCTGCACGTCAGCCCAGTTGACCAGCACTCTTTTCGTGACTAGCATGGCACCCCGTGGTTGCAGCCCCAGCGTAGGCATTGCCTTGGGGACAAACAGAGACTGGTGACTCAACAATGACCTCATAGGATTGTTTGAAATGAACGAACCAGAAAGGCCACTGCGCTACATTCCAACTAGGTCATGTAATCATACTGAAGAGCTTTGACCCGAGGATTTCTCTAAGCCTTTGATAATACTTTGTTTTGGCTCCTCTCTCCGTGAGCTATAATTCAACACAGAGAAACTTGATCTCCTTTAAAATGTTTCCTGAGAAATCTGCCTCTTAACTTCAGAAGAGCGCTGAGGTGTCAACAGATTAGGGAAAGAGCGTTTCCAGATGGAGAGGAGAACGGGCTGGGAGGGAGGGAGGATGATGGTGAGGCGCTGCCGGCTCCCAGAGCTGAGAGCCAGAGAGGGAGGAGCAGGCACAGGCAAGATGGAAGAGCCTGCAGGATCCGCAGGCCTCTTGAAAAGAGCCTTCCAGATGGTTGAGGGAAAGTCTGCTGTAAGATTTCCTCAGCATATCACACCCCAAAACACAAAAGAGCACAAAAACAGATTGTGGCAATGATGGGACGACTCTCCTGATGTGACTGAACTGTTGAACGGTGTGCTATGTGAAGTATGTGCCAATGAAACTGTTGGGGGAAAAAACCTCTTTTTAGTGAATAAGGAGAAAGTTTTAGACTGGGGGCCTCTGAAGAGTGGCATGCTGGAGAACAACTGGTAAAGACAGAATACGAGGGGGTATAAAAAAAGAACCACGAAATTTTTTCCCCCCAAAGCTATGTATTTACTTTTTTTTTTAACAAAACAGCCTTATCACCTTCAAAGTACTCTCCATTATACTTCATACATTTGTTGAATTTCCATTCTTGGAAACATTTCTCAAACTCATCTGTTTGGATGGCTGACAGCAGCTCCCTCGGTTTTTTCCTTCACCTGTTCATTGTCGTCAAATTACTGTCCTTTCATGTCCCTCTTCATTCGAGGAAACAAAAACAAGTCCCACATGATGAGGTCAGATGAGTCCGGTGTGTGGGGCAAGAGAGGCATGCTATTGTTTTGCCCAAAACTGGCACACTGAGATGGCTGTGTGAGCAGGCGCATTGTCAAGGTGGCAAAACTAGTCCACCGTTTGCCACAAAGCGGGTCATTTTTGTGTCACACTGTTATGCCATCTTTTCAGAACCTCTAAGTAGACATGCTGATTAGCAGCCTGGCCTGGTGGAACAAACTCCACATGCATTTTGGCGTTGGTGCTGATGCCGAGTGACCCTATGGACAACAGAGCAAGACACTGCGCGAGGCCACAGTTTCTCATCAGTGCACTGTGGTAGGTAAGATGGGAGGCCAGGTGGATTGTTTGGGACAGTTATAGATGGAATTATATGCCAAAAAGAGATATGTTGAAGGCCTAACCCATGACCTTATTTGGATAGAGGGTCTCTGAGGATGCCATCATTAACAAGAGGCCTTATTGAAGGAGCTCAGTCCTAATCTCATCAGAGTGATGCCCTTACCCAGAGAGCCAGACAGAGGAAGATGGTCATGATAAAATGCCAAGGAATGCCCGTGGTTACCAGAATCCAGGAGCGAAAGAAGGATCTTCCCTTAGAGCCTTCGGAAAGAACCGTGGATTCGTGTTTATAGTTTCCAAATTACGAGACAATTAATTTCTATCCTTCTATTCTGGAAACTAATAAAGGGGTCTTACCTGTTTCGTAGCTGATTCACCTGGAGGCCAGCACATCCGAATGCCAGTCGTGGCCCTGTTAAATGTGTATTGCTCAATAGAGAGCACCCTCTTAGTTAATGGCATTCACAGCATATTGATAGCCAGAAGCAAATCAGGCAAATTTATGTCTGTTGGTTCTAAAATACCATTCCCTTTACCTTTTTTTTCTTTTTTTACTCCTCAAAGTGAGATCTTTGCTCTTTAACCTTTTATTTATTTATTTTTATTTTATTGGGGGCTCTTACAGCCTTTATCACAATCCATCCATCCATCCATTGTGTCAAGCGCATTTGTACATATGTTGGCATCATTATTTTAAAAATATTTCCTTTCTACTTTAGCAGCTCTTCGTTTCACCCCTTACCTCCCACTTTAACTCTTTAATGAACTCTCCATCTCTCCATGTGATGTCAAAGTCTACTTTGATTAAAATTACCTCAGGGGGCATGATATGGGACCAGTTTCAGAAGTATATGTTTTGCTGTTGGCAAGTCTAGAGGTTCAGGAGTTACTAACCAGTGCTCATGCTTGCTGGGGGGATGGCCATTCCCTGGTGGTTCTAGCCTTGACTCAACCCTGAAACCTGTTCACTTTGGGTGACCCTGCTGGCATTTGAAACACCAGCAACATAGCTTCCAGCGTCACAGCCACATACCAGTCACCACAGTGTCACAAACTGAAAGATAAGTCGTGGCAAGGATGGAGAGACTTTGCTCTCATGTACTTCGGACGTGTTGTCAGGAGAGACTAGTCCTTGGGAAAGACATCGTGCTTGGTAAAGTATTAGGGCAGGGAGAGATTGGCACCGTGGCTGCATCAATGGGCTCAAATATGAGAACAATGGTGAGGAAGAACCGGGCAGTGTATTGTTTTGTTGTACACAGGTTTACCATGACTCATAACTAACAACAACAACTCATAACCACCACAACAAACCCTTATCAACCTTGTTTTCTTCAGAAGCCCTTTCCAGACTGCATGGATCTGATTGAGAATTCCTGAGCTACCAGACATTACTTCCTAATCTACAGGACTAATCTTGCCCCCCTATAGTTACCAACTTGGAAAGAAAGAAGAAAATGGGGGCTGGATGAAAAAAGTTAAAAGATATGTCTCTTAGTAACAGCCAGTAAGGGCGCTGGGAAGGACATCATGCTTGGTAAAGTAGAGGGGCAGCCATAAAGAGCAAGGTTCTTGACGAGACGGTTTGACATGGTGGCTGCAATAATGGGCTCAAACATAACACAACTGTGAGGACGGTGTGGGACCGTGCAGTGCTTCATTCTGTGGTGCACAGAACCAACTTGATGCACCGAAGAACGACAATGAAGGTTGGTGTGAAAGACATGTTTTCAACTTCATCTATTTGCACAAAACTTGTAAAAGATGCCCAAATAATAATAGCAACAAGAGCCAAAGTCCTCATCTCTAGTTTCTGCCAAAGTGTTCTTCACAGGCCCAGAGAAATGAAGAGCCATATCACAGGGACTCCAGCTAATGACTCTGGGATGACAGCCCTTTCCTCCACAGAAACGTTTGCTCGTTGCCCTGGAAGTCACTGCATCATGAGAAAGGAATGGAAGGGAATGGTCTCAGTCTCCAATCATTTTCAGTGTAAGAAGGAAACGGTCCGAGTCAGTGCACACACACAAAATTCTCCAACCTTCTGAGAATGAGCCCTCAGACTTTGCAGCATTGGTTGTAGTAACGTACAACAGATTCGAAGGTTCTAGAACAAGCCCCCCAACCGGAGCCTACCACAAGCTGGGGTTCAGGCTAGAGAGAGACCGAACAAGAAAGCAAGAAAACAAAATAGACATGCAGAGTACATGTATGCTTAGGAGCCCACAGACAGATTCCAACTTCTGGCCACAGCTTCACCTGGCATGGCATCACCAATGCTTAGCTTAGCATAGATCTTGCTTCTTTGTTTATTTTTCCCCCCAGGGAGAATAGGGGAGAAGGGAGTAGGGTTTCCTCCACAGAATGACACGGCTATATTTGGTTACATTGACATACTATTTTAAAACTTTGCACAACTCACTCACATACTGCAAATGGAATACGTTTCACAATAACTTGGAGCGAGAACAATAAGAACAGTCTTATTGTTCAAATGAGGAAAATGAGGACAGAAAGGTCATTTGGCTTGCTCTCACGGCCACTCCCCTCAGGTGGTGACAGATAAGATCAACAGTCATGACTGAGGGAGGAGCCTGTTGGATTTTCCATCTGACTCTTTGGTGACCATGTCCTTGACCCAAGCACAGGGCCAGTTCTAGTTGGGAGCACTGGGACACAGCGGTCTTTCTCCAAGGATAGTGCCAGGGGCAGATGAGCACAGAAATCATGGGATACGCTCTCGCTGTGTGTTCTTCAGAATTGTTGTTAGATGATTTCTATGGAAACACAGATTGGTGGCTAAGGAGCTCAGGCATCATAGATATGCATATCAATTGGGACCTCTCCCCTGGTTGACACTACTGGAGACTTCTCTGTGACTTGGGTGAGGGTTTACACAGCAGATCAGTTTTCCATTCAACAATTCATAAACCTCCCGTTTTTTCTCATGGATTACAAGCACAACGAAACAGCATTGATCCCACCGACTCCCTGAGTTTCCTGCGGCCATGTCTCCTTCTTTTCTCTTGTAGCGGTAGTCAGAGGCGACGTCACCTAGGTTTTCTGATCTCAGGGCCATGGAGACTGATGCCCATGAGGTTCGTTAGTCCATTCGACTAATACATCCATGCATCTTTGACTTCCATCCCTCTTCTTTCTTCCGGTCAGGGAGACCAATGGCTGCACCTTAGATGGCTGCTCACTCATGAGCTTTTCAGAGCCCAGTCACTACTCACCAAAGTAGCATGTAGAATATTGTCTTTGTGGCTATGTGGTGCCAAATTGACCTAGGTGTCCCCCCAAACTAGGTTCTGAGTCCCCAAGTCCAACAAATCATTACTCATGCTTGGTTATGTCTAAGACGTTTTCATAGATTGGCCTCCTCGTTTCCTCCTCCACATTCACGGGGAGAGTTGCAATGAAGGTAAATACCCCTGTACAGAAATCCCCTTCAAATCTATATATGAGGGGGTACCCCCCAAAACTGGAATCCTGCTAAGCAGAGCAAAGCTTTTTTCCTGCTAGGCCAGCATCGAGCAACTCAATCTGAGTTAGTGCACCCAGTGGCATCGCTTGGGAAGATTCTCTCTGGTCACAGTGAATTTTTTCATAAAGCAGTTTTGCTCAAACCTCATTTGGGGGGATGGCTGATTTAAGAGAACAAAATTTGGCTGTGAAAATTTTGTTTTCTGTTTCGGAAAAATGCTGAAGAAACTCGTGAGGTTGAACACTGCTTAGAAGGATAGCGCTATGGGAAAAATTCAAGTGTAAGAATGATTTTCTCGTTTCAAAAAGGTGAAATGGCGATCGATGACAAACCTCATTCTGGATGTCTGTCAGCTTCCCAAATGGATGAAAATGTTGACAAAATTCATGCACTTGTGCTCAAAGACGGAAGATGGACCATTGAAGAGATGGGAAGTTATCTGGACTATCCTGGAGCTCGGTTCAGCGAATTTTCATGGATGATTTGGGAATGAGAAGGGTCGCTGTGAAATTTGTGCCTCAGGTTCAGACTGACCAGGAAAAAGAGTGTCGACTAGAAACATGCTTGGTTTTGAAAGAACAGCTCCAAATGACCCAGAGTTTTCCCAAGGTCATTACTGGTGATGAGACATGGTGCGATCCTTACGACCCCGAAAGCAAACATCAATCAAGCCAGTGGAAGACACCATCATCACCTTGCCCCCCAAAAGCTTGTCAAGTGAAACCAAAGATCAAGACAATGCCCGTTCAGTTTTCTGATGTGAGGGGGATCGTGCAATTGGAGCTCATTCCATCAGGTCAGACTGTTAATCAAGGTTTCTCTTTAGAGGTTCTGAAGAGATTGCATAACAGTGTGTGACTAAAAAGGCCTAATTCGTGGATGGGGGACTGGTTTTGCCACCAGAACAATGCACCTGCTCACGGAGCCGTCTCAGTGCACCAGTTTTTGGCAAAAAACACGCCTCTCTTGCTGCACGCACCTGACTCACCTGACCTCACACCCTGTGACTTCTTTTTGTTTCTGCAAATGAAGAGGGACAGAAAAGGACAGTGATTTGATGACATAGAAGAGGTGAAGAAAAAAACAAGGGAGGTGCTGTCAGCCATCCAAACAGATGAATTTGAAAACTGTTTCTAAGAATGGAATCACAGATTTGATGAATGTATGAAGTGTAATGGAGAGCACTTTGAAGGTGATCAGGTTGCTTTGTGAAAAAAAAAATTAAATACATAGCTTTGAGAAAAAAATTCTGGGTTCTTTTTGGTACCCCTCGTATGTTTGTGGGTATCCCTTCCCCATCCTTCCTACTACCCATAAGTCTCACTATCCATTCTGTCTGCTTTTAAGTCAACTTATTTTACCCATATATTAAGTTGAAAACACTTTGGAAAAGGAAAAGTGCATGTTGAAAGGAGAGACTCATGGCAGTGCCAAACCATCCCGGGTACTGGAGGACTGACTTGGCAGCTGTCAGGACAGATCAGATCAGCCAGTGAGAAGTGGGTTGAGGGGAGGGAGTTCTGTTTGCAAGCACAAAGCTGAGCATGTAGGTCCAAGTTTTATACCACCCCTCCTCCCAGGAAGCCACACATCAAACCCATGCTCCTTGCCATCCCGTCTGATGGAGGTAGAATGCTGCCTTTGGCACAAGAGCCTTTTCTATTTTCAGTTGCATTATTAGGGCGGAAACACTGATGCACAGAAGTGCTTAAATAAGAAGTTTTTCAGCCGCTTGTCTGAGCACTCCTGAAATACCTTTCCAGTGAAAAGGAATGAGTAACTCTGAGTCTCATTTCTGCACAGAGGGCTGGGGAAAGGCCCAGGCACAACCTGCTAACAATGCAAAATTTGTAAAGCAAATCAAGCGAATGTGATATTCGTTTTCAGATCAAAACCTGTTGAGGATTAAGATGGCTTTCTGGTAACCCTGGGTTGTTCATATTCCTGTTTTAACCACACCAGTAGCTTCAGGAAATAACCAGGTGGATCAGCCCACAAGAAAGCGAGGCTCATCCTCAAAGGAGAGTATGGCTCAGGCAGAACCGAAGAAGGGATCACTTCCCATTCGGAGAGAATTTTATGAACTCCACAGAAGGTGACCCTGGGAACTTCTGAATCGTAGAAGAAGCACGATATCAAAGATTGTACAACACTTCTTGATGCGATTGAACTATTCAATTGTGTGATATGTGAATTATATGCCAATAAAACTAGTGATAGAAAAAGAGAGAGAACAAATCAAAGTGCTTTCAGGACACGGGATGTTCTTTTTCTGTCCTCTTAATGACACATATTAGAAGCCCTTGACAACACTCCTGGGGAGTGCACTGCCTGATGTGCAGGGAGCTGGAAGCATGTCCGTAGTGAGGAGCCGACTAGGCCAAGGACAGCAGGCCAATCTCTTAATTTGGTAGCTCACGGTCAATGCTATGATTACTGTGATCCAATAGAATTGAGCTTGCCTGGACAGGGAGACCCCAAAGTTATAATTTTAAGGATTTAGACCTTGAGAGTGGAAGTAAAATGATTGTGGAAGTAAAAAAGTAGCCCAGATTTGAATGCCTGTGAAGCAGGTTGTTTGTTTGTTTTTTAACCAGCGTCTCTGTATCTTTCAATAAATCGGGCCTCCCAAAGCACCTGAAGAGTCCCCGGATGGAGCAAACGGGTCCGGCCCTTGGTGGCTCACTGCAAAGATGGAGGGTTGAGCCTTCCCAAAGGGATCTCAGAAGAAGGTCCTGGTGAGCCACTTCTACAAATGGAAACATGGAAACCCCCATGCTACACAGTTCCCACACTGACGGGGTTTCTGTGAGACACATTTCTCACGACAAGTGGTTTTAAGGGAGGCATACCCAGTTTGGCTCAGAGATACAGAAGCAAGACTTGAGTGGTTTACTGACCATAGGAGGTGAGACCTGGTGGAGAACTTTTTTCATTTTTTAAATTGTGAATTGGGTGAAAGTTTCCCAACCAAATTGGTTTTCCAATCAATCATTCATAAACGTTTTGTTTCATGGCATGATTACAATTTCTTCAAGGTAACATTAATCATCCCACCTGTTCCCTGTGTTTCCGGATTCTATTCTTTGTTCCCTAGTCCTTCTGAACTTTGTCCAGGTGTAAATGCTGCCCGGATGGAGCCATGAGTTCTAGGGTGACAAAGGGTCATCGTTGGGGGATTCCACCAGATCCTTTAAGACTAGTCAACCTAGTCTTTTTAAAAATGATTTTAAGTTTTGTTCCACATTTTCTTCCATTCTATCCAGGACCTTCCAACTGTGATTTCTTTCTGAGCATTCAGTAGGGGCAGCTGGATACCATCTTGTTCTTTGGGGCTCAGTGCTGTGGAGGCTGGTATTTGAGGGTTACATCAGTCCATTGGACTAATTGCTTCTATGAGGCTTTGATAGTGTTTCTGTCTTCTTTGTTTTGGATCGGGAGACACCAATAGTGGATCTAAGATGGCCACTCACGAGCTTTTAAGACTCTAGTCACTACTCACCCACAAATGGGCTGTAGAACACTGTCTTTGTTGGCTATGTTATGCCAACCGATCTTTTTTTCTCTTTTTGAAAATAGTTTTATTGGCATATAATTCACATATCATAGAATTCAATAGTTCACTTACATCAAGAAGAGTTATACAATTATAGCGGATGATGTTAAGAATGTTTCCCAAAGTTGAGGCTATGCAACCTTGGGCTTAGAAATGTTCTTTTAACTTAAAAAAACTTAAATCAGAAAAAGAATTTGCTCTTGATGCCTCATGAGACTATAGTCCTGAGTTCTTGGTCTTCGCGACTGATCCCTTAAGGTATTTACTGACGGCTAAGAGGTGTTTGTACCTTTGCTCCCGTATGCGCTACTATATCCATGGCTATATTTGCCCTTCGGTAACTGTATGTGTAGAAAGATCCTCTGTAACGCCTGTGTATAGTCCTGGGCACAGTCCCACTCTCCTGCCTGCTTCTCGTTAGCTTGCGTGTCTGTGGAAGTGTCCAGATCAGTGCGCCTGCAGTACGAGATAGACACGAGATTCACTTCAATCGTCTTTAACTCTTGCACTCGTCCCAGTGTCCTCCTTTGCCGACAGTGGTTTTTGTTGACCTCACTCTTATGGTACAGTACTTGTCCTTCCTTCAGTTAATGTGGCTCTACCTTCTAGTCCAGCGGTTCTCAACCTTCTTCATGCCGCGACGCTTTCATACAGTTCCTCATGTTGTGGTGACCCCTCCCAACCACACAATTATTTGTGTTGCTACTTCATCACTGTCATTTTGCTTCTGTTATGAATTGGGCGACCCCTGTGAAAGGGTTGTTTGACCCCAAAGGGGTCGCAACCCACAGGTTGAGAACCGCTGCTCTAAGAAGTAAACAAGAAACCATAAGTGCTATGGAAGGAATTCAAGCAATATGGTACAATAGAGTGACCAGCTAGTCAGGGCAGTTTCTCTCAACATGTGTGATTTGAGCAAAATAAAAGCTAGTCATACAAGTAAGGTTGCAAGCGTTTCTGGTTCAGGGAAATAGCTAGTACAGGGCTCTAAGGTGTGAATGAGTATGGAGAAGTAGTCAAGATGTATGTTGTATTCTAAGTTCAAATATCATGCTGTTTGCATGATACAGCTGAGCAAGCGCAAACAAGGCAGAAGGCA
>NW_022103915.1:44603933-44629463 GCF_000313985.2 Echinops telfairi
TGTGAAAGGGGTCGCGACCCACGGGTTGAGAACCACTGCTCTAGTCAGTATCATCAGAGAAATGTTATAGAAACACGACTCCCATATTCTCATCCTTTGCTTAAAATGACTTTCCGCTGCGCCCAAAGAAAAGCCAGACATCCTCAACACCTCAACGCCTCCCATGTGAGGCAGCCCTGCCCGTCCTCCAGGTCCACGCTTCCCTCCTTTCCTTTAATAGCCGCGGGAGTTTCGTTCAGTTCCTCCAAAGACCAAGCGCTTTCGCTCAAGCTCTCCCTATCATTCCAGCTTCTCCTTCAGAGCTCCATTCAGAGCTCCCTCCCTCTGAGTGGCATGCCCTGAATCTTCTCCTCTCCGCACATTATTCGTTGCCATCAAGGTAGCTGTGACTCTGTGCCATCGCAGAACGGAGAAGAACTTGGATCACCTATGTTAAATCTTATTTCACATTCCGCATCATCTTAGAATTTATTTTCAAAGGGGAATAGTGTCAATGTTTTTATTCACTTGGGCTTTTGTCTTCCCCTCTCATTCTTTGAAGAACTGCTTATTATTCAATCTGTTGTGAAGAATCTGATTTGCACTCTGTAGTGTTTAAAGAAGAACAGAAACTCTAATATTGAATCTCTTACATTTAGTGTATGTAAACAGCTTACAATATGTATTGTCTAAATGCATTTAAGTCTCTGATGCAAAGAAAAGCTGAAACAACAATAATGGTATGTGACCACACAATACTGTCACTGCCAACAAAGATGACACTAATCAGTATAGCCCACACGGGATTGCACTGCTCTCCAAATTATTTGAAAAATGCATACCAACAACTTGCCTGATTTTAAAATGAGCATAAAAGGCCCTCTAACCTATGCAGGTTTCCCCATTACGCATAGAGAAATGCTAGTGTGTTTTGCTCACTTCGTGTGTAATAGGTGCCCTTATGTTGTGTGCTGTAGAGAACTGCCCAGGGGTTTCCAGGGGTTTCCAGGGCTATAGTGGGCTGCAAGGTCAGCAGTTCAAAACCATCGACCACTCCGAGGGAGAGAGATTCGGATACAGAAATGCAAACTGGAGCTTGGAGATTCATTCATTCATTGAACTGATGCTTATTTAGTATCTACCATACACCAGGCAAGGAGTCCTGGTGGAGCACGGTTAAATACTGGGATGCTCACCTAAAGGTCAGTGGTTCAATCCCACTAACTGCCCTACGGGAGAAAGAAGTCATTGTCTGCTTCTGTGAGGGTTACAGCCTGGGAACGCCTGTGAGGCATTTCTACTCGGTCCTACGGGACTCGTGAGTAGCACGTGACAGTATGTGGTTTGGGCTTATAGCTCAGGTATGCCCTGGCTGATGGGAAAACAAGAGTGAAAATACCCGAGGACACCTGCATTTGCGGCATTTACAGTATAGTGCTGCTTCTACTTCCACAAAGCACTCCCGTCTGGGAACCCCCCGGGGGCCGTGCTTCCCTGTCCTGTCGAGTCAGCCATGAGTTGAAATTGACTGATGAGAGTGCGTGACTCTCTACGGAAGCAGACTGCCATGTGAGTCTCCCCCTGAGAGGCCGCGAGGCTCGAACTCTCATACTTCTGGTTAGGGTCGAAAGCCGGTGGATGATAGGAAATGCAGACACACAGGCCACATACCTGTTCTGACAGGCAAGAATAAAGCGGAGAACCATTGCAGGGTCACGCAGAACCACGAGGGCGATGGAGGGGCGCACGCTGTTTCTGAGCAGATGGGTTCTGCAGCGAGGCAAAGAATCTATGAACGGGGCTCATCAGGAAGTGCTCCTGGAGGAAGGAACTTTGATCTAGGAAGAAAAGGAAATGGTGTTAGATTAGCAAAGAGTTGACATGTGAGGTGAGAAGATTGTGTTGAAGGAGGTGGAATTTCTCCACTGAAACTTTCTGGGGAGAAGAACGCCCCCCAGCGCCCCCACCCACCGTCCCATCCCTAACCTGCTGTCCAGCATGTAGGCGACAAAGGAGAGGCTTGGCTCTGTTCACCGGCCTGTGTGGCTATGGTCCGGTCCCTACGCCTCTTTGATTCTCTCCCTAATCCAGGCTCCCCAGGCTCCCGTATCCCCTCCCTCAAAATAAAAATAATCGTACAACTTTTACTGAGTACTTTTGCTTAGTACACTCTTAGCGTCTGACAGTCTCCATGGAAGCACAAGCGTAAGTCCTAGAGCATTTTGAACCGTTGTGTCCACGGAACTGCTGTTCCCTTTGATGAAAAATAAAAGACACAGGCAGACCACAGCAGCAATTACTCCCCACGAGGAATCAGAGACTGGAAAGGAAGTAAAAACATCTCCAGCTATAATCGCATCTCTTTCAAGGCACGCCATTTCCCCAGGGAGAGTTGTGCAGCTCGGAGCCAAGGCAGGATAATAAAAGATCAAGGATGTCTTCTCTGGCTGCAAACAGGAGCTGACACCTTGAAGTGGGTCTGCCTTTGACCTCTGTAAAAGGCAGGCCAGCTGCAAAGTAGGCACATTACGTTTCCTATAAGATGGCCAAGCCACTCTTTCCTTCGGCCACACTGCTTTCGTGTTCACAGAGAACACTTAGGGAGAAAGGACCTGGTGAGCCAGTCCCTGTCCCCATCCCCTGCCAAGCCAGCAGGTGTTTCTCAAGCCTGTCTTGCCCTGAGGGGCTTTCTGCACTCCTCTGTCACCTTTCCCTGACTGCCCCATTCAGGGAGGAGCTTGTCCCTTCACCTCCCAAGGTTTCGGCCCCCTCGGTCCCAAAATGCTCACTGCCATCAAGTCTACGTCGGGCCATGGACACGGTAGAACTGTCCCCTGTGAGTTTCTGAGACAGCGACTCTCTATGGGAGTAGAAAGTTCCATCTTTCTCCCACAGAGCGGCTGAGGGCTTCAAACTGCTGCCCTTGGATCACAGCCCAAAGCCTAACAACCACAGCCCTGAGAGTGAAAATCACGATGGGGTTGTGCAAATGGGCAACTCCTTCCAACGCCCACTCTCCCGGAGTAGGTGAGAGTTAGACCTTCCAGGGGATTCCAGCAACACTGCGGACAGAGCAACTGCTGCAGGTAAAGCCAAACTGGATTCTGTTTGGGAGGGGATCATTTGTCGTTTTCACCCCCCAATAGGAAGACTTCTTCCTCCTAGAAGATAAAACAATTGAAAAGAAGAAGCCTGGGTGACGGTGGGTGAGGGTCTCTGGTTGAGGGAGGGAGCTGTCTTCCTTGGGTCCCCCTGGTGAACACGGCCACCCCCCACCCCCTCCAACAAGCAGAGCCAGGAGGCATTTGGCCCCTTGTGCTTTTCAGGTAAGAGGATGTCTGCAGGACCAGACACAGGACCACTGTCAGTGAACTTGGATGAGGCGTCTCCAACTGCCATATGTAGGCAACTCCTCTGGGGATGGGATCTCCTTTCCACGGGTCTGGGAGAGCCTGTGTTTCCATCAGGCTGGGGGGGGGGAGGAGGGGTACCGCTGCTGCTGGTCCCTGGCACATTTTGAGTAGCAAAGGGTTTCGTTCCTAGGTGCCTGCCAACCCCCAGCGAGGCTCTGCCATTTCATCAAAACCACGTGGTGGGCGTGAGGGCAATCACTAAGCGTGCAAATCACCTGTTGTTGGAGCTGCTGTCTTGTAGTTGCATGGAAAGGGCTCCTCCCTGGACGTCCCCATTGTGCAGCAAGCCCATTGGCAACAAGACACGGTGTGCTAGCAAGCCACTCATGCAAAGGGACACTGGTTCTTTCCTTGTCTGGCCCTGCTCCCACGCCCTGGCAAAGCAAATGCCGGGTTGGCCGAGGAAGTTTTTTGGGACGATGGTGGTCTCAACGATTTTGACGTGGGCCGGGGAGGGGATGAGATTTTTGATGGAAGCTTCATCTCTCCCTTTCTCCCCCCGCCCCCCTTTGTAGAGTGAGGAGAGCCAGGAGAAAAGTACCAGGTAGCTCTGCAGGCTACCGGTATTATTTTTCACTTTCTCCTCTACAAGAGATCCCACACCTTTTACAAATATTTATAGGGCAACTTCCCTCTCTTCTGAGTGCCCCAGTATGGGGGAAGGCGAGGAGGCAGAAGGAAGAAAAGGGGCCACTGCTGGTGGATGTGGATTGGCCAGTTTCCCTCGGGGTTCCCTTGGGGCTCCATACCTGCTAGCAGAGTTGGGCTGGATTGAGGATATGAAACTAGGGGTGCATAGTTCGAACCTTTCACCCTCGCACTTGGAGACGCTGCTGGGTGAGTGTGCACATTTTCCTACAGAAAGAGCACGTAGATTTCAACAGATTCCCATAGGGGTCGTTTGCTTTTCTTTTTGAATTTTTAGTCATCTTATTGGGAGCTCTTACAGATATCATAACACTCCATAGTTCAATCACATCAAGTAGAATTGTACAATTGCTACCACAACAGTTTCAAAACATTTTCTTTCTTTTTGAACTCCTTGACATCAGCTCCCCTTTACCCCCTCCTTCCCCCACCATACCCCCCAGGAACCCTTATTTATTTTTCCCCTATAACAGATTTTGGGTTTTATTTATTTTTTGCCATATCTTACACAATCCAATATATCCATTCACATACAATTCTGTTGTTTGATCACATAGAGTGGGGTTATACAGTCATCAATGCTATCTCCCTATTTCCCCCTTCCCACCCCCTCTCTTCCCCATACCCTCAGGGAACCATTACGCCTGTTACTTTCTGAAGGGTTAGCTGTCTTGGTTTTCAGGTACTGAACGATCTTAAATATACAAGTGAACATATGCAAATATAACATGATTAATGAAGTAAGACAAATAAAAACCATAAATGTAAGGAGAGGAAATATTAAAGAACTAGCGGATAGTTATGTGGTTTATCAGTGCTATACCGCTCCCTGGATTTATCATCCCTTCCGTGTGACCTTTCTGAGAGGGACTGTCCAGTTATTTTACAGGTGGATTTTGGGTCTCCACTATATCCATGCCCCTTCACATCAATTTGGTTACTTGTTTTTGAACTTGGATATCTCTTCCTATCAACACCTCATGATCACACAGGCTGGTGTGCTTCTTCCATGTGGGCTTTGTTGCTTCTCAGCTAGATGGCCACTTGCTCAACTACAAGCTTTTAAAATCTCAGACGCTATATCTTTTGATAGGCAGACACCATCAGCTTTCTTCACCACATTTGCTTATGCACCCATTTTGTCTTCACCGATCGTGTTAGGAAGGTGAGATTCATACAATGCCACATTATTAGAACAAACCGTTCTTGTACTGAGGTAATATTTAAACAGAGGCCCAAAGTCCATCTGCTTCCTTGTTGCATTTGCATATAAAACACGTATACATATATTTGCATATATACATTTTTTCTTCTTTCATCTTTTTCTTTTATTTCCTCCTGCCCCACTCGTGCATTTACCCATTGTTCAACTCTGAGTAATTCCTCTCAGATACAACTTGACTGATCAAACAGGACCAGAAAAGCTACACCCTCCTTGCCATCATTTTCAGAACACATACTATTCCCTTGTAACCATCATTGTTGGCTCCCTGCTCACCGCCCCCACCTCCCCTCCCAGACCCACCAGGAACCCTCAGACCAGATGCTGTCTCATAAGATTGCCTATCCTGCCTACTTTGTATAGATAAACACTAAATACACACACACACACACACACACACACACAGTCACAAGACTACCAGGGATCCTGACACAGAGCAGACGACTATCTCTGTTCAGTCAAGGGAAGGCCTGCTATAAACCGGCCGGCCGGCCCCCCTTCCTTGCAGAGCTGCGTATCCCGTCCCGCATGCGCAGCAACTCAGACGCCCTTTTGGTCTTCAGCACTCGTGTCGGAAAAGGCAAGCACCATCAACATCCTCATTGCTATTCCTGCAGTCAGAGATGGAGTGGTCTAGTGTCGTCCCTTCCGCCCATGCCCCGTCCCCCAGGTATGCCTTTAGACCTTCAGTGTGTCCCTCTGGTGAGTGATCCCCAACCAGTTCAGAAGGGATGCCAAGTGCTGCCCCCGGAGTCAGAGGTCTACGATTGTGACACTGTGGGGACTGTGTGGCTTCGTGCCCAGCACTGGTCTGTTGTCTCCCTGAGGGGTCCTTTTCCATCAGGATCCTCCCCCAGTCCCTCCCAGTGACGATGTTGGGGACGTCACGCTTCTGAAAGCAGCAGACATCCAGCTCGGGGATTTTGGAGGGCAGAGAGGGCAACCACACTACGGGGTGGGAGGAACTCCATTCCCCACAGGCCGCTTTATGGATAGAAAGCTGTGCTTCAGTTCATCCCCCTGCGTCCTTAAACGTCCTGCCAGAAGGCAGGTCTGAACAAGGGCAGAGCCTCCTCAGTGTGGCCACCTCGCTGGGCGCCCAACTGATTATTTTTGGATTGCTGGATGTTAACGTTGAAGCCACTATTCACAGAAACTATGCTTGTGAGACCAAACCCGGTCAGCAACAGGTGGAACAGGCAGAGCAGGAGAAGGAGCCTCCAGGTGGACATCCACCCAACTCCTGACCGGGCCACCGCCTCGGCCCTCCCACCTGCACACCTGGTGCAGCCCAGCTTGGGCCTGATGCCGGCGGGCTCCAGATCTATAGGCTCCCCCTGCTCTGCCGTGGCCTTGGGTTTTCTCAGGGGGTTGGAGGTAGCTTGGCAGACTGCCTAGGCTGGGTGTGACGAGGGGCCTCCCCGATGGACCTTTGGCCCTAGAGATGTGGAGGGCAGAATTTGGAGTGTCTCTAAGACATTACCTGCTCTCTGGTGATTTGGGGCTCTCTCCTGTACACGATACCCACCTCCCTCTCCCCATAGCTCCTCTCTAGAGCCAAATCGATGGGCTTGTTTGTTGCTCTGCAGAACCCGATTTTGCAGGAACAAAGTGGACTCCGGTCCCAAGCGCCGGCTGTTGGCTGGCTTCCGGCCTCCCTGCCCCTGCTCCATTCACAGTGCCTTCTGTCCAGGCTTTGAACGCACTGTCCTGACCTCGGCCCTCTAGGGCTGGCAGTCCCCTGGGGAAGAGAGAATGCTGTTTCAGCTAGGATTGAAGAGGTGCGTGGGAGTTTGCTAGGTGTCCGGAGGGGTGGCCATGGCAGGCAGAGGAACAGACAAAAGGATGGTGGGGGGAGAACACAAGACTGTGGCCAAAGGCAGCACAAAGGCGAGGCAGCTGTGCTTGTAAAGTGATGGGGAGTGTAGTTCCCCAGGAGGCAGGAAGGGCCTGGAGCCAGAGGAAGGGGTACAGACTTTATCTGAGGCACCACAAGGCTGAGATCTCCAAACATGGTAAAGAAAGCCCCAGGGCCACACAAACCGCTTGCTTTTGACTCTGAACCTAAAATTTGGCCATTGGAGCACACCTCGAGGGAAGAACTGCCCATCTGTTTTTGGAGGTGCAGTGCTATGCTGTGCCCCGAAGGCCACTGTAAGCCAGACTGGAGTCGGGGGTTCATAGGAAACATGGAAATGACTGGTTCACTTTCTGTTTAAAGCCTCTAAGTTCTGACACAGGGCTGGGGGCCCTTGTCAAGAGCACTGGCATGTTCAAGGTCAGGAGCCACGTTCTCCCCTTGGGGCTCATATGACTCAGTTTTCTTCTGCTTACTCACCTTCCCCTGCAGCCCTATTCAGTTCCCTGGCCTTCCTCTCACCACTTTGGCCTCTGCTTCTCTCTGACCTTTGGCTAGCTTTTAGGTCATTGTCAGCCTGACTGGTTCCAGTACAGCCACTCTGTTTTTCAAACATTGTCCACCCCACCCACCCCCACTGATTCAATGTATATGAGATTATTACTACGGCACTCTGGTGGTGTAGAGGTTGGATGCGCAACTGCTAACTGTAAGGTTGTCAGTTCAAACCCACCCAATAGTAGCTCTGCAGCAGAAAGATCTAGCAGTCTGTGTCCATCCAAATCAAAGCCATGAAAACCCAGTTGGGCAGTTCTGCTCAGTCCCCAAGTTCACTCTGAGTCAGACCCGACTTGACGGCCCTGCCACTGCCAAGATGCTAGTGTTGTGCCCCCCTTGGGGGATTAGGTGGGGAAGAAGTTTCATGTTTCCTGATTTCAAAGAGCTGAGAATTGGTCCCATAACTCCCAAACTTGCCCCTTAGCATCGTCTTCAAGTTTTAAAAACTACAGCCACATCGGTCCATCTCAGACCAACTGAATTGGAACCACTGGGGCTAAGTTTCCAGGAAGTTGTGTTGAAACTCTCCTCCAAGCGATTCTACTGTGCAGTCAGAACCACTGAGCCATGGAGGCTTGCTGGGCTGAAATGGCTTTGATGGCTGTCCCACCACCTACTGGGTAAAAAAAAAAGCAGCTCCCTTTCCTGCAGTTCACCAGGCTCTTGACTACAAGAGAGATAACTATAGAGGAAAACAGGGAACAAGCTCAGTCCAACAGGGCTGCCCATATGCAGCTGGTTCACTTGCCTTCAAAGAAGCAAAGAAGGGGTGAATAGGGTGTAGAGTAGACGTAAGGGGATGGTGATTTGGGCTGTCTCTGCCTAGAGTGGAAAGTGCCTCTTTTGGAACCTAAATTACATAAATAAATTGAGTTCGGAATCAGGAGGCCAGCCTTCTGGCTTGTGGACACAAATATGCCTTCCTGTAGCCACCATCTTGTTGACTACGGCCAAGAACTAGGGATGGTGGCACCAGCTCGTTTCAAATGGTGGCTGTGGTAATAATAAAAAGAAGCATCCAGCACGTTATCCAGAAGGCCACAATCGCATCTGAGTGCTGGGCAACCTGCAGGGAAGCAGGTCTGTTAGCTCACTGTCCCTAGAACTTGTCCCTCAGAGGCGCTGGTGACTTCCTCAGGCGGCCGACAGCTCATGACTGGACTCTCCCTCCTGGAGAACAGGTCTCTGGAGCCTTTATATTATAGAGGGTTGCATTTTCAATTTCAGTCCGTTTTCAGTCTCTTAGTGAAGGCAGCTCGCGAGATAGCAAATTATTGAGTGTTTATTCGTTGGGAGTGCACTGTGGACCAAAGAGACCTTGTGGTGTTGTGGGTTAGGAGTTGCACTGCTGGTCACAAGGTCTGCAGTTTGAACCCACTAGCCGCTTCTCAGGAGAAAGATGATGCTTTCTGCTCATGTCAAGATTTACAGCCTTGGAAACCCCAGGGGCAGTTTTGTTGTGCCCTTATAGGGTCACTGTAAGTTAGAATGGACTTGAGGCAGTGCGTTTGCTTTGGTAACTATGGGTCAGGTACTACAAAATCTCAAACATGAATAGATTTACAATTCACTAGGGGAGATAGGGCAGAGTTACATGTGAAAGCAAATAAATACAAGATGTAGGTGTTTCCAGACAATACTAGAAAAGCTGGTTTTGTGGTTATCTGATGTTCTGAATCTGACCATTTATCCAAATGACATCTACATGTGTGTGTTAAAGAACAAAGCACTCTAGTCATCTATAGATAGATCAGTTGTGATGTTGGTTTTCAAGAAGTTTCTGTTGTGAAGACAGAACATTTAAGTGCAAACTATAATGGAAAACAGTACATCGGCTGGGGCAAGTGCCTGATTCGGTGTCCGTGGGATCTGTACTGAAATGTCCAACTAGCCTCAGGATGGTTTTCAGGGAGAAAGTTACCTCGAGATTCCTCTTATTGGATTAGTAACCAGGAAGCTACAGCCTCCTCTATCCCGTTCCCAAACACTGTGCTCTAGCCAAGGTGCCAGCTCTTCTCTCCTCCTCACGCTTGTGAATCACCCCATTTTGGGAAGACACTCATGGCTTCTATTAGGAGCTGAGTCATGGTTGGTGGGAGGGTGAGAAGGCGCAGAACAGAGAAAGAGCCATTCATATAGGATCATTTGGAGGAATAATAAAAGTTATGCTTGACTTAGCAATAATCGTCTTCCATGTGCCAATAATCTGAACCCTTCATGCAAGTTGCTACTCAGCTCTCCCAATGATTTCCCAGAGATGCCTGTGGCTTAAGTGGCAGGAGCAAAGGGCGCTGAGCCAGCGATTGGGCTGCACCTGGAGACTGTCATCCATCTGTGTGCAGAGGCAGAGGCTTGATCCTTGCCTGGAAGATGAAGGAGTTGCCCCTGAAGAGTCAGTTGGGAAAAGAGCTCACTTGGTGGCTCCTTCAGAGAAGGGACTTTGCTTCAACTTGCGGGGACACACACTCAAAAGACACCACCATTTATGTTGGAGGGTCCAGGCTTCCCTGACAAGTGCTTTATGCCATTCTAGATCCTCTCTCTCTCTCTCTCTCTCTCTCTCTCTCTCACACACACACACACACACACACACACACACACACACACACACACACACGGCAGTAACTGAAGACAAGAGGCAGCACAGGCTTGTCCAGGGCATTGGACAGACAGTGCAGGAGAAGAGTAATGGGACATCTCCTTTGCAGAGGACGAATCCAAGAGATCAATGACTTAACCAGGGTGACCCAACTAGAACGTTCTGATCATGACCAGCCTGTCTGCTCAAGTCTCTCTGCTCTGCGGTGTCCCTGAGGGGCCCAGCCTTCCCTTTGTGTCTGTCGGATGCCCGAGACTGCACCGAGAGCCTCCAGGTCTGGCCGGAGGAGCTGAGCTCAGTGGTTCTCTAACTTGAGGGGGCATCAGAATCACCTGCAGGGCTGGGTAGAACACCCACAGCTGGGCCCCCAATCCTGGGAGTTCAGCCTCAGTAGGTCAGGATTTACCTTTCTAACACATTCCCAAGGCATAGCGGGGAGAGTCACTGGCCTACACACCCAAAAGGCCACAAATAGGTTTCAGTGCTCTTGGCAAGAGTGAAGAAAATGTACAACTCACTGCCATTGGGTTGATGGCGACTCATATTGACCCTTCAGGCAGGGTCGAACTGCCCCTGTGGGTTTCTGAGACTAACTCTTGACAGGAGCAGAAAGCCGCATCTGTCTCCTGAGGAGTGGCTGGTGGTTTCAAAGTGATGAGCTTGCAGTTAGCAGCCAACTCAAGTGAATTACCCCCAGCCAGCAGCTGCAGTTGCCACCGTTCAATGGGCTTCTTTGTTTTTCCCCCGGTCCCAAATGCACGATGTCACCTTCAGGTTGGAAGCATTTAGCAAACATGCACCTGATTTCCATTGGGGGTGGGGTGGGGGTGGATTTATGCTGTAGGAGGGGCCTCCAAAAAGACTGGACAAACAATGAAAAGATCATGGATTTCCCCCCCACCCCCCACCCCTTGAACTTTTGAACATCCATTGGATTAGCTAGTGGAGTGACTTTTTAAGTTGCTGTGTGGCTGTACTACAGAGTCACAGACCGGCACAGAACGGAACCTGTCCTTGGATGGCAGTCACCCCGAAGGAACAGAGAAGCCAGTGAACAAACCAGCTGATGGTGCAATACTGGGTTGTTTCAAAACCAATGGCTAATTGGTGCAGAGGGAAAGCACTGTGCAGCCAGTATGACACCAAAATGCGGTGTCATTGTAGAAAGAACACTTGAAGCGAAAATAGAAAAACAACAACATCAAAGCCAACAAAGAGAGAATGAATGGAAATGTACCGGAAGGTACAGAAGAAAAGGTGTAAATGTGATGTTACTTATTCAGCTGGAAATGAATTCCAGGGGCTGCTCCTTGAATAGTGAACCTCAAAAAATAAAATAAAATAAAATAAAATAAAAAGAAGAAAGGTGGGCCTTACATCCCACCTAGCCTAACCTCAGCTCTATCTGGAAGTTCCCAGGGAGCATTCAAACTCCTCAGCTCCGGGGCTCTGGCCCACAGGTATGGTGGAAACCACCTGCTATACGCTTTCCCCAACCCCCTTCTTTCTGCTCCGAGGGCAGCAGAGGATCGGCAGGTGGGTGGTTGTGGTGAACTCACTCTCATCTTTCCTGCTTCCTGAGGTTCACTGAGAGGAAGGCGAGAGGCACTTACACCTGGAGAAAGGGCAGGGCTGGCTCCGTGGTCAGGGGATGGGCGGATGGATTAAAAACTGCCGCTCACATTGACTCAGCTCCTCTTTCAAGGCCCTGGATCTTCTTAATCATCAGCGAACGTGGATTTGCTGCTGACTGTGGCTCCCTGAGGTCTCAGCTGGTGGTGCGGTGTCACAGCACCGAGGGGCGGGCGCGAGACGACACACACAGAGCAATCTCTCTCCCACTGGGGGGCAAACGCAGGAGCTGATCTGAAGCAACCTGCTTCCTCCAATCTGGCTCCTCTTTGACAAGTTTTCGTTGGAGGTGGGCGATCGAAGGCAAAACATATCTACCCTGTGTCACAGTGCTCTTTCTGGGACACTGGTGACCTCAGGAGGCGGCCAGGTGTCGGTGGGTGGAAAGTCAGAGAGCAGAAACACCCCATCTAGAGTGGAAGCAGCCTTGGCCCATGGCTGGGGGGAGCAGCTCCCCCCTCCCTTTCCCCTAACTCGTCCTGCTAAGGCAGCACCTGGACCTGAAGGACAGGATGACCTCACGCCTGACAGCCGCCCGACCACCTGACCAATGTGGTGCCGCCATGCCTTTGCAAGCTTCTCCAACCTGGTCTGGCCCTGTGGGTCTGAGACGGTGCCACCCCAGCCTGCAGAGATGGCTCCCTAGGTCTGGGGTTGGTGTGACTTCCAGATAGGAGAATTAGGAACTGATTTTTAATAACAGAAGCCTGGGAAGTCTTTCCGAAACCCAGGAGGAATTGCCTCTCCTGTCAATCTCCTTCTCCACATTGGGCGTGTAGGGAGCTGTCCTGGTGCGGCCCTTCCCCACCCAAGCCCTTCCAGATGAGCTGGCTCGTGGATGGTGGGTGTTTCAGAGAGGAGGTGGGCGAGGCCCTGAAGCCACAAGGAGAGGGGAGGCTGCTGATTCACCATTAGCAGCTTCCTGGAATTGCTGTGCTGGCCTGGCTGGGGAATGCTTTTTCCAAGGCAATCCAGTGCTGTGACGACATTCCTGTTTTACCCCAATCAGACCTTCCTGTAAATCAAACCAGAAAGGCACCCAAGCCGTGTGTTCCTGAGGGGTCCAGCACATGAGAATCCCGGACACAATGTTTCCACCGCGGCTGAATTGCCCTCTTGGCACCTGGGAGCCAGTCACTTCCATGGTTTCTGTAATTCTTACCGGGCCTGGGTGGGCTCGGGACAGGGACTTCGTGCTTCTCAAGTCCTTTGGAGCGGGGCCGTGCATCTGCCTGGTGAGCCTTGGGAGTCGTGTGGGAGCAGATGGGGACGGCAAGCCAGCCAGAAATGAGGATCTTGCCCGATCCCCTAGACAGGACTGTCAGCTGAGGAAGGAGGGGAGCCCTTAACTTTGTATTTCACAAAGAGGCTTTCTCTGACCTACAGCTGGCCCATGACAGGACGCTGCCTTGCTGGTCTTGCTTTGGCTTGTGTGTTTGGCAGAAATAGGGCACTGGCTTGGAAGTGCCACCTGCTTGGCCCTGGCTTCAGACAGTCTCTCGGATCAGGAGAAGACCTATGAACCCATGCCTCTCTGCTGGAGGTGCAGCGTATCCTTCCTCTGGGAAGGGGTTTCCTTTGGGAGATGTGCAGCTGGGGACCCGCAGAGAGGGCTGGGAGAGATGGGGTTCACGTGACAGAAAACAAGAACCTCTGGGTCTCCCTTTCTGATTCTGCTCCCAGTGAACAGGGCAGATGGAGAGCTCATGGGAGGGAGTGTCCAAGGAATAAAACAGACGGAGGAAAGACAGACGTGCCCACACTTAGAAGCAGTCACTAAACCCCAAGCCTCTCTTAGGGTGCACTAGAATATGATTTCTCCTTCCGTGGATCAGGACTTATAGAGCCTTTAGGTGGGGAAATATAGAATGAGCTCAAGACCCCCCACCTTTAAATGTAATTCCTCAGTTACATGAAATATTACTAAAGTTTGCATTTAGCATTAAGAGCTCCAACAGTCTTGTGAGGGGCGATATTACCGTTAGAATCATCATTAAAGGGAGAGAGCGAGGATCAGAAGTACTTAAGCACAGACCCAGGGTGAAGCCCAGCTTCCTGACTCCAGTCATTTTTTCGGCGTGCACAGCATACCTGTACACCCTGCAAGTGCTGTTGACGCGCTAGATCAGAGCTCCAGGTGTGAGTCCCAGTTGGGGTTCTATTATTCTGAGAAGATAGAGAGCAGGTGAAGAAGTCTCTTGTGTCTGCGGCTTTATCTCAGACTTTGTCCACAGTAAGTGGAGCCTGGTGGCCCTGAGCTGAGCAGTTTAACACACATCGGAGGTGCATGCTGGCCAGCACAGTCCTCTTCAGCAAGTACTGTTGGTCATGTCTCCCTCTCTCAGGGTAAGTTGCCAAAGCTTTCTTTGACCCTCCCCCTGCCACTCCTCATTACAGACCCATTTCCTTAAAGATTTCATGTCTGTTTTCAAGCAGTCAGTATGTCTGACCTCTAAGAACAGCCATTCCTAATGCTCCCAGTTTTGTTCCTGAGCACTCAAGAGGATGCAGGGGTTGGGGATGCAGGCTGGAGCCCATATACCGGGCCATCTTTCCTAGTCTGTTTTCTTCCACATCCCTAAAACCCGGAACCTGTTCTCCACCTTGTCCTGAAGAGGAGAGCGAACCCCTGGCCCCTCACAGGGCTATGTTATCATTTGTCCAGTCCTTAGACTCCATGCCACTGCCCAGTGGAGCTAACCCAGAGTCTTAGCTTCCTGGTCTCTCAAATGTTCTGAGGGAGCATCAGCCGAGTCAGGTCTGACTCATCCAAGGACAGAGGCTTCAGCTCACACACTTTGGAGGTGTTCACAGGAGAGACCAGTTCCTGGAGGAGGACGTCCTACTTGGTAAAGTACAGGGACAGTGACAAAGAGGAAGGCCCTCACGGGATGATTTGTCACCCACTGTGGCTGGAACAGTGGGCTCAAACGTAAGAACGGTGGGGAGCATGGCACCGCACCACGTGGTGTTTTGTTCTGGTGTGAAGCGAGTCACTAGGAGTCAGCACCGACTCCATGGCACCCAACAACGACGTTCTAGAGACCAGGAAACCCAGGCTCACAGCGCTGGAATATTTCCCCCATTAACAGCAGTTAGTAGGAGCTAAGCCTGAAAGAGCCTGGCTCCCGCCTTGCTTCAAGGGTATGTTGGGATACTGGCTCTTGAAAAGAAAAAAGAAAATAAAAAAATCAATCAATCCATCAACCAGTCGTCAATAGAAAAGCCCTGATCTATAAATTCCACTTATGAATTCCACACAGGAGCCCTGGTGGTGGAGTGGGCTATGTGCTGGCTGCTAACCGAAAGGTCAGCAGTGTAAAGTCACCAGCAGCTTCACTGGAGAAAGACGAGGCTTTCTACTCCCATAAGAATCTAGTCTCAGAAACCCACAGGGGCAGTTCCACTTGGTCTCATAGAGTCACGGTGCAAACAGTCCTGCCACGGCCAACTTGAAGCGACTGTGCTGCGTTTTCTGTGTGGGGAAGAGACACAAGCGTACCTCACTTTCTTGTTCCTTGCTTTGTGTTGCTCACTATCGTGTTTTTCACACACTGAAGATTTGTGGCAACCTTGGATCCAGCAAGTCTACATGTGCTTGCTTTGGGTTTCTATGTCACAGCTTGGGAATTCTCGTAAAAGGCAAACTTTTAAAATAATACCACTATATACTTAATAAACTACAACATAAACATAACTTTTCCACATAGCAGATACAAAAAAAGTATGACTTCTTTTATAGTGATCATAGCTTTATTGCAATGTCCCTGAGGTAAACCTATACTGACAACTGGTTCTCGCGAGCCAACTCCTACAAGCCACGAGGAAATGCGCCCAGAACTCAAACCTAGCCTCGGATTCTCAGTATGTTCCTTCTCACCCCCCAAAACAAAAACCTCCCCGTGCATATCTTGATGTTCGAGTTCTATTGTTCCTTCTGGTTTTGATTGCTGGGCGCCTTCCAGTTGGTTCTGACTGACAGATGCGACAGAAGGCCACACTGCCTAGGCCAGTGCCATGCTGCCGGTGAATGTTGTTTGAGCCCATTGTTGCAGCCACTGTTGGTCCATCTTGTTGAGGGCCTTTTGATTTTTATGGATGGCCTTCTCCAGGGCCTGGTCTCCTCTGTGCAAAGTATGTGAGATGAAGTCTCGCCATGGTTGCAGACGTAAGCGTGAAGATGAGGGACAAACCAAGGTAGGGGGGGATCCCTGAGTTGTCCTGAGGCCTCTAGGCTACCAGTATTCTAGTCCTCATGAAAACAGGAATCTTAGGGAGCATTTCTCATTCTGCGTGAGCCTCAATCATGTGCTGGGCTTCTTGGCCATCTGAGCAGCTGTACATTTTGAGGCTCTGGTGGTACATTGATGCTTAACTGATAACAAACGGGTTGGCAGCTTGAAACTATCCCCTGTTCCATAGGAGAAAACAGAACAGCCTGCTTCTATAAAGACTGCCACCTTGGAAACCCTACAGGTTAGTTCTACTCCGTGGATCAGAAGCCATTAGACAACAGTGAGTTTGTTTTTTCTTCTGACTGAATCCCTGGCCAAATCCCTGCTGAGCACACATTGCTGGCTGTGTGGTAGAGTGAAAGCATCATGGACCCCGCATGGGACCAGTGGAAACACTAGGGAGGAGGGGAGAGGGCTTCTAGGCCTGCACCTGCAGTGTAAGAGAAGCGGTGCAGCTAGCCCATCCCAGAGGGCAGCGTGACAGCTTTTCAAGGTTGGAAGGAAATTCAGGGACTTCTGTGGTTATACAGTCTCATCTCTTATTCATCATGCCCACCAAGAGTTATACAGACGATGATTGGAGGTGTTCAATAAAAATAAATACAATTAAAGCCACGCCCATTACATCGATTCTGACCCCTGGTGACCCCTTGTGTGCAGAGTCGAACTGCCCCACAGGGGTTTCCAGGCTGCAGCCTTCTGGAAGCCAATGACCAGGCCTTTCTTCCAAGGTGCCTCTGAAAAGACTTAAACTGCCCACCTTTCAGTTAGTAGTCGAGTGCTTAGCCATCTGTGCCACCCAGGGACTTTGAAGAAGTCCAGGGAGGGCAAACTCCTTTCCGCTCAAGCAAATCCATACGATTCAGGTACCTTTTTGAAGCAGTTCCCATTTATGTTCTAACACATTCCATGACCTTGCTTACAGCCTACCATGGTCCTAAGTCTAATCCTGGGAACTATGCCTCAATAGAGTAACTCCTGTCTCCATGGAAGGTGTATCAGTCAGGTCAGGCAAGATTATGTTGCAGTGATAACCCCCTAACATAGCCACTTTCGACACCAGGAATAAAAGTAGCAACAATGATTCCTTGTTCATGCAAAATATTCTTCAAGGGTTGGTTGGAGCTCTGTGCCTGTTAATCAGGGGCCCAGTCTGTCACAGCCTAGCTGCTGTCTCTCAGAGGGTCTCAGCAGCACTAGCCCAATGGAGCTTGGAAGTGTGAGTAACCTGTGCTCTGGACCTCGCCCTAACTGTGCAGGTGGCTCTTACTAGGTGCTCAGGAGGAGGACAGTGGGCATATTGGATGTGCTGCATAAATGACCATCGTAATAGCTTTTCACATTCTGTAAGTCCTACAACTGTCCCATCTTTTCTTTTTAGAACACCCCCCTGGCCCCACCCCGCCCCCGCCAGCCCCTGTTAACCTCCTCACTTGCTCCCCATACAAGATCTAGCTTTGTCTCTCTCAGAGAGAGCCTAGTTTTCCAGGCACCGTCTGTCCATGGCAAAGCTGAGGAGGGCAATCACCCCACCGCCCCCAATCTGAGAAACCACACTCCTAACTCTGGAGTGAAGGCTTCATTTATTTGCTTGTTCATCTCCAAGCCATGGCTTTTTTCATGGATATTTTCAATGGCTTCGTATGCAAGTGAAAGTTGGATATTGAATAAAGAAGTCTAAAAAAGAATCAATACATTTGAATTACGGTGCTGGCAAAGAATATCAAAGTACCATGGACTACTAAAAGAGCAAACAGATCTCTCTTACAAGAAGCATGGCCAGACTGCTGCTTAAAAGTAAGGATGGTAAGACTTGGTCTCCTATATTTTGGCATGTTATCAGAGAGACCAGTCCTTGGAAAAGGACATTGTGTTAGACCGGGTTGACTAGAGAAACAAATCCATAGACACTCATATATAGGTAAGAGGGAGTTGTATATCAAAGAGCAACTATATATTGAGAAAACATCCCAGCCCAGATCAAGTTCAGAAGTCTGATTTTGGCCCATATGTCTGATACTGGTCTATGAATTCCTCTTCAGACTCATGTAGCACATGCAATGATGCCGAATGCAGGAAGATGGCAGGCTAGTGGATGAAAAGTCTTGTGGATCCAAGAAGCAGTGGAAACATCTCAGTGCTGGTGAGGGTCTCCATGTGGTTCCTCAATAGGAAGGTGGGGCAGAGGGAGGGGAGAAGACTAGAGGAGAGGTTCCCAGAATCCTCAAGAGCAGGCCATGGCCACAAGGAGGCATCATCAGGCTGTGACCTGATTGACAGGTTAGACTCCACCCCTTCACTTTTAATATCCTCAAGGTGACAGGAGATTATGTAACTGCCACAGACATTGTGCTTGGTAAAATCGAAGAGCAGAGGAAAAGAGGAAGACATTTGAAGAGTTGGATTGACTCAGAGCAGTGGTTCTCAACCTTCCTTATGCTCCGACCCTTTCATACAGTTCCTCATGTGGTGGTGACCCCCCAACCATCAAATTATTTTTGTTACTACTTCATCACTGTCATTTTGCTAGTTATGAATCAGGTGACCCCTGTGAAAGGGTCATTCTACCACCAAAGGGGTCGCCACCCACAGGTTGAGAACTGCTGCCTTAGTGGCTGCAGTAATGAACTCAAACACAAGAATTTTGAGGATGGCGTAGAACTGGGCCATATTTCATTCTTCCATACACAGGGTAGCTTTGAGTCAGAGCCAACTCAATGACATGAACGATTATCGCTCTGTCTTCTCTCTGTCCATGTAGCCAGAGTGCACTGTTCACTAGCCTGTAAGCTCCAGGGTGGTAGAGATCATTCCTGTCTTGTTCATTGTTATATCTCCGTTATTTGGAAAAAGAGCCAAAACCTCAGTAAATATTTGTTGGATGAATAAATATATTGACTTTTCCTTTTTAACCCCACCCTCTAGTATTTTACTCATGTTGTCACTCATATCACTCCCTAATATCTTGTTCGGCTAGCTTTACAGCACTAACTACAGGTTATTCTTATTTCTTAAATTTATTGTTTCAACATAGAACTGTGAAGGAGTAATACTCTTGGAGTGGAAAGAAGTTTGCCTGGGACCTAACTCTGACTGCATCTTTCAACAATACAAATTCTGTAAGCACCTCTGGGGTGCCCTGTGCTACGGATGCACGGATGAGGAAGGCAGACCAGGGCGCTGGCCCTACCCAAGTGGGTCAGTTTGGATAAACAACTGGGCACCTCTACACTAAAGTGGATGGAGGTTCGCAGTGATGCAAACAGTCCAGTGCTCACTTACTTGCTGGAAGCACGGTGGTTTGAACCTACCCAGAGGCACCTTGGGAGACACGCCTGGCAATCTGTTTCTGAAAAGCCACAGCCTTGATTTCAGTGAACAGCCGCCTAAAAGTGTGAATTCCATGACTGCAGTGATCTCTGGGTATTTTTCACCCTGTTTCCCCAGCCGACAGCACTTATCTGGCAACGAGACTGGCAAACCCCGTGATGGCAAGTCCCATGTGGAACAACCCTGTGGGCCGGAGTAGAACTGCCTCACAGGGTTCCCAGAGCTATAATCTCTATAGAAGCAGACAATGGCTTCTTTTTCTCACAAGGCAATTGGTGGGATTGAACCCCTAACCTTCAGGTTAGCATCCTAGCATTTAACCGTATACCACTAGGACTCTTTGCCTGGTATATGGTAGGTACTAAATAAATATTACTTCAAGGAATGAGTGAATGAATCCCCTATGTTCCACTTGGTTTTTCTATACCGGAATCTCCTAGGAGATTTGAAAGCAAAGTAGCATTCTGTCCCATTATCTGGTTTTTGTGTGTTTAGTTATGATGTTGAATGTTTGTAATTTCAGGTTTGAAATTTATATGCTAATCCAAGAGGACGGGGGTGGGGGAGGTTACTCAAGGGTGCAGTACACTGCCCCACACTGATAGGAATCTATTCGTCACCATATTTTGATACCTTTTTTTGTTGAATTCAACTTGGCCATGAGGGGAGGCAAAACCTCGCCACGTAGTAGGCTAAAAATTCAGTTAGATTAAATTGACCGTGTACCCCGGTCTGTCTGGTCACTGTCGAGAAAGTAAGAGTAGCCTCTTGAGATATTAAAAGCCTCACACAGTCCTGATAAACAACATAGCGTCCAGGGCTAATGAGTACTGTTTTAGGAATTCTGCTCTGGAATTTTGCCCATACTTACCTGAATGTTTTACATACTCTCTTATACATGGTAGGATATTGTATTTGGCAAGGTCAAAGGCCAATGAGAGCCAACAAGACCTTTGCTGCAGCTGATGGGCACAATGTCTCCACCATGGGCTGGAACATTTGGTGAGGACAGCGCAGGATAGGCAGTGGGGCCAACATGAGTGGGAATCAGCTCAATGGCTGGTAACAACCATTGCCCCGGAAGCTGCAATTCAGGCAGTTGCTGAATACTGTACCCGTCTTCCTGGAAAGTTATTCTCTCTGAGACCGAAAATGAGGAGCTGAGGGGGAGAATCCCCCTCTCCGTTTCATCCCTAAGCAGCCCATTACCAGTTGCTGGTAGGAGACCTGCCCTTGTGAACTTCTTATGCCGATCTCAAACGTTTAAAAGCCACATAGAAAGAGTGTTGCTGGTGTAGTCAATTCAGGGTTGGGCTACTGATTGCAAGGTTCATGGTTCAAGCCCACCAGCAATACCATGGGACAAAGACGAGTCAATCTGCTCTGGCAGATTCACAGTCCCGGAATCTGACGGAGCTATTCGACTGTCCTGTAGGGTTGCCCTGGGCTGGAGCTCACTCAATGGCAGACGGTTTGGTTGATGTGCTTCTGTCCTATGTGTGAATAAGGATGAAAAGATGAAAGGCGTAACATTGGTGAGCATGTGACTTCTGGAACAAAGTAAGGTGACCAGACTTAAAGCGGGACACCATTGGATGGGGGGTGGGGGGGTGGGCGGGTGTTCTTGATTAAAAATTTGGTCTATATGGACCAAATAGACTGTGCCCTAGCTTGTCGTGCAGTCTTTCCAAAAATCGGGACTTTTTTAAAATGCCAAAAATCGGGACTGTCCTGCTAAAAGCGGGACGTCTGGTCACCTTAAACAAACGGTCTGCGTGAGCCCACGGGAAACATGGGGGTTGAGAGCACTCAAGAGGCGACGTGTTGTGTGCTTGATGCTTCAGCAGGGCTGGATCGGGAGGGAATCCAGGTGATGGGGCTTTAGCGTGATGGGGAAAGAATTCTATGGGTCTGGCATCTACTGGTAGAGACTGATCAGCCGTATCTCTCTGCTCTCTGGTAGTCAAGAGAGCATGGGCTGGAAGGCGGCTTGAGAGGGCATCCAGGTTATTTCAGGAAACTTCGAGTCAAATGACTACCATACTACCGTAGGTTTTGAGAACGGTCTGCATTGAAATGACTCCAAGGAAGACTTGCCTTGCCCGCTAAAGCCCATGTGAATGTCTAACCACACGCAGTGCTAACAGTTTCACTTTGTCTAACCTACATCCTTCGAGCTGGAGTCCCAAGTCTTAGAAGAATGAAGCCTCTGTGGGGCGAGGAGCGCCTTGGCAGCAGGTTGCCCTCGGCGGTTGGGGAGGGCCACTGCGTGGGGCCTGAACAGTCCCTGTCGTGTCCAGTAAGATGACACAGGCCTAGTGGGATGCGCGTTTTAGTAGAAGCCTGCTTTTCCAGTCACTTCATCTAGGAAGGAGAAACCCTTGGTTCTCTGGTTGGTTTTGAATGCCAGGCTTCACGGATGCCCTTTAGCATGCGTTCTATCATCTCCTAGCAGGTCCACAGGCCTGTGAGCATCAGAGATGTATTGCTGTTGGGCCACAGGACCTGCGTTATTTTGCGAATTCAATGTGTCTTCCGACAAAAGCTAGCAGAATAAAAGGTGGGAAAGGATGGAGAGAAAAACTTGTAGGAAAAGGTATGGACATTTCTCAGCCTCTTTTGCTTTAGAATGTGCAACAGAGTGACACATTTAAGATGGATCCTACAGGTCAATTAGGACAGGGCAGACTCCAAACATCCAGGAGAAGTTTTACCTTTGTAGCCAAAGACAAATCCTCCAGCTGAGAACTGGCACCGCCTCCTCACCAGGTGAAACAGAACATGGCCATCTCACTCTGCTCATCAGAAGCACCTTGCCCCTCCTCTGCGGAGCGGACAACAGCAGCTAATCCTGATTGCGCGTTCTCTCTGCCCAAACACTGTATTAAGTACCTGACACACAACATCACAAATAACCCCACAGTCATAATACCAAGTACTCAGTCCTGTAAAATTGATTTCAACTCATACATACCCCACGAGACCTGCTGGCAGGGCGTGTTAAGCGTTGCGTGGCGAAGCAAAGAGGCTGGTGGCTTCAATCCAGCAGTATCTCCACAGGAGGAAGATGAGGCAGTTCGCTTCTATAAAGGTTCACAGCTTCAGAAAGCCTTGGGACAGCTCCACTCTGTCCAATTTGGTCACTATGCTAAGACAAGTTATCAAAAAATAAAAAATCAAAGTCACTGGCACGGAGTCAATTCTGACTTGTAGCGACCCTCGAGGGCGGAGTAGACCTGCTTGTGTGAGTTTTCGCAGCTGTGAATCTTCCCAGGAGTAGAAAGCCTCCTCTTTCTCCTATGGAGGGGCTGGTGGGTTCCACCTGCTGACCTCGTGATTAGCAGCCCGGCACGTAACTCACTGCTCCACCAGCCTCCCTCCACACAAGTTAGGCGAGTACGGCTTTCACACCACCCCCTCCCCCCGTTTCACAAATGAAAACACTGAAATCTGGGGAATTGACTGCATACACTCGTCTGTGGTCCTCAGCATGGTGATTTCTTGCCTCTGAGAACCATGGTGGGTGGCGGCGACCAGGGCAAGAGCTGACACAGGCGAGGGGTACACAGAAAAAAATGGCTGTCAATGCAGAGCTCTAAAAAGGACCTGTCAAATGACTCCCCGACATTTACCTGCCATCTTGGTGGTTGGAAGACTGGCCCTGACAATCAAATAGGAGAAAGAGGGAGGGAAGAATGGACTGACTGCCCCGATGGAGAGAGTGAGGACAAGAGGGCGGCAGAAGTGGAGGAGATGGAGGAGATGGAGTGGGGCTGGCCCACGCAGCAGTGGAGCTGACCTCCGTGAGCCTTTGCACTGATGGACCCATGGAAGAAAGAAGCGGGGAAAGGGGCGGGGGCACAAGCCTGGGCACAGCTGCAGCCAGGCCTCCTCCACTGAGCCCCCAACACAGGCCCACAGAGCTCATTTCCACTGCAGATGACGAAGGCTGCACCTGACTTTTATCTTCGGATGGCGTCAGTTGAGACGTTGTAGGACCCAGCGCGACACTGAGGCGGGGACAATCACAGTAGGCGACCATTTTCAGTCAACTGCCCGACGGACGCATCAGGACGGTGGCACTTGGGAATCAAGACGATATAGAGGCATTTGTCCACGAAACTGTCCAAGGCAAATTTGGGTCTGGAATATTCTCAAAGCAGCACGCAGCCCAGTAAGATCAATGCCTGATCGGGGGTGGGGGGTGGGGGTGGGCATTTCACTTCTTTCTTTGCTCTCAAGTTGCGTGAGCTCTGTGGCTGTCAACACACGGCTGTTGAGCCAAGTTCCAGACGCTCTCTTACTGATGCCGCTGCGGGCGGGCCCGGGCGGAAGGCAAGGGCTTCCTGGCACAAGGGCAGGTTCCTCCGCAGATAACAGGAAAGGGTTGGAAACCCCACCCAGGTGCAGGGGACACCCCAGCGGTTCGGACGGCATGTTCAGACTGCAATATGACCCAGACTGTTTCCTCTTTCGCCCGGAGATCCAGATGTCCTGATTGCATCATTCTGGCCTGCCCCTTTCCTTGGGGGTGAAAGTTTACTCCGGGCCCTTGACCAGCAGCACCTACCACGTCACTGCTGATAAAGACTTCTGCCGAGAAGCTGGCTCCTCCTACTGCCCTGCCCGACTGACCCTTCTACCTTGTGTCTGGAGAGGCCATTTCTACTCGTTTTAAAAATTGTTCTCAAAAGCTCACAAAAGTGGGCATAGCAGCATTGACCATAATGGGCTTCACCAGATTGGGTTTAAAGGAAGTGATTCTAGATTAAAACTACCTGGTTCAAATCCTGATGGTTGCCAACTTTGGGCAAGTTCAGCTTCCTGTACCTCACTTTCCTCATTTCTACCATGAAGATAAATATACCCATGTCATGGATACTGTGCAAATACATTTGAAGTTTTGTTTTGTTTTAAAAGAATAGGGTTTTCCATAGGATAAACCCACTACTATGGAGTTGATTTCAACTCAGCTACTTTTCACACGTTCAGGAAATGTTAGCCATGATCATGAAAGTGTCCTTTGCTGTCCAAGGCTGATGGCAGCGCTGCAGCTACTTTGCAGTCAGTCTACAAGGCCATAGGCCTAATTTAACTCAGTCAGCGTGGAGCAGCTCGGGAGTGGAGGGTCTGCTGGGTGTGGGAATGAGGACCGCGTTGAGGGAGGGAGTCCAATAGGGCCTTCCCTGAGGCAGGATGGTCCTGAGGGAGAGAGGGCCACAGCTTAACTTCATCTTGACCTCCGGGCCACAGCTGAGCCCCAGGAATCTGGCAGCCATAGGACTCAGCACTTGTTGATTGAAGGGCTCACAGGGAAATGAGAGAGGTAAGAAACTACCAGAAATCTTCTCACCCAAATCATGCACTCACTGCCATCAAGTTCATTCTGGCTCCTAGTGACCCTCTAGGACAAGGTAGACCTGCACCCTATGGGTTTCTGAGGTTGGACATCTTTAGGGGAGTAGAAAGCCTCATCTAGCTCCTGTGGGGTGGCTGGTAGGCTTGAACAGCCAACCTGTGGTTAGTAGCCTAACTCGGTAGCTCACTGTTCCACTAGCTGTTGGGTAATCAGATAGCGCTGGAGATCTCTCAAGAGAATGGACTTAACCCAAAGTGGGAGACGCAGGGAGCAGGCACACAATCAGGCTATGGAGTGGGGAGCTACTGGGTGACTGTACAAATAACAAAGAGAACATGCTGGCCCCTCTGGGTGGCGATGATCATGAAAGGATTTTGTAAAAGAACACAGGAGGTGAACATGGTTTGGGGTTTTCCTTCCCAGCATGAAGAGTCATACCAACCGGCTAATCAGCCCCGCAGATCAGCAGCAGATCCTGAGTGTTAAGATAGTTGTGAAAGCCAAAGTGCTGAGAAGCAACAAAGCCCACATGGAATAAGTACACTAGGCTGTGTGATCACAGGGTGCAGATAGGATCAGGTATCAGGCATCAAAGACCCAGAACAAAAAAATCCTATCATGGTGAATGAGGGGGAGTGCGGAGTGGAAACCCAAAGCCCATCTGTGGGCAACTGGACATCCCCTTACAGAAGGGTCA
>NW_022103915.1:44629764-44651128 GCF_000313985.2 Echinops telfairi
GATCACAATGATCTACCTATAATCCCCTCCCAGGGGGATGGACAACAGAAAAGTGGGTGAAGGGAGACATCGGTCAGTGTAAGACATGAAGAAATAATAATGCTTTTAAATTATCAAGGGTTCATGATAGAGGGAGGGTGGGGGAGGTAGGGGAAAATGAGCTGATACCAAGGGCTCAAGTAGAAAGAAAATGTTTTGAAAATGATAATGGCAACAAATGTACAAATGTGCTTGACACAATGGATGGACTGTGATGAGTTGTATGAGCCCCCAATAAAATGATTTTAAGAAAAAGTCCAAGTGTCCTCAAATCAGCGGGCTCCTTCTGTGGGATCCCGGAAAGTCTGTAGGATGAGAACTCAAAGTCTTACGCTTTAGCCCGGGGCCCACTCCCTACTGCGTGTAAAGCCGGTGAGTAACACACTCCCTCAGCTTCCCAAACCCAAAGCACCACCATCTAGTCGAAGCCTGTAAGGACAGGGCCGAACTGCCCCTGCGTTTCCGAGACGGTAAAGGTTGACAGGATTAGACAGTCCTCCAACCGCTCGGCCTGCGTTTGTCTCACTTGTAAAATGAAGCGCAGGCTTCACACTGCAGGTAGCAGAAAGAGTGTTGGATGAGCTGGGTAAGTTGCAGGGTAGTTCTGTAGGGGCAGGGCCTAGGAACTGCTAAATGCTAACGTGGTGTAATGGGAGGACTCGGGCTATTCTTTTCAGTCAAAAGTGCTTTTTCACCTTAGGATACCGAAAAATAACCCAGGGCACACTGTCAGTGGCTCCATAGTTCCTGTACCGTTCCAGGTAATGCGAGCACGTGCTCTGTCTAATCAAACGTGAACAGAGGTCGTGTGTGTGGCCCTCTGAGAAAGAGGCAGGTCAGCACCCAGCACTTCTTCCAGCTCTGGCTTCCCTGACTGTGGAAAAGTAACCTTAGTTACCATAGTAACCTTAGTTACCATAGTAACTCCATTTGCCAGACTGGTTCTCAGACAGGCGAGGGCCATCAAACTTGCATTAGACTTTATATGAGCAAGAAATGAACATTTCTTACGTCTACACACTGAGAGTTTTGCTCTGGTCAGAGAGAGAGGCAGTTTCAGGGATATGTAGAAGACTGTGTCAACCTTCCCCTTCCTGGAAGTCGCTCTAAGCGGTCAATCCATTTTGTTCCAAGCTTTAATTTTGATTAGAAATCAGCTCTCTTAGTGAGGCATGCCATGAATCCTTCAAGACACTCCCCCGCCCCACCCAAAAAATGGCTTTTGCTTAATTAAAAAAACTTATTTATTTCCAGCCAGATAACATTTTCCAACTACATATACAGTTACATATTGTAAGCTCCTTCTTTGATACATATACACGTGTTCCAACATCCAATTCTAATGAGTAAAGTTTGTGCCAAACCCACATCATTTCTCACATAATTTAAATACAGTGCTGACGTGACACCACGGTACGAGTGATGGGCGGGGATGCCTCACTCTGCATCCGGAGCAGTGTCAGCACATCATCCCATGAGACGGTCTGAGGCCAGCCGGCAGCAAGCACCTGGCGCTGCCTGTCGACGGCGGAAGGCAGCTTCGCGGGAGGTCACTTTTCTTCTGTGAAAGGGAGTTATGTGCACATAAAGTAGTAACATGTATGCAATGTGGAAAGGCATTTCACAGAATGCAAACAATATCCAGGTAAATTAATGGGCTCTAGAATGAAGCTCCATTAACGCAAATCTATGGCTTACTCGGTTGGCGCTCCAGAGCCTTCTCACCGGCACCCAATAAATACCCATTTATTGAAGGAAAAGATGAGCAATCGCAGTAGTCTTGGTTCTTCAGCATTTTTAAAAAAATTTGGGCTTTGTGAGTTTTACTCATGCCATGGTTCTGTTTCTTCAGAGCAAATGATTCTATCTGGAAAGCCATTTATTCCTTTCAAACTAGCTTTAAATTCCTCGCTGGCATTTAGATGTCGAGACTCTTTCGAGAGGCAGATGGTCAGTCTTGGAGTCTGGCTGGCCCTCAGAAGAGCGCAGAGTGGCCGATACAAAGTCTTGATTTCCCTCTTGAGATAAAACAGCCTGTTTGGCTCAGAATTGTTTTATTTTTTTCCTCCCCTCAGGTCATTTCCCTCCGCCCCTCCCCCAACCCGCTAAATTTGATGTATTCTGTTGTTTGGCTCAGAATTTTCCATATTTAAGTTTATTCTTCATGCTTTTTCTCCTTCTGGCTCTTGTTACTTTCCCATGTCCCAAACGAGCCACTGGAAATACACAGGTTGAGCAAGGCCCCTGAAGTCCACTTCAATGTCAACTAGTGGACGGCTCCCTCAGGACTTGAAACAGGTGCTCTCGTAAAGCTCTGCCTTTGCAGAGTCCCCAGCTGCTCCGTGAAGGTAGGGGACTTGTTCTGAGGCAGATGCTGGGGAGTTCCCGCAAGGAAACGCCTGGAAAGTCTGGATTCCGCTTGGAGGCTCCTCCTATCTCTCTTCTTTCCAAGGCTATGGTTGCAATTCTGGAGACACATAGGAAAAGTTTCTAAACTCATCCTGGTTAATCATAGGAAGATGCCCCTCATCGATCGGGGTTAAAACGGGCTCTTCCTTTATGAAGTCAGGGTCGAAATTGCTGACGTCTTCTCGGGATTTCTGCCAAAAAAGGAGACAAAGGTCAAAGGTTACGCCCTTGAGACTTAGCTTTCCAGCCCATTCCAAAGACTTCAGAGAAGTGCCCTGTAGCTCCCCAGCAGCCGCAGCATCAACAGCCATGATAATGATGATTAAACATCCTTTGTAGCAAGTCCATTGCATTGTGTATTATTATGGCATTTGGTAACTACCAATTCACTAATCCCAGGAAAATCTTGCTGAGCAGGCTGGGAGGGTGACAAATTAGGCCCCTGAACCAGTTGGGCCCCTTACTCTTCAGTTCCTTTTAGCAAGGCTCCACTTCTCAAATGCCCCGATGGAGAGGCCCTGAGCTCATATTTCTCACTAGAGATTGAGCAAATTCACATACGTTCTACTCATTGTTTACTCAAAGAGATTTTCTCTGAGCAATTCTAAGACCCGCTGAGCTTAGGGGACAATTGTCTCTCATTTTTCTCACCGGTCATTATGACCTGCTGGGACACCAGTGTAGTGCACAATGAAGGCTCTGACCTCTGAAAGCTAAGCGTGCCCACACCAAGAGGGACTTCCGGGGATGCCATTCAAGGAGGTGGCATTGCCTCTGGAGACCGAGTGTGCATCCGTTTAGCAAGCTGGTCCACAGTGAGCTAGCTGTCCCAGGATGTACCAATGGCACACACTTGGTCATGAATGGAATATTAGAGGTAGTCTACCCAGAGGCACTTTGGAAAGAAGACTGATGATCTCTTCCCCCCAAAACTGCCCACGGAGCCACGGTCTACTCTTGACACGTTGGGCGTGGCCGTGGCTGGAGTCAGCTTGGTGCCAACTGATCACTCGTTATGTTCGGAGGAGTCGTGCATTTCCTATCTCTATAAACTAAGGCTGGAGGGATCATTCTGGTCGGTGTCAGACTGCCTCTCCTCTTGCGAGGGCCGATGGTCCTTCTCCCTCCGCCTCTGTGCCACCCCTCCTCAGAGCTCTCCCTGTCACTCAATCCCAGCCCGTCTACCTTCCCATTGTGGGCCACGTGACCGCAGGGGATCACGAGCTTAGGTTCCAGACTGTGAGCTGGACCACACGCACCCGGCCGGCCGCAGTGCAGCAGCGGTCCTGCGGAGGGAGCAGGCTTGACTTGCTCAGAGGGGTGTGCTAATGGGGCCAGTGTGGACTTGGGTTCAGGCGAGGGGCCAGGGTCTCGTGAAATGGGTAATATTTCACACCCCTTCAATTTTCTTGGCGGCTTCGGAGAGGCACAAAGCGCACCCTGACTGGCATGTTTGTTTTGTTTTGTTTGCCAGTTAGTCAAACTCATTGGGAGAAACGGGACGTTTCAGGATCCTCAGAAGCCGAGCATGATCACAGCGGTTAACGTGCGATGGGTCCAGCCCTCGGGAGGGTGACAACTCCAGGACAGGTCGCCAAGCCACACGGTGAGCAGGGGCCTCCCAGGCTAGCAGGCCAGGCCATCGCGAGTGAGACTACGGCCCTGTCAAGCTCCAGGCTGAGCTGCTGGTCTGACCACTGGGTGCCCAGAGGAACTTTGCCAAGAATGTCGGCTTGACGGTCACGGGTGTGGGACACTTACGATTCGGGGTCTGAAGGGTGGTTCTAACTGACGATGGTTCAGCTGGGCCCAGTCGATTTCCTTAAAGAAAGGGTGTCTCAAGATGGCAGGCTCCCCTCCCTGAGTCAGGCTGCCCAAGCGCATGGTGGGGTTCTTGGTCATGAACTGAGAGGAGGGAGAGAATGAGAGAAAGAGAGAGAGAACAGGAGCAAACGTGAATGTCACTCACTCACAAGGATGTCACAGACAGCAGGGCTCAGGGGCCTGCGGGCGCTTCGCCAGCTGCTCTTGCATCACTGGCTGGCATTTCCGTCATGGAAGCACGGTGGGTCTGAATCATCCCTAAAGGTGTCGATGCTGGTGTGTATTTATGGCCGTGTTCATTTCCATTTCAGACATGGCCACTAAGAGAAGCTGAAAGGGTCCAGTTCTCTTTTCCATCAACACCACGTATTTTTCTTTCCTCTTTCAGGAAAAGCAGCTCTTTATGAAATCTTCTGCCTTCTCTAACCCTGCAGGCACAGACCGCAGGCACCTTATGAATGGGGCTACTTTGGGGAACAGCTGTGGGGTTGTTCTGCGAGGCCCGACCAGCCAGCCACGGTTCCCACTCTCTAACAAGACCCGAGAGAAAAGAGTGGGGCTTTTTTATTTTTAAAAATCTGTGTAAAGAAGCATAAACAGTAAAACACTGAGCAAACTGAAAAGTTCTTTTTCACCCCCTTTTCTAACCACCTCCCTCCCCCCTCTCCCCTGGCTCTAGGAAAAACAAAGCCGGCCACGCCACCTTTCTTTACCCAACAAAGGCATCACATTCTGGGTGAAAATGTTCCTCTTCGATATGCTTGCTCCCATTTTGAAATAGATTTCATGACTACGAATCTGTCGTTTCACAGAGTGACCCCTTAACAAGCACGGGCACAGGCTGAAGCAATGTGTATCCATACATCCTCGGTCTGGATGTTGATTTGGAAACCGCCAAGGGGCTGAGCTCCCATAAAGAGTTTCGACCTAACTCCAGTTTCACGAAGTGGCCAGTAGAGAGATTTTGATCGCTGTCTGAATAAAGTCTGAATACACAAACCACAAATATAAAAACCAAATCCACCGCCATTCAGTCTATGGCGCCGAGTCTTTAGCTAACCCGTGAGGATGGAGTCGAACTGCGCCCTGGGCTTCCCAGGTCGCACACCTTTACCGAAGCACACGCCACCTCTGTCCCCCGAAGGCGTGGCTAGTGGGGCTGAACGGTGACTGTTTGGTTAATGCTTTAACCTAGGTACCAGCAGGGCTCCTTGAACAGGACTGGAACCCCCCCCCCAAAAAAAAAAAAAATTCACTGCCATTGACACGATTCAGACTCACGGCAACCCTGCAGGATAGGGTAGAAGTGTCCCTGTGGGTTTCTGAGGCTGTCACTCTATGGGAGTTAGACAGCCTGGCCACTGTGCCACCAGGGCTCCTGGAACGAGGGCTGGCACAGGGTCCTCTACTTGTGTCCTGGTCAGGATGGGATTCTCTACTGCAAAACCACGCAAGGAACTCGATGTTCAATTTCAGAAGAGAAGTCGCTTGAATAAAACATTTGGCTGTTGCTTTTTATCTAAACGAAGCTATTTCAAAGCAGACCAAGGCTACTTAGCGCAACAAGCCTTTTTCTCTCAAGAGAAGGCTAGGTTAAAAGAAATTGCCCCGGAGCTGACTTCATAGAGAATCAATAAGAAGAGAATCTTGTGGAGCAAGCAGACGTGAGAAGGGATGTTTGGAGGAGGCCACCTCTGCCGGGCCAGGTGTCCAAAGCTGTAAACTCACTAATGTTGCTGCAAGTGAAAATGATAATGTGGAGGAAGGGGGCTTCACACTTGCTAAGCCAGTTTGAAAGGAGATCGGTCATAAAATGCTGAAACAGGGATTGGGGGTGGGGGGAACACACTTCAAAGGGCTAATAAAAAATGAAGACACCGATAGAGTTAGCAGGCTTCTGGCTTCCAGGGACAAGGAGTTAAAAGGCACCCGCAGGCGGCATTGCATGTAGGACCCAGAGATGAAAGCGGAAATCAGAGCTGTCAGGTGCAGTCAGAAAAGTTACACCTTCGGCCCGAAAGTGCTCAGTGCAGGTCCGGGAAACACACGCGGGCCTTCCAAATCGACTAGGTATTGAAGAACGGAGAGTTCTGCGGCTTGATCGCTCCCTGGGTGAGCCTGTGCAACCCAGAACGGAAGGGAGAATCACCTACCTCAGAGGAGGAGGAGGCGCCCTCCTTCGAAAGGCCAATGAGATGTGATCACTGATGGTTATCAGTTTCTCTTCTAAGAGCTAATACCACCACCCGGAGACACACACACACACACACACACACACACACACACACACACACACACACCACGCACTTTACAAGAACTGCAGAACAGGCCTGTCTGTCTTGTCGGAACCCTCCAGGCCTGCCAATGATGCCAGCAGAGGACAGCCTGTGAATGTGTGGGGACAACTTGTTCTCCTGGGCACAGGTACCCAGGTACACAGGTACCCAGGTACACAGGTACCTGGCTTCTGCCAGGGTGGCGGAAGCCCTGGTGTCTGAGAGACTTTGCCCATTCTTCCTAGGCCTTGGCACTGTATCCCTGCTTCCACGGGGCACTCTGGAAAAGCCAGTGCCCGAGAAAAAGCAGACCAAATCACACTGCTCTTTCTCTAACACCTGAGGATGGGCAGAACATCCACTTCCTTAGCTCGACACTTGCTCTAGGGGCTCTGAGAAAGAGCTTGTGGAACGATGGGTGCAGTTTTGTGCTGACTTTTACCTGGCTTTGTCTGACACCTTTAGATGATGCAACCATGCTTCGTTAGGGGGTGGGAACCCCAAACCAACTTCAATGCACTTCAATTGACAAAGGTCTACAGGGTATTTGCTGTGTGCAAGGCAGTGTGGCGATGCACAGATGATAAGACATGCCCCCAATGTGGAAGCTGACCTTCTGGAAGGGAGACACAATTCAAAGCTGGATCCAATGGCAAGAGACATAGACTCAATGTTCAGGGAGGTGAGGGCCTGGGGAGGCAGCTTGTGGGTATGCGCACACGCTCACACATGGCTACCACAGCACTAGGGGCTCTGGGGACGGCTTCATGGAAGACGATGAGAACTCAGAGAGGCATGAAAGAAGGAACCAATCAGACTTCAGACGACAGCATGGACAAATACATAGCTGCATGCATAGGCCTAACATCACCTAGAATGCTGGCATGCAGGGATGCTCGGGGAACTTTGGGGGTAGCCGGTGGGATTCATCACAAACATATGAAGAGGGGAGGGACTACAGCTTCCCTGGGACACAAGGGAGATGATTTAAGTCCGTGTGAAATAAATCCCAAACAGAGAAGTAAGAAATTGGTGGTGGGGTAAACGGTGATGAGGCTGAGACAGCTGAGAAGCCACAAGTTCAGAAACGAGAATGCTTTTTAGTTCGTAAGAAAAAAACAAGAAACTTAGAAGTGAGTCCTAGAGGTCTTGTAAAAGCAGGATTAACACACTAGAGCAACAGCCTGGAGCTAGGATCAAGAAGTGAGGAGAGAGGCCAAGGTCACAGGGTCCCCCTGGCTGTCTGGTAGAGTGAGACGCTGGGTAATGGACAGAGAACCAAAGAGGAGCAGCAGGTTCTTCTGTGGACTCGTGGCAGTCAGAGTGGCGGTAGTTACTATAGGCAGCAGTAGCAGGATTTCTTCAGGGAAACAAAGTAACAAACAAACAACACATCTTGAGAGCTTATGGTGCGTCAGGGTGTCAGGGTCGGGGAGATGGACCAGTTCGCCTTTGCATTTGGTGTGTGGGCACCCACATGGAGACAATTAGCTGTGTACATCTGGAGTATGCACTAAGGTTAGAGACTGAACACAGACCAACATTTGGGTAAAAGTTTAAGCTGACCGCAGGCAAGACTGCAGTGAGAAAGTATAGGAGGGGATTTCAAAATCCATGCAAAAATGGAATGAAAAGAGTATTCATGAATTTCCCTGAAAATCTTCGTAGAACTGAGAGGACTGGAACATCTTTTACTTACCCGCCAGATATTTAAAAACCAGGTGAGATCACATACAAGTCTAGTTTTCCAGTGGACCATCTGGAACACCGGGCCTGGACTTCCTCTTGATAAAAATGGCCTCGTGTTGAGCAGTGGTGGCCCTGTTCGGACAGGGCCTTCCATCTTCAGCCAACCACCTGTCCTATCTGGCTGGCTTTATGCATTACTTTGGCTCCTGAGTAGACAGTGAAAACAAAGGCCAACATGGCGGCAGTGGGAGAGCATGACACCCCGGGGGAGGTCTCGCGTTAAAAACAGAAACCAGAGGAAGCATCCCAAGAAGAGGACGGAAGATCCAGTGCGGTGCTGAGGGAGCAGCAGGTGGCGGGTGGCCCTTCTTTGACTGCCTCCCTCCAAAGATCCAGAGACAGGGAAGTAAGTCGGCATTTCCCACCTGTCCCAGTGACCGTGCACACTGGTGGAGGTTTGCATGCAGGAAGGACTTGCTGTCTGACACTGAGCCAAGCACTCTCCCTGACCACCCAGTCCCGGCCTGTGGAAACAAAAATGGCAGTCCTTTTTCAGAAAACTTCCATTTGCTGATGTGCCTCGGGGAGCTCAAAAGTCAAATACGTTAACAGCCTGTGGTGAAGAGCAATCCATTTCATCGGTCTGAAGTCAGACTGAAAGCTGGCCTCACCTCAACTGACCTTCTCCCCGCTGTGGTCCAAAGGTACATGTCAGCCAGGGAAGAAAATAAAATGACTTCGGGGAAGATTGTGGACACATTTCCCCAAAGGAAGCAGGAGGCTTCCTAGGGCAATAAAAGCACTTTATAAGCTGCGAAGAGGCAGTGAGGGCGGGCTGGAAAATCGAATGCCACTGCAAATGTAAGTCTCGAGCTAACTGGCAAGAAGGGCAAGGAGGAGAAGCCAGGTCAGGAATGAATGGACCCGTCTCACCTCCCTTCCCTCAGCTGACTTGGAGGAGACTGAAGAAAGCAGCAACCTGGCCCCGGCTTTAAGAATAAGACCCCTCACATCCTGCCTAGGTGACAGAGAAGGTATAACTAGCGGGGCTAACGATTAACCATGCTCCTTCCTGAGGCCGAAGAGCCCTGGTGGTATAATGGTTCCGAGTTGCTGCAACTGCAAGGTCAGCAGTTTGAAAGCACCAGGCACTCCGAGGGAGAAAGATGAGGCTCTCTATTTCAGGAAAGAGTCATACAAGGGCAGGTCTACCCTGTCTTATTGGGTCACTGTGAGTTAGAATTGATTTGATGGTGGTGAGTGAGTCTTCCTGAGGACAGCTCTAGAGTGAATGGAAGGATTTAGGCCAGGATCTTACAAGAATGTCCCGGAGGCTTCCTGCAAGCCAAGAAAGACAAATGGCACAGAGGCTCACTCCCTCGGTGTGACAGTTTGTATTCCACCTCTGCCACCAAAGGACTGTGTGCCTTTGGAGAGATTTCTTCTTAACCTCAGAGGGCCTCACGTTCCCCATCTGTACAGTAGACATCATCTATGCAAGGTGCCTGGACGCCCTCAGACGTATCTGAGAGCATTGACACCCACCAGGAGTCCCCCGGTGGTGCACACAGTGAATGCTCACGGTCCCAGTGCAGCCTGAGCCATCTTGCAGAAAAGGACTGAAGAGAGACTGCTGGAAACCCACCTTCAAAATCCCTGGAGGGCACCCTTCTCCTCTGACACCCATGGGGTGAGCAAGAGCCAAAACTGATTGGAGGAGAAGCAGAGAGGTATTTGGTGAAACCACTTATAGGTAGGGGCGTGGATCAAAAGGGGCACGGTCTCTAGACCCCCAGGCTCCTCCCTCTCTCCTTCTTGCTCCACATGGCAGCCAGGACAAGTGGGGACACAAAAAATGATGCTGTCACTTGCAGGCCGAGAAGTGGAAGTCTGTGGAAAAGGACAGTTTTTCCTGACAGTGAATCTTTTCTAAGGCAATTTGAGAGCAAGTATGTGACGAACAGGTTTTCCTATGCAGCTGTGTCTGCATTCGCAATAGAAGGGAGACAGGGAGCACAGGAAGGTGCCCGCAACACAGCGGTTTCACTATTAGCTGGGAGGCAGGCACATCTGGGGTTCTGCCACGGGGAGGGGGGAGGGTTGGCTGTGTGCCAGGGGGCAGCGTTGAAAGTGGCCCTTGGTAACACAAGACTTGCAGTAACAGGATCCGCATGTACCTCAGAACTCATTAAAATGTAGGCAATGGCTAAAAGTGTTTTCTTTCCTTTTTCAAAATCTGATTTTATACAAAGAAGACTCATTATATGAAGAAAGCAATTAGTCTAGCAAGATTTTCCTCCAGGTGTTGATTCTAAGGAACAGGTAAGCCATTTTTACACAGGGGAAGCGTGAACCCAGAAGAAGGCCAACAGCAATCCCCGGGGAGTCGCAGCGCTAGGGGATGGGAGGGTGGGGGGCACCCCATGGAGTTCCTGGCTCGGGAGAAACAAACTGTAATCGGAGGAGAGATGGTTATACAAATGGTGCCGTCCTGGGTTATGAGTCTCTGAGAATCTGTAGGTACGAGGTGCGTTTGGTTCTTATACCATAGCCTTTACTTTCGTGAAAGGAAACCCTGGAAGCCTTTGCACTCCTGTTAAAGTCTCTTGTGCAGCAGGTGAAGGCGGCTGTGATGAAGAATGTGCGACAAGCAGCGCGGGCAGGACTGGTTCCATCTTTCACAGCCCAGGCGCATGGACGCGTCTCAATACAGGGCGCTGGGAGGTTTGCTCCGAGCCCAGGGAAGGAATTGCTCCAGCTGCTTCCCACTGCACCCGGATGGAATTTACGGGGCAGAGCAGCAGCCGGTCGCCCGCACACTCCAGACAGTGAGGCGTCCAGCCACCCTCCCAGCACATGCGAGTCTAAACTGGTTGGGGTGGGTGGGTGGCTGCAGGAGCAGGGAATAGAAAGGTACCATTTTTTGTCAAAGTGAGTTTATGCCTTAATAAATGGCAGCCATCACGACTCTATGGGCCTGTTCTACAATCTTGCACCAGGCACTGACGTATGTCTGTATTTCAAGTTCTTTCTTTACAGTCCTCACAACACCCCTGATCCTTGGTCTCCCATGTTACAGGTCTGAACCTTGGCCTGCCTGACACTACAAGTCTTTGCTTTCAGACAGTAGATGAAACCTCTGCTTGAGGCAACCAGTGGCACTTGAATTCTGGATTAAATAACAACTTGGACAATGCAGGGGCTGATGGGTCAGGAGGATTCCTGGCATGAGCTCGGGCAGGGCTTCACCTGGACGAGCTATGTTAGCACTTTGAGTGTTGCTTGGCTGCTGTAATTCCTGTGGTCCCTCAGGTGACAATCATTTTTATGAATCCCTGGAGGGAGAAATCCCACTGCCACTGAGTCCATTCCAACCCCAGACAGGGTCTCTGACTCTCCATCATCATGGGATCAGACGGCCTCATCTTTCTCCCACAGGGCGGCTGGGGGTTTTTACCCACCGGCCTTGAGGTGAGTGGCCCAGCAGTTATCCCACAGGCCCACCAGATCTCTAGGGGTCAGGAAATGCCCCGACAGCAGGGAGAACAAAGGAACAGGTCTGGAAAGAACCTGAGGGGACCTGGATTTACTTCCAATAAGGGGGCCTTCAGGTTGGAGGAGAAAAGCGAGGAGGGCACTGTTAATATTTTCAAATGCTGGAGGAGCTTTCAGACAGAAGAGTGATACACACACACACACACACACACACACACACACACACACACACTCCAGCCGTCCTCTGCCATCAAGTTGATTCTGACCCTACGGGACACAGCAGAACCTCCCAGAGCGTTTCTAAGACGCGGATCTTTCTGGCGGCAGATGGCCACATCTTTCTCGTGTGGAACGGAGGCTTCCAACTTCCAACTTCTCAGTGAGAAGCTGAGCGCTTAACCCCCTGCATCCAGGACTCCTGTGAAAAAGGATTCCCCACCCAGTGTCTTCCGATTGCGTCCAACTCCCACCGACCCGAGACGGGGTTTCTGAGGGTGTCAATCCTCACAGGAGCGGACAGCCTCATCGCTTTCCCTCGGAGAGAGGCTGGCTGTTTGCATTGCCAACCTTAGGGGTTAGCAGTCCCAAGCTGACCCCACGGTGCCAACAGTCCTTTGAAGGGAGATTAGGTAGTTCTAACTAGAAGAATACTTTCAGGGAGTGGAAGCTCATAGAAGTACGGTATAAGGAAATTGAAACAAAAAAAGTTGAACACAGAAAGCCAAGCAGCATGACTCTCTTACGGAAATGCTTGAAGCGGGGCCTGAAGGGCTGTCAAGCGTGGCAGTGGAGCTCCCTGTGCTGCTGGCAGGAGAACAAGGTCTTCCAAGGTCTCTGCCAATCACGAAGAGCCTGCCATCTTGCACACTATGTTGGGTTCATCACTAACATTGTGGAGTCGGGGAGCTGACGTTCTGAAGATGACTATACCCCACTGAGGTACCCAGGTGGAGAAGGTGCATGTTCCTGGCGTCTAAAGAGGACTTACTTCTATAGAGAATAAAATGAGACAGAGTTTGCTTACGATGATCTCTGTGCTAACTGTCTATGCAGTGGGTATGTGAATAGCTTGAAAATGCCAATGGCTGGGGTCTTAACGGATAGGCTTTCATTGACCTACACTAGGACATTCTGAGATGTCTGACGGTAAATGTATTTCCTCAGAATGGAACGCGGTACAGTGAGTGCCCTGTGCGACAGAGGGAAGGAACCCAGCTGACATCGCTGGCAGCCGGTCTCAGTATCTTCCGGCCTGTGACTGGAATCCAGCTGCTTCTCCGGGGCACACGTGCAATACTTGTGTTGATGCTTGCAGTGCCCAGCTGTTCTGTGTTAAGATCATCATGATTGCTTTCTCTGAATCCCAAACCATCTCCGTAGCGTTATTCAAGTCACACGACAATGTTGGCTTAAAAAAAAAAAAAGTAATGTGCCAACAGTGTTAACCAATCTACCGACTCCTCACGTACCCATAGGGTTAGATTCCAAAGACCACGTTTTTACATGAAAATTAAAGACGACTGCATCAGATCCTATAATGGAAGATGACCTACCTCATTGTTACAAAAAAGCCACATGATATTATTCCGTCACTGAAACCCCATTGAGAATAATGGCATAGCCAGGCTGACACCAGTCAGTGTTACTCTTGCTGTACAGCTTACTGCTAGATCTATGCTGTTAAATGTACAAAAGAGTTTAATTGATTTTTTTTACTATTGTCGTAGATCTGAAATGTCAGAGAAGGAGACAGTGGATACGTGAGGAGGAGGTGTCACATTGTATTCCTGGCAAATCAGTCTTCAGCAGCTCTGACAGTGGGTTTCAGTGCTCTCCAGGAACAAGTACTGTGTGTGACTCCCCCACGGCGCAGCCCGGAACGAAGAGAGAGAGAAAGCAGTCTCCCAAGCAGCATTCTACAACAGCCTTTACTGACGCCTTCTGAACCAGGCCCTCCGTTCTGCCTTTCTTTGTTGTCTAAGCCCCTTTAACAGCCTGCTAGTGTCAGTGAAGGAGCCCTGAGGGTGTAGTGGCTACGCATCGGGCTGCTGGCCATAAGGTTAGTAGTTTGAAATCACTGGCAGCCCCTTGGAAGAAAGAAGGGGCCTTCTACTCGGGGCAGTTCCACCCTGTCCTGTCGGCGTTGACTGGAGGCCAGTGAGTGGGGTTTGGGTTTGGCTATATAAGCATTAGATCTTCGACACTGGAAAGGACAAAGAAAACAAAGTGCATTGCTTCTTTTCATACCAGTCTTTCCTATTTCAAACATAAAGCTCTCCATAGCGAGCCTGCGCACGGGTGTTTCCACGGCCACACGACAAGACCTCCGGCATCTTTCTCGTCTGGCTGAGCTATGGAGATTACAAAAGCAAGTGACATAAATATTCCACTAAAAAGCGAGGGGGTTGGGGGGCAGGGGGGAATTATCCTTCAGACTATAGCCACAAATAAAACGTTTGGCTCTCTCCTGGTCAGAAATGTAGAAACTAGTGAGGGGGAAGGAACATTCAGTTTAATACAAGCTAGATGGTAATAAGTAAGTAAGTAAATATCGCACGTGAAATCTCTGGGAAGATCGATATGCTGGTGTGGTTTTCGGTTTCCGCCACCTCTGGCTGGCCTGGCTCTCCGTGAGCAAAGGCTTCATTTCTGAAAGGTGTTACACCCACACTAAGCTTCAGCAAGATGGAGCGGCTCCACTTTCTCCGATGGGAACTCCGGTCCCGGCCAAAAGGCTCCCAGTTAGGTCGTGAGTAATCAGCTCTCTTGTGAGAGGGTCTTTGGATAACTGTGCCCGCACTCCCCAACCCCATCCCAACAAGGCTTGAATAATCATCACGCTCCGGTTGTTCCTCTTCTTCCTCAGCCTCCTACTAGTGATCACCTGGCGGCCACATAGAAGAGAGGCCAAAATTCAGGCTGCTCTCTTTGGTTTCAGCCGAGTGCCTGCTGACAGACGTGGGACACACTCACCGCCGAGAGGAGTCCAGAATTAAGGAGGATCCCTGTGGGCACAGAGGTAAGCAGGACTCCGGCAGATAATGCAGGGAGGGTAAAACCTGATCGGGCCGATGACAGATACACCCACACGCGTTAATTTCTATAAAGCTCAGTAACAAAAGCGCCTTCTCATCACCCTCTGATGCCAAGTTTACAATGCCCCCAGAACCGACAGGCGGCCAGGCAGAGGGCACCAGCTTCCCTCCAGCCCTCCTGTGACCCAGCCACCTGAGAAAGGGGTGTTGACTGCACCTGAGTCAGCAGGAGCCAGGTGCGTTGTTCTCACAGGCTCGGGTTTAGCAGGGGGGGAGTTACCTCACCTCGGAGAGAAGGCATCCCGTCCCCAGCTCTGTGGATGCACGCGGCCTTCCGCCAAGACGCACAAACCAAATGTACTGTCAAGTCTCCCTCCAGGCTACGGAACCGAGCTGAGTTTTCTAACCATCACCTCGTCTGGAGCTAGGTGATCATCAGGCTCTGGCAGCCCGGCGCTTTCAGCGAACTAGGCACTTCCTTTCATCTCCCGATGATCACCTTTGAGGAGCAGTTTGTGCCAGTTTACAAAACTGGGGCACACAGTGGGCAACGCGTGGCTCCTTCTCAAGCCAAATGAAAGAGCCGCAGCAAAGAATCACCTTTCAGGCCAGTGATCTGAAGAGCCTCTATTCCACCCCGCCCCCCACCCGTCCAGCCCCCCCCCCAAATGTGCATCTCTTCATCTGTCTCGGTGCTAACTTCTATGCAGGGGGTGAGTTTTTGTCCTCTATTCTAAGGGTGGGAGGCTGTTTTCCTTCCAAAGGAGGCACTTGTGAACACATCGCGTCCACATTTGGAGAGATATGAAATGAGAAGACAAAAGGGTAAGCAGGAAAATTAGTCAACTCCTGGCACCACCCCAACCCACCCACCCACCCACCCACTCACAAAGACCAGGAGTATTTTCAGTCAAAAGGATCACTGGTTAATCATTTAGCTTTTTTTTTGGCCTCAACCACCTTCTTCCCGGACGGCTTCCGTGCCTTGCGGTGGGCGTTCTCACAGATCTTTTGTCCTCTAAGTCTGTGAAATGCATATGCATCTGCACACGAAGAACTCAAACAGCCGCCATCTGGGGTGTGGCACAGGGGGTGATGGGAAGAGCCACCTTAGGACAGTACTCTTAGATCAGGAGTCAGAAGATGCTGGTGTCAGTCCTGTTCCGCTGTTCGCTCCCTGTGACATGCTGGACAAGGGCACCCCCGACCCTGAAATCAAGGGGCTCCCTCACAGCATGACATTAAATAAGGCTCTGAGGACTTTAAGATCCAGGATGCCACGGTGTGTTCTGCAAATGGGTACCCAACAGTTTCCCCAGAGAGGGGATAGTAACAATACCCTTAATCTAAAAAGGTAAGAGAGAATCATGGGAGCTTTTTTTTTCTTTTGAAAAGAGGAGGTGGGGGGAAGAGTATCCAGTAGACGCAAAATTCCAGGAACCGTCCTGACCTCGTCATATTCCAAGACACATCATCATGGATTCTCAGGTGGCAGTAGAGGCCCACCATGATGAGATGGTGCTCAGAAGGACACAGAGGGCACTGTGGGAAAGAGCAGACCCAGCCAGGTAGAAAGCAGGTACAAGGTCTGCAGCTCGAGGTAGGGCTGATTTGTTAAAAATGCTTCCTCGGGGTACACGTAGGTACTGACTTGGGGGCTGAGAGGTATTTTTTTTTGAAGGCACAGAGACTGTTCTGAGAAGCTAAAGTAATGAATGTGCTGAAACCAGTGATCCCTTTATGGATAGTATAAAAACAATTAGGGTGACACAGGTTCCCAGCCCAGGAAAAAAATGTAACAGGGATCCACTGGGCACCTATATGTGGCACACACCATTTCATTTTTCTGTCTATTTCTATTGCTAAACCAGCTTGCCTTATTCATGGGAAGTAAGTTCACTTTTTTCTATACTGGCTAGAAATATTTACACACACACCTTGAACTGATGTGAGGTACCCATTGCTTATTGTCCACTTTCTATTCTGGATCATTTTAAACATGCAAAAGTACAGAGGATAGTCAAATGAACCCTAACACACCCCTCGGCCAGCTTTGACCATTACTGACACATGAGCAGTTTTGCAGCATCTGCCACCCTCTTCCTAGGATGGATTATTTTGAAAGTAATCTCCAATAACCTTTATCTGAAAATACTTCGGTCTGTGGACTCATTCTTTATACAATAGTGAGAATATGTTTTTTTTTAATCTTGAAAAAAATGATGTTATCATCCTTGCTTACTTAAAATCCTTCAATGACTCACTATAAAAGACAAGGCCCTTCATAGGCCTACGATATCCTTCACAGCCTAGTAGCATCTTCCCCACATCTCTGACAACGCATTCTCAAAGCACCTTGACCTTCTTTCTTATCAAGTTGTAATAATGCACTGTTGGATCAGGTATGCCAGCTCACGTGTGGTGTGGGTCTCTCAGGGGTTATCATCGCTGCTTCTCTGAGGGGGAGAATGAAAAGCGGTGGGCAGGCAGAGAACAAGGTCTCCTGACCCCGAGGCCAGTGTGTGAGCTTCCCAGTCTACCGTGTTGAATCCCCCTAATGACTCAAGTCACTTCATCTCTCTGGGTCTTAGCTTCCCCATCTACCAAAGAGGGACTTGGACAAAATGCTTTTCAAGATCATACCCCTTGGTAAGTCTATGTTTCTAATAATTGAAAACCTCTACAACAGGGTAAAGACAAGGGAGTCCTCCCAATTGCACACTCAGCACTTAGGGCTTCGTTACTACTCTTAGGCCTCCCCAGCCACCAGCCACTGGACCCAACCCTCCAACATTAGAAACTCGTAGAGTCACCAGGCTCCCAGAATGTCCTATCACAGGGGGTCACAAAGTCCTGGGGAAAGGCCCCACGTCCAGATTGATAAACAGAGCGGTATATTTTGACCTGGAACTGTACATCAAAATGAAAGCTTGTGCAGAGTCCCCAAAATGCCGCAATTTCCAGAACTCGTCAAGCCCTCGGTCTCCTGGCCTTGGTGCATTTGTTCCCCATAAAACTTACTGCGGGGCATCAGTTTCTGGCTACATCATGGGCACGACCACTGGCCTGTTGCACCTGAAGTCCTAGTGCAGATTTAGATGTTTCTAAAACCAGAAGTCATTACTTCACTTCTGCTGCCCTGAATCCTCTCCCACTGGCACTCCTTAGACACGGTGTGTCCAAGGTCCTGTCCTGCAGCCTCTCTGTACTGTTATAGCCTTTTCTATTAGTTAATTTCTACTCCTGTGGTTCTCCCTACCATGCTACAGTGGTCTTCAAGCCTATCATAAGAGTCCAGGCCGACTTTTCTGTTGTCTGTCCCCCAGGGAGGAGGTTATATGTAGATCCTTGTAATCGGTTCCCCCTTTCCAACCCACCCTCCCGGTTTTGCCACTCTCACCACTGGTCCTGAAGGGATTATATGCCCTGGATTCCCTGTGTTTGTGAATGAAGGGAGACGTTGGACAGTGCAAGATATGACAAAATATTAATTTATAAATTATCAAGGGTTCATGAGGGGGGGGGGCGCGGGGGGAGGGGGGGAAATGAGGAGTTGATGCCAGGGGCTTAAGTGGGAAGCAAATGTTTTGAGAATGATGAGGGCGATGAATGTAAAAATGTGCTTTACACAATTGATATATGTGTGGATTGTGATAAGAATTGTATGAGCCCCTAATAAAATGACTAAAAAAAAAGAAGAGTACAGGCCAATTGATCTCATGGGTCAATGGTTAAGTCGTGTCCTTTCCATAAATGTCTCCCTGACCCCTTCAAAGTCCATCCATCCCACAGGAATCTTCCCGGCCCTCACACAGCATTCACTCCAATAGCACAGAACCGCAGGTCTCTGAACATCGTGCTGCTTTGTGCCTCTGAGTCTAGGCACAAGTTATGCCCTCTGGCTAAGGTTGTCTTCTTCCCCTTGTCCACCAGACCAACCCCCCATTTGTTCCTCAGCGTCCAGTTTGAATGGCACTTCCTCTGTCTTGTCCTTATGTCACCTCCCTGTCCTTGCTCACACAGAGAGTTTTAGTCATTCCTCCTTGGCAGTGTTCCGGCATTTAATTTCATGTTCTCATTCTGCCCAGACTGTGAGCAATATAAGTGGACCAAACCTTTTTGGCTTTTTCGGGTGGCTGCGTCTTTCCATTTTTGCATTCTGGGCACTTAGCCTAGAAAAGGGGGTGGGGTGGCATGGACAAGTTATGTGCTGAATTGAAATGAACATGAATTCTGCTTTCTCAGTATTATAGCTTCTCTCTCTGGGGTCACAGGCTCTCTTTGGTAGTAAATAAAATAACCTGACATGGCGGCATTGTTCAAATGCATAATTTCAAAATAACACTGCAACCGATGAATACCATAAATGTTGTATCTTATTGAACGGTAAACAGGTGAAGATTTCTGTTGTGTAGATTGTAAATACACAGCCCTCTGGTGTCTAACCCTCCTGGTACAATGAGAAAGACTCACACCAGAGGGGACTGTGTGCACTATGATTGTGGGGCTCTATGAATAAAAGTCACACGTTGATGAGAAGTTGAAGATAGAATGGGGACGGGCCAGCACAGCCCACGTCAGGACCCTAGACGAGGAGTCAGGAGAATCTGGGCTCAATCTCAGGCGTTGTTAGCGTTTGCTTGTTTCAAGTCATGAAATGTGGCTTTGGTGAGTCATAGCTTTCTCCCGGTTTCCTCATCTGTAAAATGGAGGGATCAAACCATTTTCAAGGTTTCTTCTGGCGATGTCATCCCAATTAAATCAAGCTGCAGTTAGAATCGGAAAGCTGTCTGAATAGTTTGGGAAGTAGCACTTGGTATCTTGAACCCTTCTTACAATACAACAAGCAAATGGAAAGTGGTCATTTTCAGAGACACGGACCAGAAGGCTACAAATCATTTCAGGCCATCAAGTTCTCGCGCAGGGCAGTGGCGACCACTTCCTGAGTGTGCGCTCTGTGCTGCCCTGCGCCAGGCAGCCCCAACACACCATCTCCTTTCATGAGCACACAGCAGACAGGGTGACGATGAGCCCAAACATACAGGTGAAGAAACTGAGGTGTGGCAAAATTACCCAAATTGCCAAGGTTACACAGCGAGAGAGCCTAAGGGCCACGATGTCCCCCTCAGAGAGCTTTGCCCTGAGGGAGGCAGGTTCTTCACCACCGTGGATGATGCCTGTAACTCTTCCACATTGTGAATGCTCTCAATTGCTGGGCTTCCATTTAAAAGAGCCTCTCAGCCTCCGACTAGGATATTTGAATTTCCTCAAGGACAGCATTTAAGGTGTTCATACTCTTAATCAGAGTGTTGGAAAGGTCTGCAACTGCCCCAGACACCCTCTCAGCGAGTGTTTTTAATCTGTACTTTTATCTGTCAAGTTCAAGTGCTTCTCAGAAAATAGGTTTTAAGAGACTCTATTGGGAGGAGAAACAGAGAATGCCTACTTTGTGCCTGTGTGGTTGCTGTGTTACACATGTTCTTTCAATTCAACCCTGGCAATAAATGCGTGGCATGGATCTTATTGTCCCTTTTTGACCAAGAAGAACTCTGAGGCTTAAACAGATGAGTGGCTCGCCAAGATTACTCCGCCAGAGCACACTAGTGCTGAGAGACAGGCCTGGCTGGCACTCTGGGTCTGAGCCTCATGCTCCTTCCTGGGCATGATGGGGAGGAGAGCCCATCGAGCATCCAGAACACCCCTTAGGAATATGTGTGCTCCACAAATGATACAAAACTACAGTAGCTGCTGTTTCCAGCCATGTGACCAGCGGGCAGTAGAGGAGCTGAAATAGGTCCGGAAGTCCACAGGGGCCTTCAGGTGACTGTTCCAGGAGAAGGAACAGCTCAGTCACCGCTCTTTAAGCACCAATGGCTCCGTCCCCTCTCAGAATAGAGAGTGTGGAAGCTTGGGTAGGAGGCCTTGCTCCAGTTACCCAAAATAGATACCCATTATTTCAAAGACACAGCTTAAAATCACTGGGTTTATCTGTTGTCTGTCCCCCTGGGAGGGGGTTATAAGTAGATCATTGTGATCAGTTCCTGGAGTCCTCCTTTTTAAGTATTAAAAAATGTTAAATTATACACCCGTGTTTACTGCAACCCTACTCTTGATAGCCAAAAGATAAATAACAGCCAAAAGAGCATCAGGAGATGAATGGATAAGTAAATGTGGTCTATATGTACACTGGAATATTTTCCATAAAGAAGAATGAAGTCCTGATACATTTTACAACATAGATGGACCTTGAAACCATCCCTGTAAACAAAATTAGTCATCACAAAGGACAGACGCTGTATGAGCTCACTTACCGTATATACCTGAGTATATACAGCCCAAATATCAGCCGAGGCACTTAATTTTATGACAAAACTGCATTAAAAATGGGCTGAAAAGGTCAGCTTATACACGCGTATATACGATATGTGGAAAAAGCAAATATGAGAACAAACAAAATTATTAGTGATTCCTATTAATTTTGTTTAGCTGGGACAGGAATTTCTATCAGTGGTGGCAGACTCATTTGGAAAAGGATAATGAGAATGGTTGCACGAGGTGTCGAAGGGATCAGGTGTAAGGCATCATCAGAACAAAAAA
>NW_022103915.1:44651969-44657887 GCF_000313985.2 Echinops telfairi
CTCAACTAGACGCTGTGAAAAAATAAGAAGCTGATACCAAGGACTCAAGTAGAAAGAACATGTTTTGAAAATGATGATGGCAACCTATGTACAAATGTGCTTGACACAATGGATGTATGTATGGATTGTGAAATAAGAATTTTATGAGCCCCCAATAAAATGATTTCAAACAAACAAACAAAAAAAGAGAATGGTTGCACAATACGAAGACTGTAACCTCACTAAATGATACACGCAGACATTGTGGAATTGTTAGGGATCCTTTAGCACACACGCACAACTTCACAGTCGGATTAACTATATTCGTCACCAATAAAGGTTTGCAGTAACTGTGGTGGTTGAAGGTCACAGGAGGTTGAAATGCCTTGAGACTCACAAAGCAACAGATTGCGGGTCGAGGAACTGAGACTAAACTAATCACAAAGTAATGCAGCCTCCGAAGCACGATGAGGCTGTGCTATTGGTCTAAGTCGTCACTGGGGGTTAGTCCTGGCTGACCGAGCTGATTAGATCCCTTCTCAACAAGTGAAGAAACTTACGGCACACAGTCACAAGGACAAGCCCTTCTTCTAGATTTTAAAAAAATTATTCATAAAGATACAGATACCACATTCTTGGTCTCCTTGGTTTGAAATTTCTACTAAATACACAAACTGTTCTTACGGAAACAAGCTGGCTAAGAGAGAATTTGGGAGCGTCTTGAAGTACTTCCCCCTTTTATGTCTCTGAGAGCTGTGCTTCCTCAGTTATGGGAAAGGACAGGCACCCTTGGCCTTGGGAATCAAGGTATGAATCACGCATTACCGTTCACGTTGGCAGCCTGTGCCTGAGAAGGATTTCTATGATTATTTTCCTTGTCAGGAAGCAGAGAACCCTTAGGGACAACCGGACCTTCAGTCCCAGGAGAGAGACTTGGGTATAAAATGTTTTCCAAATGGCACCAATTAGATAGCTGGAGATTTTTGAAAAGAGATAAGTCTTTCTACAAGATAGTATTTGCCAAATTAGTCGGGGGGGGGGGGGTTCTCCCCCAAAATCACTAGAAAGGATATGAATGAAGGAAAATTAATTTGTATCACATAGTTCTTATTTAAATGGCTGACTCTGACTTGTTTTGTTGCTTAAAGAACTGTTCTTTTACTCATCTTTACATTCTTGTGCATGTACCCAGTGGCAAGGCAGACATACACATACACAAGTGTTCTTTGTTTTGTTTTTTTACCGTAACTATTGTGGTTCTGAGGAGCCCCGTGGCTGCTAGCTAAAAGGCTGGGGAATTCGAACCCACGAACCAACCACTCTGCAGGAGCCAAATGTGGTCATCATGCTTCTGTAAGGATTACAGCCTGGGAAACCCTATGGGACACTTCTCCCCTGTCCCACAGGCGTCTGAGTCACAGGGGCTCAATGGCAGCAGGTTTGGTTTGGGGTTTTGAATGTGGCTACAGAACTGCCCTGGATTCTGTGCGATGCCTTATATTCAACATAAAGGACCCACATCTATGTTTCTTCCTCACTCCAAAGTAAGGCTTCCAAGAAAGAGCCTGAATACACGCAGAAAAGACGGTCTCAACATTAGGCAAGCTGCTTCGGCATTCGGAGCCTGGCACCTGCCGTGCAGAAGCCTTCTTTCACCCTGTTTCGTGGACATCGCTGAGGGAGATAGCGTATCGGAACAGACCTAGGTGTGGCCTGCCCTGGGCTGAATGAGAGAGAGCAGTAGCTCACCTAAAGGAAAGGCACCGGGGCTAGAAATACTCGATTGGTGGCAAACAAACTATTGCTTGTTACTGCAGTTGGCCCCCAAATAAGTGTTGCATAAAGGGAGACCCAGGTTGATGGACCTTCGGGTCTTGGCTTCTTTAAATTAAAACACAGATTTTTAATAAAAACTGGCAGCTTGCTCCTAGGAAGCATTAAAAAGACCACAAGAAACGCATACAGCAAGGCCGCGTGCTGTAGAGCAAAAGTTGAAAGAAGCCAGACTTACAGATTTCAGGATCCCAGTGGCCTCGTCATGCAGCCAAGTAGGGTAGACCACTTCGTCGTTCAATATGGCCTCAAAGAGGTCATCTTCATTCTCGGCCTCAAAGGGCGCGTGCCCACAGAGCATCTCGTAGAGCAATACACCCATTGCCCACCAATCCACCGCAGGTCCGTAGAGCATTTCCTGCAGGATCTGTGCAAGAGGGCGGCATTAGGAGCACTGTGTGCATCTGGTAGTGTCATTGTCTCAACAACTTGGGTGAGACGACGGCTCGGGAAATACCAACATAAGAGAGTGAAATCTCCTCTGCTGCTCTATGTGTTTTCTTGCATTTCTAAGAAGTGGTCTCTTTTCCCTTACGGTCACTCCGGGGTCCCCAAACATTTACCGTCTGCTTAGCCAATGGCCCTGCCACGACAAGGTAAGGGTATGTGATGTTTCCAAATGGAACCAAGTTTGCATCTACATCAGCTGATAAGGAAGAGGGGGGTCCTTGGGTGGTACACACAATGAGTATGCCTTTGGCTGCTAATCAAAAGGTTGGAGATTGAAGCCCACCCAGAGACACTTTGGAAGAAAGGCCTGGTGCTCTCCTTTAGAAAAACCAGCCATTGGAAACCCTACAGAGCACAGTCCCCTCTGGCAAACATCTGGTCGTCCTGAGTCACAACTGAGTCACCAGCTACTGGAACTGGCAAAAGGAAGAGGAGGCGGGGCTTGTGTGCATGCGGAGAATGCAGAAGCGTGCCTTCAGTTTTGCTGAACTGAGCTAGTCACTAGGATCCAGAGTGCAGACTAAGACAAACACAACTGCTGACCGAGGGTCACACTTTGTCCCCCACTCACGATGACAACCTCGCGCAACCGCCAACTTGAAAAAGAACAAGAACTCAGATTCCCAGGGAGAAGTCCTAGCCTCGTGCAGGCGTCATTTGAACGATGAGCTTCAGTAGCTGGCCCGGAGGCTTCAGCTGTGGTGCACCGGCCACAAAGGCAGCCCGGGGTATTTCCACGGGGGTGTCCATAGAACTCGAATCTCCAAAGCTGCACCAGGTCTCGCGGCACTCACCTCTGGAGCAATGTAGTCAGGCGTGCCGCAGAACGTTGCCGTAGTGACCCCGTTACAGATCCCCTCCTTGCACATGCCGAAGTCTGCTAGTTTACAGTGGCCCTCGTGGTCCAGCAGGACATTGTCCAGTTTCAGATCTCTGAAAGAAAGAGACGAGAGCAAATGAGAGGTCGGTCAGCCCCAGGAGAAGAACTGGCTTGGGAAGGGGGATCAGGCACAGTGTGATCTGCTGCAGTAGAGGCAGCTTTCCTGCAAGAAGACCTTCCGTAGGCTACAAGCCACTCGGGCTCTTTGCAGTCCAGGGTCTCCAGGGCTCTGGATTATCTGTGAGAAAGGCGTAGATCACCTCTCTGAATTTGCCTCATAGTCCCTCCGAATGGGCTCACCACATAGAAAAAGGGTGGCTATCCATAGAAACTGAGGGTACAGCGTGCCTTTTTCAGGCTTCCCAGTTACCTTGTGTCCCCAGAAATGTTCCCCCACTCCGGCACGGCCCATTCCATTCAGGACCATGCACTCAGCAAGTGCTTTCTGGGTCAGGGGCTGGGGTCGGCAGCAAGGGCACAGAGATGAGTTTTATGCTCAAGGAACTCACGGTGTAATGAGAACAGAGATTTGCTAGACTTTAAGTTCCATTGGTTCACTGTTGTGGGTGGCATAATGCATGCAATACATGCTTGCTCAAACTATCTAACGAACTAGTTAACTAACTACCTCTCTCTCACACACATATGAACTTCAAAAGGTTTGTGGAAAAATATAATTTAAATAAAATGGAATTTCCCCACCAACTTTTTGAACGAGATCGAGCTCTATCTCCAACCACTCTTGCACGATGGAAGCACAGAGCAAGAACAGGGAGAAAAAATGCAAGAGGCAACGCTAACTTCCTTCTGGTTGGCGGAGCCTCCCGGCAGGGAGGGGGTATGAAAAGGAGCAGCGCTGCTCGGTTCCACGGGGAGTTGGAATCGGTTTCAGGAGAGTGGGTTGGTTTCTCCTACAGCAACCTACTCCCCAACATAGGCTGCTTACACCTGGCCTTCCATCACCCTGGACGGCCCACGGGTGACAACGCAGTGAGGGATGCTGGTGCCAGTCTCCTAGCATAGTCTTCAGGGGGACACGAGGAGCAGCCTTTCCCACTGGGTGATACACGCATGCTTTGCTTGCTCTGTGTGTGTGTTAAACACACACTTACAGACTTTATTTTCTGTGACAGTTTTGTTTTAAAAAATAGAGATCAGAAAGTTCCAGTCAACTCCTTCTCTTCCCTGCCACTGTTTCTTCTGTTATCGAAGTCTTGAGCTGTGTGTGGTACATGCCTGGGAATAAGCTGATACTGATACATTATTAACTGATGTCCACAGTTTAGAGGAGGGCTCATCTTTGTGTGACGCAGTTCTAGGACAAAGACTTCACATAAATCTTAGACGTTTCAGTGCCCTCCCTACATCCTGTGCTCCGTCTACCCCTCCCTCCTTACCTCCCGCTCAACCCTTAGCTGCTTTTCTCCCTCCCTCTATACTCTGGCCCTTTCCAGACGCCACAGAGCCGGAATCCCACCCTATGTAGCTTTTCCGGGCAGCCTTCTTTCGCTTAGCAATATGTACCCGTATGTCATTTGATAGTTTGCTAACTCATTTCCACTTGCAGAATAATATTCTACTGTGCAGACATATACAGCATGTTTATCCATTCACCTACCGGAGGGCACCTGGGTTGCTTCTGATTGGGGCCAATTATGGATAAGGCTTCGAGTTTTGAAGGAATGATGTGGTGAGTAGACCCTTAGCGTGAGCAGCCCACTGCATATCATGCCGGGGAGGCAGGTGACCAGCCTGTCGTGTACGGTCTGCGGGTGAGTCCTGGGGTGTGGCCTCCTGCTTCTGTTCTGTTAGGAGCAGCGGCCCCCGTCACTGAGGCACTGCCCCGGAGGTTGGAGCCAACTGCTGTCTAGAGCTTTAGGCTCATGGGGTGGGGGGAGGGAATCATGGTGGGGTTTGCAGGGCTCTGTTTTCCTACTCCTGATGGAGTTAAAAAGTGCTGCTGGCCTGCTTGGCCTAAGAGAAGACTGGCCTCAGTCCAGCCCTGGGTCATGTTGTGGGCTCAGAGGAGTGATGACAGGTCCCCACACCACCCTGTGAGTTGATACAGCCTGGCCGTGCAGGGCTCCCAGACACGCAGTGGTCACGGGAACACGCCCGGGAAGGAAAATGCATTCCTGTCTTCCAGGAATCCCTGATAAGTGTGATTAATGCAGCCAGCCTGGCCAGCCTTTCCGGGCACAGATCAAATCTCCTCCGCGCTCCTATCTGTGGAAGAGGGAGGGGCGGTGCAATACCAAGATATGCATGTACGTGTACTGCAGCGAAGCCGACCAGCAAAACCGAACCAGCTACGGCCCCCAACCAGCCTCCCACTCCCGGCAGCATGCAGTCTCTCTCCTTCACTGACGTGGGCTGTTTTCCGTGGGACAGGATGTGTGGAAACTATTTCCAACCCGTGAGGCTCTGATGGCACAGCGGGTGACACACTGAGCTGCGAACCACAAGGCTGGCAGTTTGAACCCACCAGGCACTCAGAAGGAGCAAGATGAGGTCATCTACTTCTGTAAAGATTTAAAGGCTTGGGAACCAAAGGGGCAGGTCTACTCTGTAGGATCATTATGAGTTGGAATTGACTTGATGGCAGTGAGGGGTGAGGGGTGCTGGGTGCTCTCCCCCCTTCCAAACAAGAACAATGCAGTATGTAACCCAAGTGAAGTTGGAATCACGAGAGCATCGGCGTGGAGAGAACATTGGTGGTCACGTATGTGTGAGGAGAGGACATTGGGGGTCACGTATGTGTGAGGAGAGGACATTG
>NW_022103915.1:44658224-44812065 GCF_000313985.2 Echinops telfairi
GGTCACGTATGTGTGAGGAGAGGACATTGATGGTCACGTATGTGTGAGGCGGCTGCTCCCGGGTGGGTTCAGACTTGAGAGGCCTTACTCGTGCCTGGTCATCCAGTTCTCCTGGGACCAATGGCAAACATTCGCGAAGCAGCTGGCTGAGGTGAGGCTAACTTCAGGGGGTCTCCACACAGGAGAGAGCCTGTGGTGTGCAGTTTCTGGGAGCTCAGCTTATCAAGGCCATACCAAAGCCCAGCAGTCCAAGTCCATGTGGACCTGAGCCCAGAGCACCCTGACTCCCCACATGCCCAGCAAGGTTACTGAGTTTCTGAATGCTCCCAAGGCTGTTATTATGCCTGCCAAGGTTTCAGAAGAGACTTTCTCAGGCAGCAGGAGCAAGTGCTAACAGAACCCCACAATGGTCCAATACACGTAAGCTGACCTGCGGTTGCTCAAGCGAGCTTGTGGCTAACCCGCCAGGGAAGAGGTCCAATTGCTGGTTACTCAGCTACTGTCCCAGGGAGCTGGGATCATTCCAGGAGAGAAAAATGCTTGGTCAACGATTCTGTAAGTCACCCAGCGCACTCGTCTCTGCAGAGAGGTCTCCAGAGACAGCCTCCTTGTTCGGGAGGCAGACGGGAGCCGCTGGGGTGAGACCCGTCCTGGCCACAGCATGCCTGCAGGCAGCAGGCCGGACAGGCATCTTCGTCCGGAATCTCCCGTCTAATTTTAGGTGCTCTCAGAACAGTACACGCCCCACGGAAAAAGCCAGGACTGGTTTTTCACCACGTACTCCTAATGGGACAAAAGTCTCAAGACGGGAACCCCACAGGGCTCTAGGGAGAGTGCAATGTAAGCCCAGGCTTCATTCAGGTCTGCCCTCGGCTCCAACACTGCGTGTCTTCATGGCGAAGGTGCTCCTGATTCCCCCAGGCCTCCCAGAAGCCAAGGCAACGTCGATTCCAAGGCATGGCACCTCCCTGTGCGTCAGGGTAGAACTGTGCTCCATCGAGTGTTCAGTGGCTGGTTGTCAGGAAGTAGACCAAGGACAAACCCATGTGTCTTGGAAAGAGCACAGGCAGAGCGCTCCTCAGAAGCAAGGGTGATGAGACTTCGCATCACGCACTTTGGGCCTGTTATCAGGAGAGACCAGTCCCGGGAAGAGCACATCAAGCTGGGGAAAGCAGAGGGGCAGCCAAAAAGAGGACGACTTGACAAGATGGGTTGATTGGCACAGTGTCTGACCAATGGGACCACACCTAAGAACAAGTGTGAGGATGGCACAGGCCTGGGTAGTGTCTCGTTCCGTTGTGCAAGGGGGTGCTATGGAACCAACTGGATGGTGTCTAATAACAGCAAAAAGACACCTCTGGGTGGACTTGAACCACCAATCACTTGTATCACTCAAGAACTGTTCCGGACAAGCCACTCTCAACTCTGGCCCCTCTGGTACCTGGTTGATGCTTCGCTAACAGCACTACCTGTGCACTGGACTTCAGAAAGCATCTCTCTGTCTGCCTGTCGATCGGTCGGTCTGCTCCGTGAGCAGGGGCTAGGCCTACCTCCTCTATAGCTCCAGCCTAGTACCAGAGAAGGTGTTTGGCAGAGACGATGCAAGCATTTCAGAAGGATAACAGTGGTGTCACTCGTGGACAGCCTGTCTTATTTGGGGGGCAGGCAGGGGATCCCATACACTGCACTGGAATCCATTATCCAAAGTAATGTAATTTATAAAAATTCATGCACGTCACCCCTTAGTGATAGATCCCAGAGGGGGAAGATGAAACCTACAATGTAAGTCCAAATTCTTTTCTATAGTGAGACTGTAGAAAAGAAAACCTACTTCCGAGGGGCAGCTGTAAAGTAATGGGGTCTGAGCACAATACCCAACTACTGTACTGGTTTGTATTCAGATGGAGTAGGGGCACCACCGCACACTGACACTCTTAGCATAAACAAACCAGAAAATATTAAATCATGGAGAGGATGTGGAGAGACTGGAAAGTTCCTATATCACTGATGGGATTAAGGACTTGTACAGCCACTATGGAAAACAGCATGCACTTCCTTAAGCAAAAACACAAATACAAATATCTTTTGATCCTTAGATTTCTCTACTTTGTACATAACCAAAAGAAATATAGAAATTTTAAAGTATGAACAGATTTATGCACATCAATATTTATCCCATAAATTTCTATACTAGCAAAAAGATGGAAACAATAAAAAAAATTCTGTGGGGAAAGGAAAAACAAATTCTGGTACATACACAATGGACGATCATGAATCTTTAAGAAACCACGACAAGGCCTATCAAACACCTCATAACGGACAAGACTGGAGGACATACTGTCCAGCAAAGTTAGTCAATTTCATCAAGACAAATATTTCATGACACCATTATTCTAAAGGGAAAAAAATGGGGTTCACAGCAAAAGATAAGACTTTGAAGATTATGACAAGGTTAGCGGTAGCAGGGGCGGGGGAAAGAGAGGGCCAGGGAGGTGAGGAGGGAATGTGGGCGGGAGAAGAGAACAATTGGAATAGGACAGTGGTTCTCAACCTGTGGGCCGTGAACCCTTTGGGGGTCGAATGACCTTTTCACAGGGGTTGCCCGATTTATAACAGTAGCAAAATGACAGTTATGAAGTAGCAATGAAAGTAATGTTATGGTTTGGGGGGATCACCACAACATGAGGAACTGTATGAAGGGGTCTAGGCATCAGGAAGGTTGAGAACCATTGGAACAGGAGACATTGAGTGTGTTGGGTTAACATATACGGAGTTTACAGAACCGTGTGTGGCCATGGTCAACATCTACTCTAAAGATTAATCATTACTTTCATTGAAAGCAAAAACAACGGGGTCAAAGGGGAAAAGTCAATCTATGACCGCCGACATCAATGTCAACTACACAGAAGTCAGATGTGGGCTTTGCAGCTCCTCGGGCTCCTGTGTCAACACGTGAGTCAGCAGTCTCACTGAACAGGGCAACACAATGCAGGGTACAGTTCATACAGGGCCGAGGCTCAGGTCACAAGATGCCAAATACATGATTACGGTTCATTAGCTCATTGAGCACCCGCAGTTAATAGCTCTGCCTTTGTCATGCCGGCACACAAGGGTAGAATGAGTTATTCTATCATCCCCGAGTGCCTGAAAGGTCCATTGTTCTGACAGGGTAATCAGGGTTACTTAAAATGCCCACAGTAGTTTCAGAGAGGATTCCCAAGTGGTTGAACACAAAGGAGATTTGGAAATTGAATTTATTTTGTTTCTACCAGGAGCTATTCTGGGAAGAATGGGACAGAACGGCATGAGGCTTGCTGCTGAGACCTCCAGAAGCCGTTACTCTGCCAAAGAACTCAGCGAGGCCACGTGGAAGCGGCCTCCACAAACGCTGAGTCTAGAAGTCTGTTCACATCCAGGTACCGCTTTCAGTGCCTTTTAAAAAAACGTTATGTCATGGAAAATTTAAATCATACAGGAGAAATGCAGAGGCTAACGTAACACACCCAATACATGTCATTGGTGTGCCCCATCTTGTTTCAAGTATCCATCTTTTCTCCTGACCCATATTTTCAGATTATTTTGAAGCAAAGCCAAAACATAACATTTTAATCTAAAAGAGGGTTCTTTAATAAAATATAACTTTGATGCTATCACAGCTAAAATGTTTACAAAATAATAATTCCTTAATATCATGAAATCTACGCTTGGCATAAGATTTACTCTTTGTTATGTGCATGTGTTTGTGTCTAGAAAACCTGAAGGGTAAAAAACAAACCTCTTCCAGGATAATGAAAATAATAAGAATAGTGGTGTCAGTAACTAATACATATTGAGTCAGTGCTATGTGCAAACAGGCCTGCAAAGCAGCTAACAACAGACCAAATGCCATTGAGCTAATCATTGGTAAAAGCAGGCTTCAAACTCCGTGCTGCTCACCTCCCAAGCTGGCGCTCGTAACCCATCACCCCACCTACCTAGTGGTGTCACTGACAAATACTGCTTCCCAAGAGGAGTTCACCATCCAAACACGAACCACCCGAGAGAATCCATCAATAGCCTACATTACATTAGGACAAAAGGATATCTTGGGCAGATCACTGTGAAATGCATCATCAAAAGCCTGAGGAGAAAAATGTGTTTTTACTTTGCTTTTTAGTTTGTGCCTGCAGAAGGTGTTAAGAAGATTTTACATAATCCTTGAAGGAAGAAGGGCAAGCAGGAGTGTGTAGCAAACCTCTCTCTGGTGTGCAAGATTCGGAGGATAACATGGAACCCTGCGAAATGGGTCAGAATTCCAAGGAGAAGGATCTGGGCAAATGTTAAGGGGTGACTTTGCTAAAAGTGAATTTAGATTATGATCTTAATTTCCAAACAAAACCATAGAGCCTTGGCTTGTGTTCTTAGTATCTTGGATTTATATACATGTGATTCCCCCCTCCCCACAAGCAAGACGGATTATGTTACATTGGTAAAAAGAACTGAAAAGTCAGCAAAATACCAAAACCTCAATATTTGGTTTTATCGTGATTTAGATGGCAGTGACACGTATGTGTGACTGAGCACAAGATAGTCATCCATCTAGCAGATCTCTGAGCATCTGGCCTGAGTTGGATGATGAGCCAGGACACAGAGATACAAGGGTAAGAGGCATCACCCCTCTCCTCAAGGCGTTTCAAATCTAGTGGGAGAGACAGACAAATGCATTTATAATCACAGCCTGTCCTAAGTCTAATAACGGAAAAATACAAGAATATATACGAGGGGTGAGTTAGTTAAAGTCTATTGTGCCAACCTGGCTGATAAACACATGTGGGGTTAATTGAAGTGTGCAGAGATAAATGGCTCGGTGAACCTCGCCTTTCTAGTTCTCAGGTCTCTTGCTTTGTGATGGTCGAACCAGGGTGCAGCTGCCTTAGCCAGTTCCCTGCTTCAGCTAGCAAGGCTCACTTCCTGCAAGACATCCCCAAGGAGAAGCCACATGGACCTACCCCGATGCAGCCCTGGGTGCTGGAGCAGCCGTGTGGAGACCCCTGCTAGCCCTGAGATGCTTACACATTCACTGATTTGGCTTTCCTCCTACAGTCGGCGTCATAGTGTGTGTTTAGTGAGATGGAGGAGGGCTTTGTGGATTGGTGTCGGACATATGGGTTCATGTTGGACTTGTGGGCTTGGGCAGCACTGGGTTGGGATGTTTTCTTGATGTGCACTTAACCTTTATATAAAACTCTCTCTTATACATGTGTTTCTGTAGACTTGTTTCTCTAAAGTACCCAGACTAACACAAGGGGCTTCAAAAAGTTCATGGAAATGGAATTAAAATATAGTGGAATGTTCCTACCGACTTTTGGACGTTCCCTCATATACTGGCATTGAGCCTGGGGGAAGATTATCCAAGAAAGTGACATTTAGATTGAGCTATGAATCCTGCTAGTCGAGTAGAGAGAAAGGAGGAAACAGTGGTGATAAAGAACATTCTAGGCAGAAGGGACAGAGCTGAGGGGAGCACAATGCAGGGGCTCAGTCTGGTGCAGCTGGAGCCCTGGGAAATTGGGGGGGGGGTGGAGAGAGGAGGTGGCATGTGAGGGTCCTGTGGGCCATGTTGGTGAGGTTTTTAGTCTTTAGTCTGAGATGAAAGAGAAACTCTGGAAACGTTTTACAAAGGAGGGAGATGCCATTAGATGTGCCATTTTACAAGGCCCCAGAGCCAGCATGGAGGCATGGCGGGTGGCAGGTGGACACGCGCACCCAGAGAGGGCAGTGCATTCGAATTCAGTCAGACTTAGGCTGTAAAGGTGGAGAGGAGAGAGGGGATGGAGAACTGAAAGGGGGGAAACTACTGGGATAACATAGTGGCTGATGTAGAGCAGAAGAGCAAAGGTGTTACAAAGATAGTGTAGGTTTGTTTAGTGAATTTATTTTGCACACATGACGTGTGGTTACGTTTCAAATGTCCAAGTGGAGAGAGATGTCTCATAGGCATGAACTGACCGGAGGAAAGAGCTGGGCTGGACAATGTAAAGTTGGGCGTCAGTAGCTGGGTGTGGTTGGGTTCACCTGGGGCCAGGGATGGGGTGAGAGGAAGAGTGCTGGGAGTGAGCCTTGGGAGGAGAGTGTCTGGAGGGAAGATTCCTCTGTCCATTTTATAAGGAGACTCCAAACACTGGTGATACAAACCCCAAATACCAAAGCTGTTGCCACTGAGTCAATTCCAACTTGGAGTGACCCTCAGGGCAGAGTGGAACTCTTTCTCCTGTGAAAGCAACGTAACTGCTTGTGCCCCCCACACTGGAGAGAGACCCAGACAGTGATACCGAGTGGAGTCAGCAGACCTGAGCTACCTGAGGGGCAGGTGCCTAATTCTTCTGCCCTGGTAGGGGACCTCTGTCGTCTGTCAGGATTTAAAGGACCTAGAAAATGTCAACTATGCACATTCAAAAAGGAACTCTGATAATACAGTGGTTACTCACTTGGCTGAAAGGTTGGCAGTTCATACCCACCAGCCATTTCCTGGGAGAACGATGGCAGTCTCCTCCCATTAAGATGTACAGCCTCGGAAACAGTGGGGCACCTGGACTCTGTTCCACAGGGTTGCTATGAGGCAGGACTGATTGACTGCAGTGGGATTGGTTTCGCAAATTGAAGTCTTTCATTTCTGTGAACTACTTGAAAAATGTGGCTATGGGAATCTGCAGTCGGACTGAGAGTCTGTATCCTAGATTAAATTCTAATCTAAGCGACATGATGTAATGCTCTTGTGGATTTATAAGTATTTTATTTATGAAATATGTTTGTTGTATTTTACGGCACAATTTTTAAATAAGCAAAATCATGTAATAAACAACAAAACCCTCAAACCCAACACTGTTGAGTTGATTCCGACTCATACCGACTCTACACAGTTTCTGACACTGTACATTCTTATGGGAGAAGAGAGCCTCATCTTTCTTCTCTGGAGTGGCTGGTGGGATGGAACCATCAACCTTATAGTTAGCAGCTCAAAACCTAACTCACAGCGCCACCAACCAAACGCCAGTGCCATCGAGTCAGCTCTGACTCATGTAAGGTTTCTGATGCTGTTACCCGTGATGGGAGCAGACAGCCTCCTGTTCCTCTGTGGACTGCCTACAGTCCACTCCTCAGAGCTCTACCAGGGGGGAGCTAAACAAACCACGGTATTATCCGTGGCTAGATCGTGTGAAAGTTGCTAAAATATTACACAGAACTAAAAATGTATGGGCATTTTTATATGCTAGGATGTTCACATCTTCTGAGAATTATTTTTTTATTATGAAAATAATGTTTTATCATATAAAATTCAATCTTTTCTGGAAAAAAATAGAGGAAATGATGATAGCTTCATATCCTTACAATCTTCTCTTCTCAATGCTCACAAACTACACACTATGAAGTAACTTCCTTTTTCTTATTTAGCAAATATTCGAGTCAAATTTCTACATACTGTAGATTTGCTTCAGTCTCTGAAATGGTCAGATACACTCAATCCCAATATAAAGATACCACAATGCCATCCCTGCTTCATGAACATTTACCGTCTATACGCGTGTATAAGCCGAGTGTTTCAGCACATTTTTAATGCCATTTTGTGGTAAGAGTAGGTGCCTTGGCTGGTATTCGGTCAGCTTATACCCAAGTGTACACAGTAATCCCATGTTTTGGTGAGGGAGGGAACTCCGAACAAGTGTGAGTGCACTCCTGTGGCCGTGCTTGCTTAGAAGTGGAAAAAATGCTGCGCTAGAAGGGTATGAACACTTAACATTGAAATCCATGTTGACCAACTGCCCTCCAGGAAGATGACGTCAAATGAGACACTTCCACTAACGGGATGGAGTGTCACTTCTTGGGCTCCTCATTTAGGCTACCCTTACAAATCCTTGTGAATCAGCTAGCGAAAAAGTGATCTTGTTTTAGCTGCATTTGATTATTCATGAGGCGGAAATTTGAAAGGCTATCTACATATATACGAAGGGGTTTCAAAATGTGCATAAAAATTCTATTCTCTTCCAATTCCATTTCTACATCGACTTTTTGAAACTTCCATATGCCATATTACAAAAATATCCACACACATGTATGTAGACACATTCATTTAAATGTTCATTTGTATTCCTTTTGTCTTAACCTATTCATGTGTGTTTCCTATTTAAACATTGAGTGTTTATCTTCTTAATGCTTTTTAGAAATTCATGATATGCTATGGATAGTCATAATGTATCTGCTGCAAATGCTGCTGCCTGGTTTGTTTGTGAGTGTTCTTGTAAGGGTCATGTAGTGACATCATCCGCTTCTAGGGTTTCCAGGTTTCACGGCATGTTGATAGGCTGATACAAATCTCAGTGAGAAAGGACACAAATTGTATCCCAATATTCTCCCCGTTGGGTTACAATGGCAAGGGGTGACGTAGGAAACAGAGAAGAGAGGGAAAAGGACAGATGGGAGAGAAATGTGAAAAGTCGACTTCTGTGTGCTATGTTTATGAGTGATTTTTAGATCACTTATTTTTTGTCATTTTTAACTTAAGGAATCTTGCATTATTTTGACAACTAGGAAAAATCATCAAATTATATTTGTATATGAGGCAGCTTCTAAAAGCTTGTGGGGAAACTCTATTATCTTTTAAGTCTGTTTTGTGATCAGCTTCTGAAGTCCTCTCAAATATTTTGGCCTTGGCTATTCTTCTTTAGTTTCTCTGCCTTTTAAAGCTTTAATTCCCAAGGGAAATGACTCACTGGGAGGAATGAAAGGATATTTTAGAACCCAGGCTTCAATACGCATTAAACAAAATCACCTTACTTATTGAAAAGACTGAACAATTGTGGACACAGGATTCGGAGCCTGTTGTTACAAGCTCATTTTTCACTGCTGAAACAACCCACAGCATAGCTCCTACTGCCGCCCCCCCTATTTCAGAAAAGATTACTCAGCACCCCCGGGCAATGAGAAACTTCCGTATTATAACCCATAATCCAGGACAGAGTGTAGGCATCTCCTTTTGCAGCCCCCCAGGATCGTTCCAGCCTCTGCAGGTGGCAGAATCGCTCCCTTGGGGAAGCTGGTTTGGAGCAGCCCCACAGACAGACCGGTCATGGGCGGCATTGCATTTTCAATAGTTCCTACTGTATCACTGTAATCTTACCCAGCAAAGTTTGAAAATGCAGCGCCCACTCAGAAGAGAAACACACCTAGTTAGTCACAGAAGTCACATAATTTCTACTCGCGAAATGATACTTTGTCCTAATGTTTCTGAGTCTGATCTCTTGGAACTCCTGCTTGAGAACAAGCCTGCGGGTCATGAATGCTCACCAGGAAGGAGCAAGAGAGAAGAACATTCATTTTGTAATAAGCAGAGAAGAAGGTCCATAAAACCTCACCCACGCCCCCCCCCCTCATACTTCCTTCTAATAGTTAGTTACACAGGTTGAGAAATGATCATTAAAGTGACTTCTCTAAGTCTTGCTATTAAAGTTTCTGGCACAACAGTTAATGTGCTTGGATGCCAACCAAAGAGTTGGAGGTTCAAGTCTACCCAGAACCACCTGGCAACCAACTTCAGCAAGGCAGTCATTAAAAGCCCTGTGGGGTATAATTTTCCTCTGACACGTGTGGGGTCTCCTGGGGTCAGACTCAACACTACTGTAACTGAGAAAACATCGTCCAGCAGGGTTGGAAACTCCCAAACGAATGGCCCACAGAGCAGGTGCTGGTCTCTATCTGGTTGTGGGTGTTTGATGCCCTTGATATGCAGACCCCATATTCCCACCTGCACCACGGGGTGGGCACACATGGGACCGGCTTCCCTTGAGCAAAGGGACCAAGAGTGTTCACCGCTCTTTGACTCACAGTAGGAAAAAAGCATGCAAAGGAAACTATCATCGACACTTGGGACAAATGCAGGAGGAAGCGAGTTTGGTGAATGTTTGATGCACCCCCCTGTGGTGTGCAGACACTTCTCCTCAGCGCCATCAAACCAATGAGCCATCCAGCTGACGTCCAGCTTGAGACTTCTACTCTTTCACTCCAGGCTCCAGGGTCCAGGCTCCCAGGAAGAAGCCCTGGAAATCCCCCGGCTTAAGAGGCACAAACTAATTTAGTAGCTCTTCATTTTGCCTAATTGCCAAGAAAACTTCTCACGGACTCTTCCTGCCAGTATGTTTCTTACCTGACACCTGGCAGTGTTCAGTTTGCAGCTGCACTAGCAAAACACAACCAAACCAAACAGCATGATGGCAGGAAAGGGCTCAGAGAAAGACACCAGGAGATGACCGGCCCCCTCAGCTGGTGAATACCCTCCTGACCTCACTCAAATAACAGAGAAAGGATGCAGGCGCTAAGGGTATATCTCGACTTGTAAGTCCAGGGGAAGATGAAACGGTCAACAATGCCAAAGGTACTTCAGTTCTTGGAATCCCCAAGAGGCAGGGCGCTGTGCACAGTTTACCCATTGAACACCATCTGCTAAGGCAAGTTGGCTTCCTGCTCACAAAAATCCAACCAAGAATTGGAAGTTCTCAGCCAGTCAGTCATTCACAGGCTGCCATGAGAGCTGCAAGGGGTTCCTGAGGCCCTGAGAGGTAGGGCACCCATATGTGTGGATCTCCTTGCTGGTGGGCTGTTTGCAGGGCACATGCATGAAGATAAAGGAAAGGAAGATGACAGAAAGGAATAGAACTTGATCCCCTCCGTGTTAAGCAATCAGAGCCTAATCGCCACCAGGGGTTAGAGATAGGCAGGAGCAGATGGATTCCACCAGGTTAATGTTGGACATGCGGTACCAATAAGCAAGTATATTGTGCAGCTCTATAAAAACATCATTTCCCCAGTTGTCCTCGACTCAATGCTGACTCATGGTGACGTCACGTGTGTGTCAGAGCAGAACTGTATCCCATAGAGTCCGCTCCTCTCCCTTGTACTTTAGGTCAAAGTTTCCACAGAAAATGAATGTTCATCAGTAATTCATATACAAACTACCCCATGGCCCGGGTTACAATTCTCAGATGTGTCAGCATTCTCACCATTTCTACCTATCTGCCCAATCCTGCAGCTTCCCTGCTTGAAGCTAAAGGCTGCCTGTTTGGTCCTGTTTAGAGGAGCACACTCCTCATGGTCATCTTGTCGATTTTCCAGGCCAATCCTCCAGGTTAGCAGGGGACCTTGGGGTGATTCTTTTGGGGGTACCAGTAAATCTGGTCCTTTTTTATGAATTTGAGTGTGGTTCTACATTTGTCTCTCAATCTCACTGGGATCTTCTATTGTTTCTCGGGTGGTAGCGGTGGCCGGTTTTTCTGGTCTCAGGCCAGAGGAGGTTGTAGTTTGCGTGGGCCATTAGTTCTCTGGACTATATTCTTGCTGGAGACTTCTGTTTCCTCCACTCTCCTTTACTCCAGATGACAAGAGACCAATCGTTCTACATTAGCTGGCTGCTCACAAGCTTTTAAGACTCCGGGCACTACTAGCCAGATTAAGATGTAGAACATTATCTTCATGAATTAAGTTATACAAATTGATCTAGTTGTTTCCCTGAGTGTTTGGAAGCAGACTGTCAGACTATTCTGATTTTCTGGCTAGGTGCCTTTAAGTGGACTCAAACTTGGAACCTTGGGGCTAGCAGCCAAGTGCATCAACCCTTTGCACCACTCAGGGACTCCCAGGGGCTCACAGCACTAGTCGTGATCATCACCATTACTATTATTTTGTTTATTAAGTGGGTCTCTGCTGGTTCCTTTCCTAAGACAGATGAATCAAACAGTTGAGATGTCACTGCAAATACGCAGACCAATCAAGAAATGGACCATGAGACATCGTGGCCCGCCTACCTGGGCTGGTTCTCTCTCATAGAAACACAGAGCTGTTCTTACCAGACCAGCACTGGTCGAGCAGGCTTGAGGTCATTTGCCTGCAGACACTGGGTTCAGAGGAGATCACAGTATTTTTGCTTAGTCAAGGTCAGAATTTCTTTTCAGCTAGGGAAAAACTCAAGCAGCCAATGCTGTTACAGCCCTACAAAGTCCTAGTAAGCAGACTTAGGGGAGCAGGGGGAGGAGACTTGAGTACTGTCAGGAGGGGGTAATGTGGAATGTTTTAGAACAGGAAGACATCGTTTATGGACAGGTTTATAGAACCCACCTCAGGAGGGGTGTGCGGGCTGCTTTTGGCAAGTGGCTAAACACACACTTGTTGGCAGCAACCATAATGCTTTATGCAATATCGGAAGGGAGGTGGCTTTCTGATTGGGATCTGAACTTTTGGCCACCTCGGTAGGTCTCATCTGGTTACCTGCTACCCCCACCAGAGATGACACCCAAAAGGCCACCTGACGTTCAGAACCACAGTCTCCTTGGGATGAAATGTGCACTTCGTCTTTTCGGTCTGGCTGCCAATGGTCTTGCTTCTCTTGCTCACCGTGTTTCCTATAAAACGCCTTGCTTCTCTCAATCAGATTTCAAACTCCAGGCGAAAGCCTGGGTCCTTCTCGGGACACCCCACAACCATCCAGAATGGTGGCTTCGATGCAGGATGGCAACACACATGGCCGGGCACAATATGCCAAAATGTTTCCTCCTGAAAAACAATCCCCTTTGGGAGAAGGCCCAGTACTTCCGAGGACCCCCTCGGGGGCCGGGACTTTGTTTCGGAAGTGCAGAGCCCTGCATTCCCAAGAGAGTCCTTGATTCTATTTCCCCCCAACCTATGAAGATTTATTTCCCTGTCAACAGAGAGTCTCCAATTTTAGATAGTAGTATTCTGTTTAACAGAATCTACGTGGTTTCAGAGCCCCTGGGTGGTGAGCTGCTAAGGGAAAGGTGAGAGGTTCAAGTCTACCTGAGATATTTCCAAGGAAAGGTCTGGCATCCTACACCCTAAAGATCATCCCTCAAAAAGCCTCTGGAACAGAGTTCTACTCTGACACCCACGCACCCAAGGGGTGGCCATGAGTCAGAACCTGCTCAATGGCAGGTGGTTATTAAATGTTATGTCATCACAACTTCCTAAGATTGTCAAGATAAACATAATCCACAGAGCGAGGGGGATTTATTGTTCAGTCTACGTGTGCTATTTTTATTTAGAAAGTGTGGCCCTGCCTGTAAGCCACAGGAACAGAGTGACAGATGGATGGCCTTCTGTTTGCCTAAATGCCGGATTAGTCTTGGCCCAGTGAATAATGGTTATTTCAGGTCGGTTGATTTCCCTAGCACCTCAATTTCTCTGTTAAAACAATTAGGTTGAAAGATGAGTCTTTCCTCTAATTAGGTGGGTGGCTGGATTATCCTGGATTTTGCTCCATTAGTATCCGGTACAGCAACCTATCCTATCTCTGTCCTGTATCATATAATAGTATCCTCTGTGCCCCATGGGCTTTCTAAACCTTGCGCCCCCTGATCAATAAGACAGGGGAGAACAGCCCCAAAGGGATTCCCAGGCTGTAATCTTTAGGACTCAGACCGCCGAGTCTTCCTCCTGCGGAAAGGCTGACCTTCCGGTTGGCAGCTGAGCACTTAACTACTGCACCACCAGGGCTCGCAGATGTAATCAAAGACCTTTTGTAAGTATAAGGTTTAAGACAGAAAGAAGAATGGGGTTGGCAATTTCCCTGACCTAACTCATTGGGTCTTGGAACCTGCTTGGGGGCTCAAGATGCCCCCGTCCCTTTCTCTGCTCTCCCTTCCCTCCCGGGAGTTTTTCCCTGCCTCAATAAAATCTTTCTCAACTTCAAAAAAAAAAAAAAGAATGGGGCATATCCAGGGGGATGATCTTATTTGGCACCAAATCCACAGTGGCCAGTGGTGGAGAGAGAAAACTCCAGATATGCGTGGCCAAGAATGAAAGGCTGGGCCACACAAACTGACACAAGCCGACAGAGCACCATAGCTCCCACCTACCTCTTCCATCTATGTCCGTTCCCCCCCCTCCCACCAACCCCGCCCTGTGTGACCTGGAGGAGGTCACCAAATCGCGCTTTCTCTGCCTAATCCTGAGAGACAGCACAGGGTGAGGCGAAAGGTGCCGGTGTTGGAGCTTGGTCATTTATTAGCTGTGTAGTTTGGAACAAGTCCCCAAACCACTTTGTGTCTGCTGCCTCACGGTGAAATGCTGAGCACAGCACGGCTGACCTAGAAGCCCTGAGTCCCAGGTGCATGCCTTAGAACCGTGCCTGCGACACACGGAGGGCGCTAGAAGCCCTCGCTGCTGTTTCCTTATTCGTGAAAAGCTATCTAGTACTTGAACAGTCTATCATTGCCGATTCTGATTAGCGAAACAATCAATAAACAGACTTTGTAAACTCGAGATATCACCGAATGTAAACGTCTGGATCTTGGGCAGGAAGGCTTAGTCTATTATTAAGTGACACATCGCCTTACAAACTTCTCTGGGTGATGCAAGCAAGGCGCCAACGTGCCAAAACCGGTTCGTCAAACAAGGCCTGGCACCAGTAGTTCAAGCAATGAGCACAATGTCTCAAGAGTGAGTTAAGCTCTATCAGTCACAGCACCTGGGTCTCCTTCGCCCATCTCTGCCAAGATCAAATTCTGAAGCGCCGAGCGAGATACAGGAATTGAGGTCTCTGCTCTGTATCAGCGGCCCCGATTGGTACAATGGGGAAAGGTCAGCCGCCTATGTTGTGGTTCACCCAGTCCCAACCTGGACTGTCAAGCGCCGGGCGGGTCACCAGAGGCAACCCATTCTTTCAGGCAGAGTCCGGTGAAGGAGAAAGAGTAGTGTCATGTGTCTCTCTGATTCAAAAAAATAATAATCCAATAAAACCCAAACGATACAGCAGGCCTTGCTTTCTCCACCCTCGGCCCCTGCCTGCCTTGACTTGGGCCACAAAGCGTTACAGTGGCTATCAGCTGAGGACAGTCCGTGGAGCCAGATAAAACCCACACTCTGCAAGGCCACCTGCAGGGGACCTTGGTTCCAGTCTGCCATCGCGATAAGCAGTGCTGTGATATGTGTGGGCACTTTTTCCTCCAACACCTCCAAATCTCTTCATGTTTTTACATGGGCTTTCAGAAATAAATGATGCATCCAGATAACAGGTCCACGTTGAAAAATCTCTGTCAATATCACAGTGCCAGGTTGGCCTTCATATAGGTCAGGAAGCCAACCAAGGTGGGGATTCAAAGGAGGGCAGGTGGAGAACAAGAGTGCCACAATCCTGTGCGGGGCTGTGGTTATGATCTGATTTTTTTCCCCATCATTTCAGTGGGGGCTCATACATCTCTTATCACAATCCATCCATCATGTCAAGCACATTTGCCCTTGTTGCCATAGTCATTTTCAACACATGTTCTTTCTACTTGAGCCCTTGGTATCAGCTCCTCATTTTCCCCTCCCTCATGAACCCTTGATAATTTAGAAATTATTATTTTTTCATGTCTTACGCTGACCAATGTATGCCTTCACCACTTTTCTGTTGTCTATCCCCCTGGGAGGGGGCTATATGCAGATCATTGTAATTGGCTCACCCTGTCTCCCCCCGCACCATCCTCTTACCCTCCTGGTATGGTTATTCTCAATGCTGGTCCTGAGGGGTTTATCTGTCCTGGATTCCTTGTGTTTCCAGCTCTAATCTGTACCTGTGTACATGCTCTGGTCTAGCCGGATTTATAAGGTAGAAATGGGGTCAAGATAGTGAAAGAGGGAAGAAGCATTAAAGAACTAGAGGAAAGTTGTATGTTTCATCTGTGCTGTACTGCACCCTTACTGGCTCGTCTCCTTCTGTAAGGAGATTTCCAATTGTTTACAGATGGGCTTTGAGTCTCCACTCTGCACTCCCTCTCATTCACATTGATATGATTTTTTGTTCTGGGTCTTTGATGCCTGATACCTGATCCTATCGACACCTCATTACCATACAGGCAGGTATGCTTCTTCCATGTGAACTTTGTTGCTTCTTAGCTAGATAGCCACTTGTTTATCATCCCGCCTTTAAGACTCCAGACACTATATCTTTTGATAGACGGGCACCATCTTCACCACATCTGCTATGCACCTATTTTGCCTTCAGTGATGATGTCGGGAAGGTGATGGAATGCCGGGTTATTAGAACAAAGTGTTTTTGCATTGAGGGAGTATTTGAGTAGAGGCCCAATGTCCATCTACTACCTTAGTACTAAACCTATAAATATGTATACACAGATCTATTTCCCTATCTTCATATATAAGTATCTTTACATATGTACATGCCTGTATTTAGACCGCCATAAATGCCCTATGCCTCCTGTTTCTTTCCTCTATTTCCTTTTACCTTTCTCTTGTCCCACTATCATGTGCAGCATTCATTCGGGTTTCAGTTAATTCCTCTCAGTTACATTGCCCTTGATATGATTTGATTATGATCAAATCATAACTAACTTATGATCCCAACTAAATTATGATCTCTCGGAAAGGAGGCCCCTTAAGTTGACATCTTCCCAACTTGGCATTTCCGGTTTCCCTTCAACATCTGACTGAGGATTCACATATTAAAAAAGAACAACAAAGCCAAACGTCATCACTATGGGCTTGATGCCAACTCTCGGAGGTCCCATGTGTTTTGGAGGAAAGCTGCCCTCCGTTGGGTTTTGTTAGGGAGCTAGCATAGGGACTGGGGTGCCCATTATACCTTCTCAGAGGTTAGAGCTGCTGGCCAGGCAGGGATGGTACACCTAGGTGGGTGTTACACCTGGATTGGTCCATCTGGGCCAGGTGAATTTAATTCAGCCAATGGGGTCAACCAGTATCGTCAACCACGCCTCCCAGTGGAGAAATTGAAAAGGCAGGATCCAGTCTCTCATCCCACGTCTTGGCAGGCTGTGAGAGGGATGAGGGGCCCTGAGGGTGCCTGTGTAAACCTGAATCTTCTTCTATCTTTCATAAAACTTACTTGGATCATGAAGCAGGCTTCAGTGTGATTTTTTTCTCTCACAAAGTCAAGGCCTGAGTTATCTCTCTCCCACGAGAGAGATCTAACAGATTCCTGGCTGCCACGTTGCAGAAGCAGATCACCAGGCTTTTCAGCACAGGGCCCTCTGGGTGGCTTGGAACTGCCAGCCTTCGACTTAGCAGTTAGACACTTAACTGTTCATGCTTCCCAGGGACTCCCGGTTTGTACGCAGTAGGCACTGGCGACCAGGAGTCTGGGTGAGGGCATCATGGGCTACACGGTGGGCTGCTAACTCAAGACCAGAAGTTCAAGCTCACAGAAGCGACCAGCTGCTCTGCAGGAGAAAGATGCGGCTTTCTACTCTCATCACAAGTTACAGGCTCAAAAACCCACGGGGCGGTTCTTCTACCCTGTCCTACATGGTTGTTATGAATGAGAATCTACTCAATCTACTCAGGGAGGTTTTTTTTTTTTTTGGAGAGATGAGGTCTGGTGGCACAGTGGTTAAGCACTGGTGGCAAACGGAAAAGCCCACAGATTGAACACAGGCGAGAACCGGCAGCAGGCTGCTTTCTTAAAGACTACCCTGTTGGGACGCTTGAATCGGTCCATGCGTGGCTATTGGAAACTTTCCTAAATGGCAGAGGGCCCAGTGAGCTGAAGGTCTAAATTAGGGAGGAATGAGGAACTACAAGGAAGCTGAGTAGATTCTCGGTTTGTGCCAGGACGCTGGTCTGTGGGAAACAGAACTGGGAAAAAGAGTGTACTAAGTTCTTTAGAAAAACAGGAGTGGGAGGGAAACAGGAATAGAGAAGTTGAAGGATCAAGAGAGGCATCTGGCCAGGGGCTTAAGTGGAGAGGAAATGCTTTGAGAATGATGAGGGCAATGAATGTACAAAAGTGCTTTACACAATTGATGTATGTATGGACTGTGATAAGAGTTGTATGAGCCCCTAATAAAATGATTTTTAAAAAAGACAAATTCTCTACATTTATATGTTAAGGGTCTGGGAGGCCAGGGCTATTGTCTGTCCCACCTTGAGTAGGGCCACTCCCTTTTGATATGGAGCATAGATTGTTCCCCTGGAGAAGTGCTCAGATACCCAAGGTCAAGCCAGCTCAGAGAAGACTAGTTGAGCGGCCGTCTTAATTCTAGAGCCTGCTCCTCTTGTTTCATATGTACCCTCTGGTTACATGTATGCCTCTAGTGCAGTGGTTCTCAACCTTCCTACTGCTGCGAGCCTTTAATACAGTTCCTCATGTTGTGGTGACCCCCAACCAAAACATTATTTTCGTTGCTGTACTTCATAACTGTAATTTTGCTAGTTGGGAATTAGGTGACCCTATGAAAGGGTTGTCTGACCCTCCAAAGGGGTTGTTAGGTAGCTAGCACAGGGACTGGGGTGTCCATTGTGCATGCTCAGAGGTTCAGAGCTTACGGCCAGGAAGGGGTGGTACACCTAGTGAGCGTTACACTTTGAATGGCCCATCTGGGCCAGGTGAATTCAATTCAGCCAATGTGGTGGGCCAGGATGGTTGGCCACGCCTCTCAGCAGAGGACTTGTAAAGCCAGAATCCAGAGCCTTGCAGCCCTTTCTGACTCTCACGCTGCTCCTCGGAGGCCGGGCAGCACCTCCTCTGGCTGCAGGATGCCATGTGCGGGGTGAAGTGCCCTGAAACTTCTTCTATCCCTTATAAAACTCACTTGGATCACAATCCAGGCTTCGTAGTGAATTCTTTCTCAAAGCCAAGGACCGAGGTATATTTCTCCCCCAAGAGAGATCTAACAGGGTCGCGACCCACAGGTTGAGAACTGCTGCTCTAGTGCCACCACTTCCCACTGCGTGCATACCCCTAGCTCGTCCCCCTCCTGTTAGGTGTATGCCTCTAATACAACCCTTCCTGTTACGTATGTGCTTACTGTGGCTTGCATGTGCCAGATTATATGAACTCATGAGAGAACACATGACTGCCTCATTCTGGTTCCGGTCCCCATGGAAGAGGTGAGCCCTTGCATGCCTTGTCTCGTGTCCCTTTAATTTACTCCTCAATGGCACAGCAGCCCCTTGGGACCCATCCGGACGTGGGGCTGGACCTCATGCTGGTCCCCATCGAGGCCCTCTGGAACCAACATGAAGAGACCACTGGGTCCCCCATCTTGGGGATGACCTAAGACCAGAGCAGTGTCTGAGGAACCCCAGTGGCTTAGACATGCTCCCAAGTTGGCCCCACTCTAGAGGCAGCCCTTCAGGGGGCAGTCTAGAGCCCAAACAATTTCCAGAGAAACTGGAAAGGAAAATCTACCCTGCTCGTTAACTGCCTGTAAATGGCTTATACGTGAGAACAACCTTTGTTTGTTCTTATGAAAGCGTATCCAACAGGCCACCGACCGTCTAGACGGGATTTAGGTGGACTTAACTGGTTGCTTCAGGAGACAGCGAACATTGGGAGCAGTTCTGTCAAGAAGAGAGTGACCACGAAGTGAGAGCACCCAGGCTGCCAAGGAGCACCCTCCACCTCTACTCAACCTGCTCTTGCCCGAGGACGCCACGCCCGCCACCTCGCCTTCAGAGGAGACACGCTGGACACTGGTGTGATCTGGCGCAGTGTCTGGCCAGCAAGAAAGGGGACAAGAACACTTGCCCTATGCTGGGAAGCAGGGCTTCTGGCTTCGGCTGTCCCCTCCCTCTTGGGGGCTTTGGTTTCGCTCTCTGTACAATGGCGGCATCAGACTGGAGGGCATCCTCTGCCCCACCTCTCACAGTGGTCAGTGAGAAAGAGGAAGACCTGAGACAAGATGGACCGACACAGTGGCTACGACAATGGGCTCAGACGTAGCAACCACCGGAGGATGGCACTGAGCTGGGCGGTGTTTCCTTCTGTTGCTCGCAGGTTCTCTGGGTCAAAGCCAACTCGACAGTACCCAGCAACAACTTCTCCTAGTTAGTCAATCGCTAAAACCCCCCAAACCCCCCAAACATTGCTGCGGGGTAGTTTCCAAACCATAGAGACCCTACAGGACAGAGTGGAACTTGCACACAGGAATTCCCAGGTGGTCATCTTTAGGGGAGCGGGCAGCCTCATCTTCCTCCGCAGAGTGGCGGGTGCGTTCCAGCAAGCTGAGTGTTTAGTCACTGAGCGCCCAGGGCTCCTCACTACGAAGGGACAATGACCCCTTCTGCATGGCTCCAGCACTCCACTGCCACTGCCTCCACCCTGCCGCCGCGTTTCCCACCTGGTGTCCTAGCTGGTGTCTCCACCTTATTTTCTAGTCCATTCTCTGTGTCGAACCAATGAGTCTTTGAAAGGCAATCCTGATCTTGCACTTGGATGCATGAGTCAGAGATCTCCACCAGGGGCGCTTCTACCAGTCCCTCCAGCCCATTTTCCTCCACGCTGCACTTCGGCCACTTGCAGAGGCCTGGATGAGCTGTAGCTCTCTGTCCACACTCAGATGTCCACTTTGCCCAGAGCAGTTGCTGTTAGCGATCAGTGTATCGCTTTCTATCACGGCGGTCCTGTTTCCGGGGAGAACTGCTCTCTGTAGTGTTTGCATGGTGGTGGTCTTTTGGAAGATTGTCAGGCTTTCCAGCTTGGTGCCACTTAGGGGCTCCCACCTTGACCTTGAACACTGATACTCAAAGCGTGGTCCGAGGACTGGCGCTCAGCTGCAAACTGGTCCTGGGCTACACTAAGGTCAGTAGGAAGACTGAGAGTATTTAGAAAGTTGTATAATGACGTGATAGTGATCATAAATTGTCTGTTGCATCTAAAATAAATACTCCAGTTTCTATTTTGTATCTCATTTTCCTAATAATGTTTCCATTAGAGTGTTTAGAAATATTGAACTTGAATAGATGAGAATCACCACAGCATTGGTTCTTCACCACAGCGAGTTGCAAGAACTCTAGCCCAGGCACCTTGGTTTCCTCTTCTCTCCTGGGCTGATGCCATCCGGTTCGATGAAACGTTTCTGAGACGCATCTCCATCCCTTCCGAACACAAATGGAATCCCTCTCCTCTGTGGGCCGGAGAGACTTGGCGTGCAGTTCCAATTATTGTACTGAGTGTACTCATGGTAATGGTTCGTTTCTCTGCTGGTATTTCCCCTGCTTAGTTCTGCTCTGGTAGAACAGGGGCTCAGGGCACACCTGCTAGTCCGAAGGTGGACAGTTGGAACCCAGCTCTGTGGGAGAAAGATGTGGCAGCTTCCTTAAAGACCGTAGCCTTGGAAACCCAACGGGGCAGTTCTCGGTCCCATAGGCTGGTGATGAGTTAGAATCTACTCCGACGTCCTCTCAGCACGGGAGCCCCCAAGAAGCACAAAGAGGTAATCGCTGGGCAGTTCCAACCCATCCGGAGGTAGCAGTGCCTGGAGGTCTGCTTCCAGAAAGCCACAGCCTGGGGTCCTAAAAACAGGGGTAGTCCTCAGATACGGGTTGCCATGAGTCTAAGGGCAGTGGATGACACACAATGACCACCACCATCTTTGAACACGGGGCCTGGCACGGGGGTGGGGGGTGGGGTGGGGGTGGGTGGGGGCATGCTCAGCTGAGTAATGATTGAACTGACTAAGCTCAAAGTGTCTCACGCTAACCTTCCGTCGTATACCTTTTAACTATATGCTCTCTGGAGTATAGAAACTCTTTCTGGTCCATGTATTTCCCTAGACGGCGCTCATTGGTGTTCTGCAGTGGAATGGAGAGAGCAATGAGAGCAGCTCTCTGCATCTAGCGGTCGGTCCTTTGTACCACCCAGCCAACTTCACTGTTCCTTCTCTAGCTCAGTCTGCTTCCAAAATGAATATTGGAAATTGAACTTGTAGGTACAATCATCGGTGACTAATGTTTCTGCTCAGTGATTAACAATCTTTACACAAGCATGGCCTTATAAAGCAGACAAGACAAATCACCACTGTACATCTTGCATAAAATTAAAAGGTCAGTCCAGGAAGAAAGGGAATAATGAGGTTCCTGAAATCTTCCATCAAGTTGAAAAGCTCATTTGACATGCAGTGGTGTTTTATTGGTGTTATTTTTAAAAAGCATCTCATGGAAAACTCTCCGAAGGCACAAGGGATGGAATATTACATAGGAAACTATGTAAAACAAAACAAAACATGGGCAATCTCTTAAGCCCAAGCCAAAGAACAAGATTCCCAGCGGATGGAACTGTTTTTATTCCAAGTTGAAAAAAGAGAGACAGCATTTGGGGTCCTTTCTTAATGGTTACTCAGCTGGCCCTTGTCTTTCAGTCTATGGAAATGCCCGTGTCCTCCTGTAGCATGGACGCCGGGGTCACCCAACTGATTAGTTCTCTGTGTATGCCAAAGAAGGTAACGTGAGGACACAGTTTCAGGACCTCAGCCTCTTGGGTTTGACTCCTAGCTTTTCCCTCTGCAAACTTATGTGTTTGGTGGGGGTGGAAGGCATTTATAAGGTATAGCATATGAAATCCTGTCTCAAGAGCTCCCAGGACTGTCAATCCTTGCAGCCAGAGAGCCTGTGCACTTGAGGATTGGGGGTGAGGGGGACCATGCCTTTGAGGCTGGACACATGGTGGTTTTCCCATTTGAAAAGGGAGTCTCATCCTCATTAAAATCCCACAGAGAATTAACTGATGCCCCCCAAAATCAGTACTCAAGATCTGAACAAAAGTGAATTGTTTTGCAAACAGAAAACGTCAACTGACCGATGAAGATAACCCACCGACACTACATCATGCCGTCCGCCCAGACAAATCCCAGTTTCATGTTGTTTTATGGCCATTCCAAGCCATGTTTTATCTGCCTACAGAGGCCTGGATCCCACGGACTCAGACATGAACTTCTAAGTTATGCGACACTTTCCCATCCTTGCCAGGAAGATGATGCTGTCTGTAACTTTCCACTACTATTCTGGTAACTTTCCACTAATATAAACAAGCCATGAATGCCAGAAGGTGGCAGTGACAGGTGTGGGTGGAGAAGCATGCGGCAGGGAGGAGCATACACTTTCTCTTCTGCAAGGAGTATTTAAACCGGTGGTTCTCAACCTTGCTAATGCCTCAACCCTTTAATACACTTCCTCATGTTGTAGTGACCCCCCCAACCATAAAATTATTTTTGTTGCTACTTCATAACTGTAACTTTACTATTGTTATGAATTGGGTGACCCCTGTGAAAGGGTCATTCGACCCCCAAAGGGGTCAGGACCCACAGGTTGAGAACTGCTGATTTAAGCCATCCCACTGGAACATGTGCAGGAGGCTTTGAGCCACAAAGAAGTCAAGACCACCTGCAAGACACAGCGCTTCTTTGGTTCAGGAGTCAGAAAACCTCCTCCACTCTGCCAGGCCCTCAGAAGTCAGGACTCAGAAACATCTGAGAGGTTTAGCCTGTTCTGGGTTGGGCGCTGCCCTGTAAGCTCCTGGCTGGCTAGTCACGTGCCAAAAGTGAGTAGCTTGTGGCGGTACCCTTTCCTAGACACCCCCTGGGCAGGCTCTGGAGGGGGTAACTATTTGTGTCAGAAGATGGTCACCTTGCCCAGAGTGGTACAGAACCTTGGGTTTGATAATTCTGTGTCTTGCACAAATGGAAATACTTAAAAATCCCGTCGCCGAGTGCCTGAGGCTCAAGGAAAACCCAACAGTTATGGGAAAAGGGAGAATATGTGGATACTATCCACCAAGGTTTTACCTGAATCATTAATCCGAAGGGAGATGACTTTTGTGTGTGGTGACCACGTTTTTAGGACAACCAAAGGCAACTAAAACAAAGCCTACTTAATTCTCTAATCACTCCTAAGTGCCACCTCCGTGTGAGTTTCTTCTCCCTCGCCTTCCCTAAAAGGGTAGGTGGTTCCCTAGGGCTGTCCAAGCCCTTGCCTTGGTTTACTTCCAGCGCAACGACTAGACTACATGATGCCATTGTGTAAACTAGACAAAAGTGGTTTTCTCAAGACCTGTCACGATCCAAACCTACCATGACCTTGAGAGCAGCACCTACTCCATGTGCAGTGCATCGTCTGCCCAGTCGTATACACACAGCTGCTCTACTTGGTTCTCTACATCTGAATCCCCTATGTTCCAACATTAACCAGATAATTAGCCCCCAAATCTGAATTTCCAGCCTGCCCAGAGACCCAGACCCGCAGGTCTACATGCTTTTTAAGGCACAGCTACTGGGGGTGTTTCCATCGTTGAGACACAAAAGGATGGAAACAGAACTCTACTCAATGACGAGCCTCATTCAGTTGAAACCATCAGTCAACACGCATCCTAGAAGCCATGGCGTCTTCTGCAGGGCCTGCTCCTTGTCCCCACATCCAGTCCCCCGGTTGCCCTCCAATGCGTCATCCCACAGCTCCTTTCTCTCTTTGCTGTCCCTGGCTTGCTTTAACTTAATACCTGCCCGACCTACAACGCCTCCTGCCTGAACTCCTGGCTTAGCTTGGAGGCGGGACTCTACTTTAACACTACATTCATTACTTTTCTTCTCAAAGGTCTTCGAGGCCCTGTCTTCTCTTCTCTTTTGCCATCACTATTGTTAGTGTTAGTTCCCATCCAATCGCCTACGCCCTATGGTGACTTTATGTACAGCACAACGGACCATTGCCTCATTCTGTATCATCTTCATGATCACTGGTATGCTGGAGTGCATTGTGGCTACTTTATCAATCCATCGCTGCACAGGGTTTTCCTCATTTTTGCTCACCCCCTACTTAACCAAACATGATGTTGTTTGCTAGAGACTGGCCTTTCCTGATGCTATAGCCACCTTCTTTCTATCTCTGTGCTTAGAGAATTTTTTAAAAAGTCCTTTATCATTACCTAAAGGAAAAAAACCCCTGCAAGTTTTGTATTATTTGGATTCTATGCTGGTCCCTTTCTTTAATGTTTTAGAAACTGGGAAATTCCTTAAAACTAATGACTAAAACCAAAAATACTTGCAACTTCCACCATTCTTGCTTCTCTGTTCTCTTGAAACCAGCGTTCTTTGGAACCAATGATTTCTTGGAATCAAGGAAATATGATCCTTACAAATATTCATCTCCCTTGTCAATTGCCGTATTAGAGGGAGTTAAAGGGGGTAAAGCTTGAACAGGGAAATGTCAGGCTTACACCCGTACATTCACTTTCCTGGAAAACAGAGTCGATAGGAACTCTACTGGTGCCATGTAAGACCCTGGTGCCAGCTAAGAGGCTTCGTGGACGGTCACTTCCTGCAGAACTTGCCTATTTTATTAACACCAAACACTCTCCTTAAAGGCCTGCTTAGGAAGAGCCACTATGTTGCCAGAGGGAAGAGGAGGCGGATTTGGGCTTGGCTTTTCTCACCAGGAGAAAAAGGCATTTGACTGCGAGCCTCTATTTTCCATGGCTGCTTCAGATCAAGGTAACAGCTGAATCTCAAGAAGAGTGACTCTCAACACCAACGCAAAACTTCCCAGGACAGGAGTGGGGTGGTCAAAGAAGAAAGGATGATGGGCTATCTGGAAAAAAGCCCACCCAAGAGTACCAGGGTTTAAAACTTGGCTCCAGTGGTTGGCTCTGCATGCTGGGAGGAGCCCACATCCCTGGCTGGCATGGACAGTGTCACCATTGACTCCATTTGGAACTGGGTCCTCGCCCCGCCTCAGTGATGTGAGGGCTGGGCGGCACCGTGGTGCAGCGCGCCCTGCTGACTCAGCCCTGAGCCTGGAGCCGCGTGTAGACGGTCTATGAGGAAAGCCCGGTTCCTGGCGGTTCTCCAAGCACTCAGATTTTCCAGTGGATCTCCTGGAGCAGTCATGCTGCTGTCCAAACGGCAAGGGCCAGCTCCAGGTTTCCATGGTGAGCTGGGAAAACGCACTGCTGTGACCATATTCTAACACTGCCATCCTTTACTCAGCGAGAGAGCTGCTGAAATTGGCAGGGGGGGGAGGGGGAGGGGGCGCTGAGGGGTACAGTTTCGAGATAAAGGAAACTTTGGAGGAATCAACTTTCAGAGGTCATGGCCAAACGAATGCTCTGACCACTCCCTGCTGGCCTAGCCCTGGACTCCTTGATCTTTCCTTGTAGTCGGAAACTTCGATGTCTGTACAAGTCAATGGAATCTGATGAGCACATGTGACTGGACTGTGCCCATTGGCCTTTACTCTGGAGTTACTTGAGTCAAACACTTTAAATCAGTGGTTCTCAACCTTCCTAATGCCTCGACTCTTTAATACAGTTCCTCATGTGGCGGTGACCCCCAACCATAAAATTATTTTTGTTGCTACTTCATAACTGTAATTTTGCTACTGTTATGAATTGTAATGTAAATACCTGATAGGTAGGATGTATTTTCATTGTTACAAATTGAACATAAAGCGTCGTGATTAATAATCACAAAAACATATATAATTATATATTGTGAAATATTTTTTCTAAAGACAAATAACATTTTTTCCTGAAGCATGGTGTAGCATGGGTAACAGTCTTCACACCAGGTACTTGTATGTGGGCGTATGTGCATGTGGGCGGACCTGCCTGGAGATGGATAGTGGAGTCTCGGTTCCTAAGACCATCGGAAATATGTGTTTTCCGATGGTCGTAGGCGACCCCTGTGCAAGGGTTGTTAGACCCCCAAAGGAGACTCGACTCCCAGGTTGAGAACCGGTGCTTTACATGTTCAAGACTGAACACAGAGCCCTCTCGCTTCTCTCCCTCACCTTCCCTTTCTTTAGCTCTCTGGAGTAAAATGCAAGAACAAGCAAACACCCACACACATTTCCTTCCATGTGATCTCACAAGTGGTTATTACTTTTACCCGTTTGTACATTTACATCACAATACATGCTTCCCTAGGACAAGGGGAATGGCCTCTCTTGGTCACTATTACATCCCCAGGGTGCAAAGTCAGCCCTGTCCTAATTTGAATAGTTGTTGAAGGAATACTGAATAGGTGTATGGATAAATCAATCAATTAGCAAACTTATAGTTCATGGATGGTGTGTGGACCCATAGTGTTATGACTAAAGGCACTTAATATCTCCTATAAATGTCAAAGCTTTGTAGAAATAAAATATAACACGGGGCCAAGTTTCCAACTCACAGGCATGGAGAGAATAAAATCCTGGAGGAATCCCCTTCCTGCGGAGGAGACCCCTCTTGATCTGTCTAAGCTCCTTTCTGCTTGGGTTCACCTTCGCACAGCAAACAAGGTCCAGGCAACAGCCACCTCTGTGCAGGGCCAGCCTGCCCCAAACTGTCCCCAGGGGCTCAGAGTGCCCGGGAGCTCTGTCACTCAGGAGTCCTGGGTCACAGACAGAGGTACGCTGGGACTGCTCAGGGCAAACGAAGAAACAAAGTCCCACTCACCCCTTGTTTACAGGCATACACCTGTTTCAAGTTAAGGCAATTTCTGATGTTAAAAATGCTTGCTCTTGACTGAATTTTTCTCCTCTTGAACTCTGACGGGTTTTGACCTTGAGCATGAATTCGTACCACATAAAGCACCTTGCTCTTTCTGGGGTACAATTTCGGTTCTAGAACGAACCCTTAAAAGCCAGAGTGTGGCGCAGGGCACACTTCGTAGAACATTGATCCAAAGGGATGCTGTGAAAATGCTCGACTCTCGACTCCACCCCTCCTTTTTCGGGAAACAAGATGCAACCATATGCGAGCTGCGGCAAGTGGGCAAAGCAGCCCTCAGATGTGCCTCCGAGAGAAGAGCGTCTCCCACTCACGGCCTCGGTGGTGCCCCGGCACCGCGGGCACACACGCCGCCTTCCTGGTCCCACCGCTTCAGACTTTCCTAGTCTTGTGGCCAAAGCTGGAATGCCAGGAAATGCTGGGAAGCTGGCCTGTGATTACACACACTTCATATTTTATATCCTGAAACCCCAAGGAGTGCGCTGTGGAGAACAGAGTCCTGTTTCTTCCCGGGCAGCGGAGCAGACCCTGTGTTTGCACAGGGAGAAGCCGACAGACGCCCCACAGGTCCTTCCCGTTTGTGTGTACCTTCCTGGCCACCTCGCTTCTCCCTTTTTCCACTCTGTGTGTGTGTGTGTGTGTGTGTGTGTGTGTGTTGGTAGTGTTGCTGCCACTGCAGCAATTTTTAAACCTTCTAAAATACTCAGATTCTTGGGGGGGGGGGGTAAAAGAAAAAAAAAATCCCCACCACACATATGAGGCAGTCATAAGGAAGCTCAGTTATCACCTCAGACGGGTTTCAGCCTGTCTGCCCACAGATGGGGAAACACAACTTCTATGTTACTGAGGCTCAACCTGCACCCCCTTCTCAGAACAGCAGGAAAAGAGCCCCCATGGTGCTCACATCACATCTGACAATTTCCTTGTCAAAAACGTCCTGACCCAACTGGTCAGTTAATTAGGCTGTCAGGTGTACTTTAAGCAAGTAGCGTTTTGTGTGTGTGTGTGTGTGTGTCGATACAAACAAGCCAGTTACTAGCGAGTTGATTCTGACACATGGTTACTTAGAACACAACTGTGCTCCGGGGGTTTGCTTATTGGATTTCCGAAGGACTTACTTGTGCCAGGCACCTCTGGTGCATCCAAACTAGGAACCTTTCCATGAGCAGCCGAGGATGATAACCATCTGTCGCATCCCGGTCAACACCTCATGGATTCCATGCATCATCGGAGTAAATATGAATACAAGTGGGCTTCAAAAAGTTGATGGGAAACGCTCTTTCCATTCCATTTTTTCTCACGTATGTTTTGAAGCCCCCTCATTCAGATTTTAATGATAAGAATCAACCCAAGAACCCAGTGGCACAGAAGTGGGCTTGGTGACAAGACCTGTTCCTCTAAAGGTGGATTTCATGACTCAGTGCCACCTGCCATCCTCAGCTGCACAGGTCCCCCTTTCTGAGCCCAAGGAGTGTTAAAACCCTCCCTGGGTGAAGGTGGGAAGGGTTTTGTAATCCACTGCTTGGATTACATTGAGATTTAATACCCCTCTTGCTTAATTTGCAGGATTCAGGGCTGGAGGTGCTACTTCTACCTGATCTCATAGGGCAGGATCTCACCTATGATTCCACCCCCGCCCCTCTCCTCCCCCCACCTCTTAATGCCTGGTCCCACGCTTTGCAGAGAAAGGTGTCTGAGAACTTGCTGGTGGCCAGTTCCACATGACAGAAGGCACTGCCTCACTACTGTTCAAGTACGTGCTGCTGCGTTTCCAGCCAGTTCTAAAGAGCGACCAGTGCGAATGCTGTACTGCAGCGCTGGAAAGAAACCTGTCTTTGCAGCCAAGTAGCAGCAACTTTCAGACGTCTGCTGCAAAACCCGAACGAGGTCTGCAGCCAAGAGAGAGAGAGAGAGAGAGAGAGAGAGAGAGAGAGAGAGAGAGAGAGAGATGAGTTTTTACAACAGAAAAAGGTGGACCAACTGCTATCTTTTATAAAAGTTTACAATTGGTCCCTTGAACGGTGTAGTAAGAACTGCTCTTCTTTACGTATTTCAAACGCAGCACTTTCATATGCAGAGTGCGGAAGGACATTCCAGGAATGGGTAGCTGGCTGCTTGGAGGATGGGGGGTGGGGGGGGTGAGGAGGAGGATTGAGCTTTTACTACCATCATTTTAGGACAGCGATACATTTTCCTTCCTTATCGTGGGCATGCATCTAGGTTCCTAATTACAACCTAATGACATTGCTCGTTAATCAATACATGATATGGCTCGTATGCCGACAGACCTTCTTATCACACATCTCCCCCCAAAATAGTGCCAAGTGTTGGCTCAATTGCTAGAAATAAAGAAGAAATGAAGACAAGGGAGATGCACAATTGCTGAGTCATGCCAGAAATGGAGGAACACCAAATGAAATTGAACGAGGAGAGCTCAGGATGCCAAATGCTAGTGTAGCCATGACAAATGAGAGAGAGAGACAGACAGACAGACGGACAGAGAGAACTATGAGCCCGTTTGCCTTTAATTCGGCATTCCTTGGATAACATCTCTTCCTGCTTCATTGACCAATTTCCCTGCATCCTCCATGACTTTTAAGAAAGGTCATTGTTTGTGGTTGCTGTTGAGCAAACACACAGCAATGTACCAATTCAAAATGTTCTACTTGTACAACTCAGCGACTGATTACATGCTTCAATTTGTGCCCATCTTTCAGTTAAAAAAAGTCTTTTAAAGACAACAGTAACACGATCTCACCACAACTCGTCAGTGTGACAATCCAGTAACTGAAAAATCAGTAACTGTCCACCCCACATCCAAATGTTTTGTGTCTAGTCTTTCTCTTGGCACATGTCTCTGAACAAAGGATTTGTGCTATAGTTTTTGTAAAAAATGAAATTAAGGTGTTCATTTTTCCCACCCGGTGGGGCAATTGTGTAAAACTGTGGATCTGTCACACTTTATCCAACTATTTCCTTATTGATTTTCACTATCGCCATGACTCACTTTTTCTCTTAATCACACGGATAGGCTTCTCCCTGATAATCACTCAGGATAAACAAGCCACAGGTATTACATTCCCTGGTTCATCCAAGGGGTAGGTGACGATGTCATCACCATGTTGCGTATTAGGAAACCAAGACAGACTGACTGAAATCAAAGCATTTACCCAGCATCACAGAGTCAGTCCAAGTTCGATTTCAGAGCCTTGTTCTAAGTACAAGTGACTTCTGTCTCAGGGTCTCAGTCTGGCATGCTACACTTTGCGAGGGATCATCTGACTACTCTGCCACCTCAGCATGTCCAACAGTGAGTGCCTTCTCACCTCGGCCTGGGCCCTGTGCCCACCCTGTGCTCCACCTTTCCCGGTGGGATCAGCCTTCCTTCGAATGCTCCGGGAAAGGCCTAGCGGCTGTCCTTGTTGGTGCTCCCTCTCTCTTGCTCTCTGCCATCCGACTGCACGGAGGTCAGACAAACCATTCTTCCCATCCTACATGTCTCTTCTATTCCTTCTTTCTTTCTGCATGGACGGTCAAGACTTTGGGTTCTGTCAGTTAAATGGCCTAGATCTGAATGCCAATGCCGCCACTTGCTAGCTTACCACCTTGAAGAATCTATTCGATTCCTGTCCCTCTACTGCTTCATCTTAAAGTGTCGCTGGTGGGTGCTGGTGGGTGGATTCTGACTCACAGCAACCCTACAGGAAAGACTGGGACTGGCCCAGAGGGGTTCCCAGGCTGTAGTCTTTCTGGAAGCTAACTGCTAGGTCTTTGCTGTCACGGGGCTGCTGGTGGGCTTAAACTGTCAAGCATCTTATTAGCAGTCACACTTGGCCCTTCCCCAACAGCAGTACGTGAGGCAAGGCATGCAAAGTGTCTGGCATGGAATGAATGTACGCTCAGTGCGTGTGAGATATTATCACTGAGGTCGTCCGCTTCTCTACTTCAGCCACTCATTATTGGTTACCTCGGACTCCTTGTCACCCCAGTTCCACCCCTTCCATCTAGACTCTCCACACCCCTGATGTCATCTTCCAGAAATACTCATCAGATTTGTCTCCTCTCTGCACCGTTTTCAATGTTTTCCCATTACCTGCAGCATCCAAAGGCAAGGATTGAAATTTTGCCATCATTTGACCCGAGCCTAACTCTATCCACAGCTCCCCTTTCCTCTGACCACCCCAAGCCCTGACTCACTGTCCCCCACGCCTGGAGTGCCCCGCTCTCCTGCTTCCCCCCATACTCCTGAGTCAACGAGGACAAATAATAATGATACAAGTACAGATAACAGCAATGATAGTGGTGTTCTCTGAACCCCTTATTCTTGTTGGGTGCTGTATTACATGTGGTACGCAGTGTTATTTAATCTTTACCCATACCACATGATATAGGCATTGTACAGATGAGGATGGTGAAGTACAGAGAAATTAAGCAAGCAGGTCTCATTCAAATTCTATGTATCCCATGTAAGCTTTGCAGATTTACCCCTGCGCAAGTCACCATCCTCCCTCTGTGTGCCAGAGTCTTGAGCTTCCTTTCTGACACGGGCACATTCTGCCTTGAATTAAATCTGCTGCCATTGAGTGGACTCCAACTCAAGAGTGATCCTAACAAACCAAAGTAGAACCGTCTCATAGCGTTTCTAAGGCCATAATCTTTATAGGAGATGGTTGCTACATCTTTCTCCAGTAGAGCAGCTGGTAAGTTTGAACTGCTGAACTTTTGGTTAACAGTCAAGTGCTTAACCACTGTGCCACCAGGGTTCCTTTCTATCTATCTACCTATCTATCTGGTTTTGTTTTCATTTAATCATTTTATTGGGAGCTCTTACAGATATTCTAACATTCCATAATTCAATTAAAACAAGCATAATTTTACAATTGCTACCACAATCAGTTTCCAAACATTTTCTTTCATCTTCAACTTTTTGATATCAGCTCTCCTATATCCCCTACTTCCCCTAACCTACCCCCATGAACCCTTATTATTCATATTATATATTATTATTATTATTTTTGCCATATCTTACCTTATCCCATATATCCATTCACCTATAATTCTGTAATTTTTGCCCCTTGAGTGGGGTTATACAGTCATCCTTGCTGTTAGCTCATTCCCTGCCCCCCACTTCCTGTATCCTCAGGAAATCATTACTCTTATTACTACTTCTGAGCCGTTATCTATCTTGGCTTTCATTCATCGAATGATCTTAATTATACAATAGCTTATTTATCAATCTTTATCTCGGATGGAGAATAGCCAGAGCGCTCATTCAAAGCAGAACAGCAGAGGGACTCGTTTCTGGAGAAGAATGTCGTGCTGGGTAAAGCAGAGGGTCAGTGGACGAGAAGACCCTCAGGAAAATGGATCATCAGTGTGGCTGCAACAAAAGCCAGGTCAGAGAGCAATGACTGTGAGGACAGCTGAAGGCCAGGCAGTGCTTCCCTCTGTCGAAAACAGGGAACCAAACCGACAGCGACTACAACCAACTACTTAGTGACCTCTTTCCCAAACTAGTTTGCAACAGATTCATTTAGATCTCATAGGACACATAGCTAGCATATTGTTTTATAGCTAGAAGACACTCAAATGTTGGTTGAATGGAATTTGAAGAACATATTTAAGATGAAAATGAGTCTACTCAGAGGAAGAGCTACCACAAGAGTTATAATAATAGTAAATCCAATGAGGACATTTAGATGTAGTTCTAATCAGGAAAATCGGGTTCATAGACAGCTCTCTAGCATAAAGCAACAGTCGACTTTTAAGGACCTAACGTAAAGCACTCTTTTGCTCCCCCACTCCCCCCATCAAATTATATACTCAAAGTAGGAGAGGGGAATCAAGTGGGAAAAAAATTAGGATGTTATTTTTCTTAACGGACAACTTATATACTTAGATAATGACATTTATAATACCAACCAGAATATATTTCTTAATCTTTGATAACTATACATAAGTACCTAGTCTTGCTGAAACTTGACTAGAAAAAGATTTAATACAGCACTATAATAAAGCAAGCTTGCTCACCTTCCCGACACAACCGCTGAAGACAAATGGGTGCATAAGCAAATGTGGCAAAGAAAGCTGATGGTGCCCGGCTATCAAAAAGTATAGCGTCTGGGGTCTTAAAGGCTTGAAGGTAATCAAGCGGCCATCAAGCTCAGAAGCAACAAAGCCCACATGGAAGAAAAGCACACCAGCCTATGCAACCACGAGGTGTCAAGGGATCAGGTATAAGACATCATCAGAACAAAAAATCTCACCATAGTGAATGATGGGGGGAGTGCGGAGTGGAGAGCCAAAGCCCATTAGTAGGCACTGGAGATCCCCTTGCAGATGGGTCTCGGGGAGGAAATGAGCCAGTCAGGGTGTGATGTAACAACGATGAAAAATACAACTTTCCTCTAGTTCCTAAATGTTTCCTCCCCGCTCCCACTACCATGACTTGAATTCAACCTTGCAAGTCTGCCTAGACCAGAGGATGTACACTGGTACAGATAGGAACTGAAAATCCAGGGAATCTAGGGCGGATGATCCCTACAGGACCAGTGGTGTGAGTGGCAAAACAGGGAGGGTAGAGGGAGAGTGGGTAGGAAAGAGGGAACCGATTACAAGGAACTATATGTGACCTCCTCCCTGGGGGACGGACAACAGAAAAGTGGGTGAAGGGGCTCATACAACTGTTATCGCAATCCATACATACATCAATTGTATAAAGCGCATTTGTACATCATTCTCAAAACATTTTCTCTCCACCTAAACCCCCGAAATTAGGTCCTCATTTTTTCCCCAGTAGCCATTCTTTTATACTGTTCTCGACATGACTGGGAATTTACTTGCAGTGCCCCATTAATAAAATCTCAGGGTTGGAAAGGAGCCGAGTATCATATATCCCACCTCTTCCAAATCTTTAATAGCCAACAACCTGCCATGTGGTCACTTTTTCTCCCTGTGCTTGAACAATTCTTTAATACCCATGGCACTTGGGGGCAAAAAAATTCCATCGACTCAAATTTCTCCCAGTAGTGTGTATTCAGTGGGTCTGGGCTCCCTTTAAGAGAGAGAGCAGGAAGGGGAAAAATGCAAGTCATCTTCTCCCAGCAAGCCTTTCTGATGCTATCTGACATCAATCTGGATTTCCCAATCTGATTTGTTTATCAAAGGAGAAAACACTATCCATGTGATGTGTACTCTTTCTGGATGCCGTTGAGCAATTAACTGCTTTTGGAGTGAGTCTGGGTAGACTAGAGAAACATATTCATAAACATGCATATGTGTATAAGAGAGAGTTTTATATAAAGGGTAATTGTACATTAAGACAACATCTCAAACCAGTCCAGTCCAAGCCCATAAGTCTGATATTAGCCCATCTGTTCTATACCAATCTATAAAGTCCTCTTCTTTGCAACACCATCAATTCAAATGCAGCGATTGGGTGGTTTTCCTTATTCGTTGTCCACCTTTCATGCACAGGAGACTGAAGCTACCATGGCTTGAGTCAGGTGACCTGAGTTCTCAAAGCCACATCTTTGTGGCCATGTTCAAGAGGTCTTAAGCAGCAGATTTGCCCAAGGAAGCTATTGCTTGACTTCATTACTGCAGCCCCTGAGTCAATCCATCTCAGGGAGGGTCTTCCTTTCCTCACTGGCCCTCCACTTTACCACGCACAGTCTCCTTTTCCAAGTTGCTTTCTGCCAAGTGCTTGCCCCAAATTTCCAACAGAACTATGCTGCTGCTGCTGCTGCTGCTGTTGTTGTTGCTGTTTTTGTTAGGTACCATCGAGTCGAGTCAGTGCCAACCTAGCGATCCTGTGCGCAACAGAACAAAACCCTGCCCGGGCCTGTGCTGTCCTCACCCTGGCCCCTGTGCTTGGGCCCGCTGGGGCAGTCACTGTGTCAATCGTCCTCCTGAGGTTGAGGGCCATCCTCTCTTCACCAAGCATGAGGTCCTTGCCGGGGCTACTAAAGGCCCGAGGACCTATGAGGTCTGAATGAGCTATCTTGAATTGTTTCACATGACCCATTCCACTGGTCATGTGACTCATTCCCACAACACCTCACCTGATCATGTCAAGATCTACATGTCCACACCTACAGGTCATGCCAAGAACAACTAGAGATCTGGATGACCCATCCCACATTGCCTGACATTATCCATTCCAGAGATGGTGTCCAGATAACCAATCGACTAACAGCACCCCATATGATCATGACATGACTGCCCCATACGATAATGAGGAGCGCAAGCCATGGATTATGAGGCCAACCGCTATGCTGGAATAAGGACCAATGAGGATAAAGAATTAGGGTTAATTAGGGCCAACAGCATAGGGGATGAGGTAAGCCAATGGGGTACTGCTACCTGACCTCTAAAAATTCCAAAGTCATACTTCTAGACGCGGTCAGCTTCCTCCAATTACGAGGTGACCGCTTCATGACTGAAACGCACTTTGCTTATTCAATCTTTGTCTTTTCATACTGCCATGTCTCCGTGTCTCGTGCGTGTGGTTGTCTCTGTTGTGGTGACAAGCCACTCTGGAGAAACTTGCAAGTCCAGCAACATTGACTTTCAACACACAACAGTCCTTCTCCAGGAGCTGGTCTCTCCTGACCACCTGTCCGCTGTATGTGGGCCAAAGTGAAGCTGTAGCTCTATGAAAAGTTTATAGTTACCTTCTACTCCATCACCTTTCTTCTCGCCCACATTCACCATAAATGTGTCTCTCTCTCTGCTGTTGTTGAAACTTGCCCCTGAACATCCTTATCTTTGTTCCCCTTTAAACTTTGAAACTCTCCGTCCAAGTGTCAATTCCTCCGGGAAGTTAGCCTGATTCTCCATCTTGGGCCAAGTGGCCACTCTCTAGATCCATAATGCCCTGGGAGTACTCTAATCTTGGAGGAAGCCATCTGCCCTTCCTACTTAGAGCTCTCTCTCCCACCCCACAGGGAGTAAAAAAAAATCCCAAAAGCAAGACATCAGATTTTGTATCTTCCAACACAATGCGTGGCCCCAAGTTTGAATTCAATATGTATGGTTCGAACACAAATCTTCCTTGAAATAGAACAGGATCCCACACCTAAAGAGGTCTCAATTAGCTCATCTTTAGCTAACAAGTTAAGACTGAAACCAAACCTTTCTAATGGTAAACTCTTTCTGCAGATGAAAACGCAATCGCATCTCCGGAGAGCATCCATTACAAGAAACAATTTCCTGCTTTGTGCTTGAGACTTGATTCCCTCACGCATAAAAAGAACTTGGCATTAGATGCTATCTGAGGTCTCATCTGGCTCTACATTTCAGAGCTTCATTGCTGAATATGATGTTAAACAGTTTATGTGCAAGGAATGCCTAATACAAATGTGACTCACACTGGAAGGAGAATCCCCTGAGGGGTTCTTTAGAAGCCCTGGAGTTTATGTTGTTCCCGCTGGGTACTGGGCATATGCATTTGTGGCCCCCTTTGCCTAGAATGTTCTTTCCTGTGCTCTTCACCTAGGTACCCCGGACCAAGAGCCACTGCCTTAGAAACAAACCTCTCTCTTCCCTCTCTGACCCAGGCTGGCACAACAGCCGGTTCGAGCTGCTCAGTCACTGCATTCCTCACCGTTCCCTGCCCCCACGTCAGCACCAGTCACACGCGTAATTCTCTCTTAGGAGGGTAGTTTGACTGATGTCCAGGCCCTCCCCCGCCCCCAAGATGCCACCTTTCACAAGGGAACATTTTTGGTTTTGGCTCATCATCACATTCCTAACCCTTGGCAAAGAACTGCTGCGCAGCAAATGCTTGTGAGATGACCTCCACAGGCTGCTCCGAGGAGCGGGGAAAAGTGGCTGACCAGCTTCATTGTGGGCCGGGAAAAGGCTGTATCAAGGGGCTTCGAGAAATTCACGGAGAAACGGGATGAAGAGATCATGGAGCTTCTCCACGAACTTTTGCAAACGCCCTCATATCTGGCGAAAACGCCAGGCTATGCTCAACAGCCAGAAAGCGCGTGACTTCTGGAGCCACAGCCTTGAAGGCAGGAGCGTGGGCGGCAGAGATGGAGCTAGGAGAGGGCCGCTGTCTGGTGACAAAAGCAGGGAGAGCGAGACCAGCATAACAAAGAAAATCATAAGGAACCGGGAGGAGAATGGAGTATGGCTGGAAAGTTCGGAGTCCCTGTAACAGTCCTGGAGGCTGGGGCTTCCAAGGCAAAAACTCAAGACAAGGTTATTAAAGTCGTGAGCATTTATTCCCATGCCTGGACCATCCTCCAGAAACAAGGACAACATAAAAACAACACATTATAAGTTTTAGGCGGCTGCAGCAAGCGGATCAAGAAAGGACAGACCCACCCGTGCTTCTGAGAGAAGGAGCGATGCCATCAAAGACAATGGGGCACCAGGAGGGTAAGGGAAGGTGGGGAGACAAGGAGGAGAAAGGGGGAACCGGTCACAAAGATCAACATATAACACCACCACCCCCACACACACACACATGGGGGACGAACAACAGAAACATGGGTGAAGGGAGACAGCGGATGGTGTAAAATGTGAAAATGAAAAGAATTGATAAATTATCAAGAGTTTACGAGGGTGGGATCGTGGGGGAGGGAGGGGGAAAAAAGAGGAGCTGATACCAAGGGCTCAAGGAGAAAGAAAATGTTTTGGAAATGATATGGCAACATATGTACAAATGTGTTTGAAACAATCGATGTATGGATTGTTGTAAGAGCTGTAAGAGCCCCCAATAAAATGATTTACTAAAAAAAATGTAAAAACAAACAAACAAAAAACAATGGGAAAATGCGGCTGCTAAATTTGGCTTTCATATTTTCTATCGAAAAGAAAATGATTGCCATTACTATCACTGAACCGTGTATGCGATGATGGTAGAAACAGCGAATAAGCTGTCATCTACATCAAGTCCACTCAAGGTAACCCCACGCGGTCAGAGTCTAACTGGTCCCTACAGCTCCCAAGGATGTGACCTTTTGGAAGTGCATCACCAGGCTTGTCTCCCAAGGGGCCTCTGGGAGGGTTTGAACCCCCAGCCTTCCAGCTAGTAGTCAAGAGCTTCATTATTTGAGCCGCCCAGGGACTCTTCCTATGTACTTACAATAATTTTTTAAAAATGTAAAGAAAGAAAGAAAGCGTTGCTCACTAGAATAGACAGAATCAACATTAAGTATGGCACTGAATTCCAACATAGATGGGGCAACCATAAGAATCCAGGCTAACAGGAACAGCATGTAGGGACCGGGCAAGTCTGAGGGAAAGAGGAGAAACACTAGGAGTAAGAAAAGACGCAGACGTGGAGAACAGACAGATGTGGCCACAATTTCCAAGCAGGGGAAGTGGTGAATCCCGGCGAGCAATGACTCCGGAGTGCAATGTCCACCACTGTCTCGAGACACACAATGCTTTGGCAACGGTTGACGTGAGCATTCTTAGACAAAGAAGCAATGCTCACCAAAGTGACCACACCAGGGTTGCCCAAACAAAGCTATGCTCAGCTCACTTCGGCTCACACAGACACCCGGAGTGTCGCAGACAGCCTTGGGAAACAGGAGGGAGATGACAGCAGAACCCTGTGTCCTCATACAGATTCAATAATTGTGCCCAAAGACTAGCTTATTAGATCTAATAATGGAGAGCGCCTGGGAATCATTCCAAACTCTACATGGGAAAAAAAAAAAAGTTAAATTAGGTCGAATTTTCTGCCAATATGAGGAAAAATATCAAAGGTGGTTGACTTTAAAAGGTAATGTGCTACCTAAGCATTTGAGTACAAGACAGTATGTCAGGTTTGGCAATGGCTCCCTGTGGGGCAGAAGCTTACTCTCTGTAAACCAGTTCCACGTCTGGAAAACGAGATTGTGAAATGCCAGAGGAAGTACTTGGCGCTTTGGAAATAAACTCTTATTATCATGTACCCAGCATGCCAAGAATTGCCTAAGATCCAGAGTGGTCAGACTGCTGAGTTGCAAAGTACAGGCCTGTGTTGAAAGGAGCTGTGGGTTCAAGGGACCATGGCAAAGCGGGATCCAAATGGAAAGGGTCTCCTTCTATGAACTTCTCATCACCCAACCTAGTTAGATATAGTCTGTGGTATATCAAATGTCTAGCTCCCCTCACAAGTCTGGGGTTAAAGTGCTCACAGTGGCTAGCTTTCCTTTAATCCATTTTATGAGACTTGGTAGAAAACGGCACCTGCAATGCCCATGGGCAGGTAAAGGGCATTGCACGCTCTCCTTTGTTGGCCTAACTTTTCTGTAAGGCTTGACTCATGAAATAAGTCAATGCCAGGCATTAATTATTCATGAGGACTATCTGGACTCCCCATGAGCCAACAAAGCAGGACAAAGGAATGAATGGTCTTTAGTTCCCTGGGAGAAACTGCCTCATTGACTGCCTATTTCTCAGCCCACTCTTCCTGGTCTCTGTGCCAAGGCAGGCTCCAGGCCTTCCACACACTGGCAAAGAGGCAGGACAAGCACTTCTCCTGCTGCACCTCCAGTGAACTGAGCTCTTCTTGCACCTAGTGGAGTGAACCCATCTGAGAATCAGGGTCAGAAACCAGTGAAAAATTACATACATGTAAGGGGCCCATCTCTTCTCGAACAAATTAGCTAATAACAGAAAAGAGATTCATATCACAGGTAAACTACGGCACCAGGCTCCTCCTCGTAAGTCCTACTTGATGGGCAATGGTTTGCTGAAGGCACAACCTTTGTAATTTGCTAGAAAATAGCCCCCTCCCCAACTACCACCACCAAATAAAACAAACAAACAAACAAACAACCAAACAAACCCAAAAGCAAATTTGAAAGAACCCGTGTCACCAAGTCAACTCTGCGTCATAGCAACCCTAGACAGAGCCTCTGAGACTTCAGATCTTTATGGGGCACATAATCTCATTTTACTCCTGCAGAAAGGTAGGTGAGTCCGAACTTTCAACCTCGTGGTTAGCAGTCTCATGCTTACTTGACAGCGCCACCAGGGCTCCTACTAAATAAAAACACTAATTCATGGCTATCAAGCAGGTTACTTTTTAAAGGAGTAGAAAGCCTTGTCATCCTCCTATGGAGCAGCTGGTAGTTTTGAACTGCCGACCTTGTGGTAAGCAGCCTATGGTGTTGCCACTATACCACCACCAACCAGTTCCCCAACAAACAACTCTGAACAGGCATCTTCTCAAGAAACCATTATAATGCTGATAAAATCTCTCCCAAGGTCCCACTGGGCTTCCTCTCTCGAATCCAACTCCTCTGTGACCGCAATCTGCCTTTCCCGTGTGTGAACTCCTAGGATGTGGCTTTCAAAGTCTTATCCTCTAAGACGCTGCTCCCAGGCCAGGCCTCTGCATGGAATTAAATCGCCCCATGAAAGTATATCCCCAGGAGCAAAAGAGCACTTGAATCCATCCAAGTGAAACGCGTTCCTTTCAAAGTCAACCACATCCACTATAGCCTGAAAACAGGATTCTGCTCAGGGAGTCAATGAAAATCACTTCTCAGGGTTGAGCCGCAGACACCAAGAATGGAAATTCACCTTCTCGAGAGGTAGGCAGAGGTGCTCCACCAGAAACTACCCGGTTGTGCAGTGTTCAGAACCAGTGAACAAGCCACTGAAAGGTGGTAGTGCTCCCATGTGGGGAATTACGTCTGCTGCCTCACATCACTGTTAAAGCAGCAGTTCTCAACCTGGGGGTCGCGACCCCTTTGAGGGTCAAATGACCCTTTCACAGGAGAGGCCTGATTCATAACAGTAGCAAAATTGCAGTGATGAAGTAGCAATGAAAATAATGTTATGGTTTGGGGGTCACCACAGCATGAGGAACTGTATTAAAGGGTCACAGCATTAGGAAGGTTAAAACCGCTGGCTTAAAGGACCACCTGAAAATGAGCTGACACCAGGGCTCAAGTAGAAAGCAAATGTTTTGAGCATGATGATGGCAACAAATGTGCAAATGTGCTGGGCACAATGCATGTGTGTATGGATTGTGAGAAGCATTGTACAAGCCCCCAATAAAATAATTTAGATAAAAATAAAAAATAGAGGACCAAAAAAAAATAAATTAAAAAAAAATAAATAAATAAAGGACCAAGTAAAACCTCTGAATGGTCAGAAAACACTGAGTGCAGACCTTAGTGCTTTTCCTCGCTCTGACTCACTTTCACAGTTGCCCTATCTCCAAAAAATGAGCCTTGATGACCATGTTTGGGTAAGCGTTGGACTGTGAACCCACCATCAGTCCCGTGGGAGAAAGATGAAGTTATTTGCGCGGGTAAATATTTACAGCTTTGAAAACCCCAGGAAGCAGTCAGTGAGGCAATGAATTATTTAATGTTCTTCTAGCTCCAGGTCTCTAACTCCCACTGAACCATCTTTCCCGGCACTGTCTAGTATGAAGGTGGGGTAGGCTACTGATTGGATCCTCATGCTGTGTATGCAATGAGCCCTCTGAGAAGCAAGAAGAGGGGTCGCGTTACTAGCAAGAGCCAGGGGTAAAAGCATGTCCTCTGGACCGAGATTCCTGGGCAGCCAACCTCCAGGGTCCAGAAGACAGCCTTACCACCAGAGAAGCAGCAGCAGAGCCAGGAGCCAGAGCACAGACAGAGCGGTGGGGTCCCCAGCCCACGGAGCAAGTGAAGCTGAGCACTTCTGTGCAAAAGGATGGCTTGTGGAGGGGTGTCTCTGGGCACGTGATCGGGGGGGCTGAGTTTCCTGACTCATGGAACTTGAGCCAAAGGGTTTCGGGTTGAGGCTCACAGCAGTGGCCTGCCCCTTTGGGCATGTATTAGCAGAACCGAAAGAACTTTGTGACAGGTCCTAAAAAACAACTGAACCCTGAGCACGTCTCATTGGCATCGCAACTTGTTAATTGCCTTAATAAACCCCTGAATCACGGATCTTGTCTGTGAGGTCTGGGTGGCCCTGTCAATGCATATGAGAACCCAGAGAGGTAAAATAAGAGAACATTCAGACTGCACACAGTTCTCTATCCTATCCTACAGGGAGGGGCACGGTGAGTCGGAATCCACGTCATGGTAGTGGGACTGGTTTGCTTTGGCTTCTCCCCATAAGGGTGACCCTCGATGGTGCAAATGGTTAAGCACTTGACTGCTATCCAAGAGGTTGGTGGTTTGTGTCCACAGAGATCAACCTATAAAGAAAGGTCTGGCAATCAACTTCTCAAATCCAGCCACCGAAAACCATGTGGTCCGTTGCTATGCTTGGCACACATGGGTCCCCAGGCAAGCATTTCTTTCTTTCTTTCTTTTTTTTTTTTGAATTTCCTTCTTTGATGTGTTTTGTTTCAAGCTTCAAAAGCCGCAGCAGCAGCAGCCGCAGCTGGACTTCTCAGTGCTGCTCTAAATCTTCAAGTCAAATCTTCACTTGAGGAGACCGTGAAGCTGGGTGGCCAGAAACCCAGCTTGAATTCTGGCTTCACTAGTGGCGAATGGTTTGGTTATTAGGCCCTTCTATGGCTCACTCACCTAAACAAATGGCTAGAGATTGCCAGCACAAGTACCTCCGCAGTAGGAAGTCACTGGTCTTCAGAAGCGGAGTGTGGGGAAGGCGCTCTCTGAGCAAACAGAGCAGAGGTGGATGGGTAAATCAGGGAGATGAGAACAAAGGAGGGAGCCCACCACTGGGAATCTGATACCACCAGCAGGCATGACAACAGGGGGTCATGCCCATCCTCAAACCGTGTGCTGGAGGAAGGCTGGGAAAGGAAAAATCCCTGAACAGAGCTACCATGAGAACACCTTTGAAAACTCAAAGCACAGGGCATTGAAAGCATCCTGCAATGACCCCACGCTTCAGAATGAATGGGAATTCCTGATAGCTGCCCCACACCCCCTAGACCTCAGTGCCTCTGGCCTGTGATAAAAGTGCTCTTTCTCGTAGAAGTTGCAGGTTTCGGTCTTGGGAATGAACGAGAAGAAATACCTGTAGACTGCCCGTTCTGCCTCCTGGGCTTCCCCATTTCGTTCTGGCTTATCTCTAGTCCTGTGGCATGTTCACCACACTCACTTTTCTCTGCCCACTCGGACTCCAGTGGCATATAAGAATATCTACTCTTTAAAAGGTTCTTTGCTTTCTTTTTAAAAAAAAATAATTTTATCGGGGGCTCATACAAACTCTTATCACAATCCATCCATCCATCGTGTCAAGCACATTTGTACATTTGTTGCCATCATCATTTTCAAAACACTTTCTTTCTACTTGAGTCCTTGGTCAGCTCCTCATTCCCCGGCCCCCCCACCCCACCCCACCCCCACACACAGTCTCTCCCTCCCTCCCTCATGAAACCTTGATAATGTATAAATTATTATTATTTTTTCATGTCTTACACTGACTAATGTCTCCTGTTGTCCATCCTCCAGGAAGGAGATTATATGTAGATCATTGTGATTGGTTCCTCCTTTCTCCCCTCACCTTCCCCTTCCCCTCCTGGTATTGCTACTCTCAATATTAGTCCTGAGGGGATTATCTGTCCTGGATTCTCCATGTTTCCAGCTCTTATTGTACCTATGTACATGTCCTGGTCTAGCCAGATTTGTAAGGTAGTATTGAGGTCATGATAGTGGGGGGAGGGGAGGAAGCATTAAAGAACAAGAGGAAGTTGTATGTTTCATCAGTACTATACTGCACCCTGACTGGCTCATCTCTTCCGTGTGACCCTTCTGTAAGGGGATGTCCAATTGTCTACAGATGGGCTTTGGGTCTCCACTCTGTTCTCCCTCACTGACATTGATATGCTTTTTTGTTCTGGGTCTTTGATGCCTGCTACCTGATCCCATCAACACCTCTTGATCACACAGGCTGGTGTGCTTCTTCCATGTGGGCTTTGTTGCTGCTCAGCTAGATGGCCATCTGTTTATCTTCAGGCCTTTAAGACCCCAGACACTATATCTTTTGAAAGCCGGGCACCATCAGCTTTCTTCACCACACTGGCTTATGCACCCATTTTGTCTTCAGTGACCCTGTCGGGAAGGTGAGCATCACAGAATGCCAGGTTATTAGAACAAAGTGTTCTTGCATTGAGGGAGTACTTGAGTAGAGGCCCTATATCCATCTGCTACCTTAATACTTAACGTATAAATATATGTACATAGATCTATCTCCCTATCGTTATTTATAAATATATTTTACATATGTACTTGCTTGTAAGTAGACCTTCTGTAAATGTCATTTGCCTCCTAGGCCTTTCCTCTATTTCAAAAGGCTCTTTTCAATGTTAACAATCACCACAGAGCTGTCCTGAGCTCACACAAGTAACAGAGCTCAAGGCTAATGAATAGCAAATTTCATTCAGGAAATTATTTTCTTTGGCACTCAGACTCCCAATCTATAAAGAAACTTTTTTCTTCCTCAAAGGAAAGCAACAATTAAATCAAAAGAGGGGGAGAAAAAGAGTCTATGTGCAACTAAATCATAAGGCGGCTTAAAGAGTAGCAGGGCACTGGCAACAAGAATAAAAGAAGAAAGTTTGAGAATAAAATGCAACTGTCCAAAATGTAACTGGACATCATTCTCTGTCACATGTCTCCTTTACCCAACCTTCTGGTTAATGAATGTGACATCTGCTATCTGTGGAACCCCGAGACCTAACATCTGCAGACTCTGAGCCAATTTGAAGAAGAAGAAGATGTCACAATCAGAAGATTCCATGCCATGAAATAGAAATCAAATGGTATTTAGATGGTTCAAGTGGCAAATACCAGCAGGCAGGATATTACTACGGGCTGTTTTCTTAGATCATAAGTTCCCAAATTATTTGGCTTACTGTCCCCTTTTCAGGGAAAAAAAAATTAATGAGTGCCCCCCTGGCAATGAAAAACCTTTGTACTATAGCCCATAGTCGGGGATGTAATTGTAGGGATCTGCTTTTATAGCTACCTCTCCTCTAATTTGTCCAACACCCCTAAGGGGCATATCACCCACTTCGGGAAGCAATGTCTTGTGAAGTGCACCCCATCAATCTTGATTTCCTTTTAAGACAACATTTTAGCCCAATGGCTAGGAGCCCTGGTGGCATAGTGGTTACATGTTGGGTTGCTAACTGCAGGAGGAGCAGCTCAAACCTACCAGCTGCTTCTCAGGATAAAGACAGGGCTTTCTCCTCCCAGAAAGAGCTGTAGTTTCAGAAACTCACAGGGGTAGTTCTACCTGTCTTACAGTCACTATGAGTAGGCACAGACTCTATGATCGTGGGGTTTTTGTTTTGTTTTGCTTTTTTAGCACAGAGGTAGGAGCAGCGGTGAACCCAAGGTAAAGGACTTGTTTTCCAAGCAGAAAATTCAGGTTCCCTTCCCAGCCAATGCAGCACACGCAGTCACCACCTGTCTCTCCGTGGAGACTCGCATGCTGCTTTGATGCAGTAATAGTCCACAACCTGTCCTGGGAATGGCACCAATAGTCCGCAACCTGTCCTGGGAACAGCGCGAGACCCAGCCTCACTCACTCGGCGCCAGGGTCATGAGATCACCGTGAATCGGGGGTGGATGGGGCGGCGGCGTACAGCCAGCCAGCAATGGCGGCCCACACAATTCTGCTTACGTACGGACTCGGACGGCGACAAAATAGCTGATTCACTGCAAATGTTCAAATGGTGAAAAGCACCATGTGTTCAGGCCCATGCAAGACTTGGCATGCAACCACGGACGTAGCAAACCCCCGCTGGCTAACCTCACCAACGGTCTCTTCCAAGCCTCCCAGCCCATCTGACAAAGACCAGATGGGGCAATTTTCAGTTGGTAGACAGTGCTCACTGCTAAGCTTTACACGGAGCCGGGTAGACGCTTAGGAACACTAATGAAAGGCTTTGATGAAAACACCGAAAGTTTGAACCTGAGGAGCATGAGAAATGGAAGGACGGATCAGGCGACGAGGAGCGGGGAGGGGATGGACTATGATAATTGTGGGGAGATGGGCCCGGCAATGAAAACTCACCTATAGATGATGCCTTTCTCGTGTAAGAACATGAGCGCTGAAATGATTTCCGCAGCATAGAAACGAGCTCGGGCTTCATCAAAGCGACGAGACTTCTGAATGTGGAACATCAGGTCGCCCCCGTTCACGAACTCCATTACGAAAAACAGCCGATCCTAGAGACAGACACAAGGGAGAGTCCCATGAAGTGTAGCGTCGGCCGAGAGGTCAACCAGGATGATCTGCTCTGGGGATGTGGTGTGGGAGAAGGGGCCGGCCAGCTGGAGGCATTCAATGAAACATGTCCACAGTGGCCCCGAGGGCAGCACGATGGCTCCTGGGGGGCTTAGAGCCCTTAGGTGAGGCGGAACAGCTGGATTTTCTCTGGGTAGTCCCGCACAGCCTCGGATTTTTGCGTCAGATCTGAAGTCAAAAGTCGCTGGCATCTTTTGGTTTGGTCCAGTTCTGTACCTTAAAGGTATGTAATCTTGAGCATCCCGGGGGAGTGACATTGGGTACCGTGCTTGGCTGCTCTATGAAAAGGCTTCAGTGCACCCAAGAGGTGTTTGGGAAGAAAGATTCGATGCTGCGCTTTTGAAAAACGCACCCGAGAGCCCTATGCAGCACTGTTGCTCTCTGATGAGTCAACTGCAGGACAATCTGAACTTGCACGTCCACCGGCAATGCCACGGGAATGGCAGTGCTACCCCTACCCAAAACCTGGGGCCCCCAGATGAAAAGCAGGTAGGCTGAGGGGCATGGCTGTTTGACAAACTGTTCAGGGAAAGGAACAGGGATTTCAGCCGGAAGATACTGGATGAGTCACAGAGAGGGCAGAGAACCTCTCCCCTTAACCCTGACAGGAGGGCAGAGAACACACACAGAAAGGAAGACCCTTCAGACCAAGCAGCCAGCAAGACGCCTGAGCTGGACTCATTGTGAGCTCCACATTAGGTCACACAAGTCAGGAGGGAAACCCAAGAGGAGAGGTATAGTCTCAAGCAGGCAGGGGAAGTAGCCTCTTCCAAACAGCATTTCCACAGCCTGACATGCCTTACGCAGAGATCTGGACATAGGGCTGTGGACATTAAGATGGCTTGCTGAACGGACCCTGTAAGTTTCGATCAACAAGTGATTCCCCCGAGACTCCCATGCTACAAGCACCTTGTTTGAGGAACCTCCCGGATCTTCGCCCTCCCACCCTCCTTCCCACAAACACTGAGCAATGCTCTCCATGGCCAGGTGTTGAGATAGGTGTTGGGGACCCAACAGCGTCTCTACCCATATGGAGTCTGGTTGGAAACACATTGTTGAAGCAATAAAGTGACATAAGCTAGCACATTTACACGTGCTGGGACATTCCGGGGACGGAAAGTGACGAGAGCAGTGACATCTGGCCACCTGCTGCCGAGGAGCCGGGGGAGGTCTCATCTCACGGTGACGCCACACCAGCAGGCCAGCCCACGAGGGCCACTGGTGTCCTTCTGTGACTTTTTTTTTTTTTTTTGGTGGAGGGAGAGGCGGGCAACTGGAGGTAGCTTATGAGGAAATCGGTATTTACGAAAAGATGTGAACACATGCAAACCACTTTTACTTGTGGTTTTCAAGGCTACCAACGTGACCGGGAGCAAGGCCGCACATGTGTGGCGGAACGATCGACAGCGGACCGATGACCTCCCGGTCTCAAGGATCAGCGAGACCAGTCGGTCTTACTTACAGAACAGTGACAAGCACGGGCACCACCTCCTACTTAAAGGCATACTGTAATTAGGAAAGAAAAAAAAAACCTTCCGTATCCGCCAAAGATGGGCTTTTGTTTCCTGCGAATGAAAGGCGGACTTTAAGAGGGCGAATAACCACAAACAGACAACACAATCTCTTTATAGGTTCAGAAGACGGTCAACACACGCCAGTGGAGATTTTATATATATATGAAATCAAGCATGGTATGCCCATGCTAACCAGCAAACCAGGTGCCAATGGGTCCACTGGCCTCCACGGGCTTTTCATTGGCTGGGTTTTCAGAAGTAGGTTGCCCCATCTCCCTGGGGCACTTTGTGGTGGAATTAACCCTCCAACTTTTGGTTAGCAACAGAGTGTGTTAATCCTGAAAAACAGCCAGGGGCCTCCTGGTGGCCTTTGATTGGGTCTGGCTGACCAAGGGTGAGCCAGGATTGGATGGAATGACCTTGCATGGGCACAAATGCTCTGACGTTCTACCTGGGAAGGACTCCAGTTAGCAACGGAGAGAGGGCAGGGTAAAGGCTGCTGAGGCCACATCTCCACGACCGAGGACATGTCCATCTGGACGACTGAGGACATGTCCATCAGGGGCCTGATGAACTGTAAGGTGCAAGCCACCCAAACCATCCCTGGCAGACATGCCAGTCCTCATCCTTTTTTGTTTGCTTGTTTTAAACCAGCTTGATCATCTTCATGGATGTGACTGGCAGTAACTGAGCGCCAATCGCTCTTAATACCCAGTTACTGGAACTGGGTTTGGAGATAGTGCTATTCCTCAGATTGATGCAAGTCAAGCATCCTTGGCAAGAGTTTCTAAGGCAACAGGCATCAAAAACACATGTGAATATCAAGGGATAATTTCATCCATGTGCAGATGATGGGACCACCCACCCCCACCCCCCAAACATTCTCATACCGACATAGGACTAAACTCCAGAACTGGGGGAAGGAAGCACTACCCACGTCTCATTTCTTTCCCTCTTGCTCTCCCCTGCCCACAGCCCTCCATGACTGCCCAGAGCCAGGGGCGTGGGCACCTCTGCTGCACAGCCAGGGGGTCAGAAGCACCAGAACTGCGAGCCCAGGGGCCCCACTACTACCTGTAACTTGCAGCAAGCAGGCTGTGAACAAACATTACTTCAATGAGAGTAATGGTGCATCTCCTCAAAGACCAGAAACACGGTGGCAACGTAGAAAAATGAGAACGCATTTACCGAGTGGCAACGTGAATCTGCTGTGAGGAAACCCTTTGTTCTACTCTGTGCACCCTGTTTTCCAACGTCTGCTGCACGATGGGGGGCGGTTTGGCACCTGTCTCCCGCAGAGGTGGTGAGAAACGGTCAAAAGGCCCCACTCCTTGGTAGGGGCTGAGGGGAGGGAGGTAGTGTGGAGCCGTCCCCTGCCAGGGAAGCCAGTCATTGTGCAGGTGAGGTTGCTAATAAGTGCAATAAACAGTCCTGCCAGGCTGCTGCTGCTGCTGCTGCAGCGGATGCTTTTACGGTTTAAAAGGTCATAAGGAAGCATGGCTCAGTGTGTGATTTGCTTAAGTTCTCAAGTAGGGCTGTCACAGATTTTTTTCTGCTTCCTCTGTGAGGAGAATGAGATTGTCTATTGTCTAAACAGACCGCGTCTTTGATCACTTTTGTGCTCAGGGAGTTTTAGGCTTCTACATTTCTCCCCCTGTTACCAAGGGACGCCATTGCCATTTTCATGGTACATGTATATAATTTACGTTAATAAAATCCTACGTGTGAACGCACACAGTGATTTCAGTCCAGCCAGTACAAACAGGACAAAATCATACACCCACCTGGTGGCAATGCTAGTTTTTCCTAAATCCCTGGGAGTTCGGGTGTTTCCTTTGGGCACTTTTTCTGACTCTCGTCGCTTCTGGGAGGAGTATGTGGAACTTTTATAATTAGCAACGAATGGAAGCCTGATGTGTTTTCTCCCATTTTCCCAGCATTCATCTTGAACGTGGAACACGGGAAAGGCAGGCCAGAGGGCGTCTTTATCGCTGTGACGGTAGAGCGGGCACTGACGCATACAAATGTACACGGGGAACAAACATCACCCGGTCCTGCACCATCATCCTTCTGCTGGTTGGCAGGGCTGAGCCCTCTGGTGTGTGGGTTTTCTATTGCCTGTGTAGTGCAGTGCCTTCCCCTCTAGCGGCTCAATCTCCCGGCACAACCCCACACAACATTCTCTCGTGACCCCAAAAGTCCTCTTCCCTTAGTTTATGGAAGTAGGTTATCAGCTCTTTCTTCCCAGTGTTTTAGTCTTGACACGCCACGGAAACTTGTCCACCAAAGGTGAGCCTGCTAGTATATGAAAGATTGTATCACAGCCATATTCAAGTCACCATAGTATAAAAGCAGCCACGCCATCAAGCTTCTTGGAATTAGACCCAACATGAGAGCGCATGTGGCTTGGGTCCAGGGCTCCCTGAGAGTAATGAGTCCGCGTCGAAGTGCACAGGCTCCCAAGCACCTACCGGAATGTTTCTTTCCGGGTTCTTAACAAGAATGAGCTTATTGTGCCTGTACCACTTACCAGGCCCTGGCAAGGGACTCAGTATCCAAAAAATGCTCTTGGGACCCTCACAGACACATCACAGGGCATGTCCCGCCAGTGTGGCAGACGCAGCGCAGGGGTAGAAAAGGTGCCTTCGGGACACAGAGAAGGGGAACTTGGCAAACCTGGGGGCTGGAGTGGGAGTCGGGCGACATTTCTAAGAGGAAGCCACGTGTCATCCTTTTTTCAGGCGTCCTCAAACTAGGACCCGCGGGCCACATGCGGCCCGCCGGGGATATTCATCCGGCCCGCCGGGTGTTTTTGCCCCATTTTGTTTTTCACTTCAAAATAAGATATGAGCAGTGTGCATAGGAATTTGTTCATAGTTTTTTTTAAACTACAGTCCGGCCCTCCAACAGGTCTGAGGGACAGTGAACTGGCCCCCTGCTTAAAAAGCTTGAGCACCCCTGCTTTAGGCAGTAGGTAACTTCCGGTTATGGGGTTTGGGACGACATCCATTTCTTTGTAATCGAGGACCTAATGTCGGGGGTTTAAGTGGAGAGAAAATGTTTTGAGAATGATGTACAAATGCGCTTTACACAATTGATGTGTGTATGGATTGCGATAACAGTTGTATGAGCCCTGAATAAAATGTTTAAAAAATTTTTTCTTGGTGATCTTCTATCTCCTAGGCTCTAAGATGAGAGAGCCGCAGGAGGACGCACAGATGAGTTCAGCTGGTTTCCGTTTACAGAAGGCACGTGAGTGGGCTACAAAAGTTCGAGGCAAAATTCCACTGTCTTTCAGTTCCATTTCTTACCAACTGAAGTCCCACGTACTCCTCCATGGGTTTCTAATTTTATGTACTGTCCGTTGCTATTTTACTGATCACGCAGGAACAGCCAAAGACTTTGCTTCAGCTGAGAGCTCCAGGCCGGGTGCTCCTGCTAACGCACACCAGCGCCCACCTGCTGGTCTCTGCGGGACTCCTAGGCCCAGTGCCTGGGGTTTGGCTTGAAGAAAACTCCAGCCAATGCTGGAACACGCTACAACAGTGGTTCTCAACCAGGGGGTCGAACAGTCCTTTCACAGGGGTCGCCTAGGACCCTATTTCCGATGGCCTTAGGAACGGAGACACCGCTCCTCTGGCTGTCTCCAGGCGGGTCCGCCCACATGCAGATCCGTCCACATACAGGGTCACCACAATGTGAGAAACTGTATTAAAGGGTCTCGGCATTTGGAAGGTTGAGAACCACTGCCCTACAACAACGGTTACAAAAACAAATCATTCCAGGTTAATTTTCCTCCCGAGGAATTAGTTCTATGCACACACAAGAGACCTTTCCGTCAACAGTGCTTCTAGAGAGCCCGCTGCAGGCGAGGCTAGGGCCCGGAGCTGAAGCTGTGGGGGGAGGTAGAAGATCACTTCCCACCCAAGACTCTACCATCCATCCGTGCTGCTTATGAATGACATGAAAAATTCATAATGATTTGTAAACGATCAAGGGTTCCAGAGGGAGGGGGTGTGGGAGGGAGGGGGAAAAAACGAGAAGCTGATAGCAAGGGCTCAAGTAGAAAGATAATGTTTTGAAAATGATGATGGCAACAAATGTACAAATGTGTTAGACACAATGGATTGTGATAAGAGCTGTAGGAGACCCCAATAAAATGATTTTTTAAAATGACATGAGATACTACGACGTGCTTTATACACTCAACTGTGAAGGCTGTGTTGGGATCCCCCCCTTGGGATCCTCCCCTCCCATCTAGCGAGGGAATACGCAATGGATTGAAGTTACATGAGTCACTTCTGGGTCAGAGAGGAATTTCCAAGTCCCACTCTGGACTGCGATAACCAAGCTGACCACTTCTGTATTTAAGTCAAGGACTACATCCCTTGGGGATGCTGGTGATCAAACTCTTTTATGTAAGAGACTCGAGTGTGCTGCTCAGGCAATGCCCCTCACGTGCGGCCACCCCCATCGGTCAGCGGAGGCTTGTGTGCTGCTAGGATGCCGGACAGGTTTCAGTGGGCGGGGCCTCCAGGCTAAGAGGCACAGGGAGGAAGTCCTGGGCATCTACTGTACTTCCCAAAACTCTGAATCACATGTGTCACCGATCACAGGGAGCACACAGAGCCAGGCAGTAGTTAGTTCTGTGGGGCGTGGGGGGCTCACTGCTCCCCAACAGCAGTTAGCAGCAGCCACATATCTCGACGGCACTTTTTCTAAAGTTCCATTTCCCAGAAGCTGAGCCTGGGGGTCTGTAAAGCCTCCCAGGAACCTTTGGCTTCCCTTCAGGTCATCTTCTCTCTGACCCGTGAGAAGGACCCCTAGGGTCCAGGAGGCCAAGCCCTTGCCGCTTCCTTTTGTCCCTCATTCGACTGCAAACACCAGTCGTTATTAACCAGGGTGATGAACACCTGGGAAAACAAAAGCCATCCCTTTGTCCCAGGCCTGGTGTGAGGAGAGGGGTGGCCAAGGGGCTTGCACCTGGTAATAGCAGCATTCCAGTCATCACCTGCCCTGGATCCATCAGCCTGCCACAGCCTGGGCCACCTCTGATACTTCACCAGGCTGACGGGGATAAAAACACCCTTTGAGCTGATAGTGTTAGTCAGCATAAGCAGTATGCAGGGATTATTTTTCGGAATTAAAACGTAACAGTTCTAGTAACTTCTCCAGTGAAATGAAGGGAAAGGTGGAGATGAAAGCCCAGTAGATAAAAGTACCGTGGGCCGAGAGCCACTTCAGTCTCTGGGCAAGGACAGTGCTGTTTGGATTTCATATTTTCTCTGGCAGGTGCTGTGCCAGGCCACGGGTTTCAGAGCCAATACTAACCGATGACAGACTGAGACTCAGTCCATCTGCCTGCTTTCAGTAGGAGGCTCAACTCCCGAGCAACTGCCACTCCTCCGAGCAAGAGATGGGGACAAGAAAGTTCTTGCTGCTGCTGCTGCATCGATCCCAACTCCTGGCGACCCCATAGGTTTAGAACAGAAGTGCCCCACAGGGTTAGGAGTTCAAGGTTGGGATCTTTCAGAAGCAGGTGACCAGGCTTGAATTGTGAGGTGCTTCTGGGTGGGTTTGAACTGCCAACCTTCCCATTAGTAAAATGCGTGCTTGTGCCACTCAGGGACGCCTGGCACAAAAAGGAGTCCTTGAAATGTGAGCGGGAAGCATTTGAAGGGACAAGGCAGAAGGACAGCAGAGGGTGTTGGGGGCAAGAGGCTAGCAAGGACAGATGTTGACTTTCCAAATCAAAATGGCACCGCGTAAGCAAGGCCTGGTCCCCAGCTCTCACAGATTACAGCACGGAACACGCAGTGGCGTGGTTCTGTGACCCGTGGGGTTGCCAGGAGTTGGAGCTGACTCTACAGCCACAAGCTGCATGCACGTCCTTTCCTCTTTCACTCACTCCTTCCCTCCAGTCAGCTGACCACGGCAGAGGTATCAGCAAGCGCCCATAAAGACAGGCAGCATTTCGGATAGCCCAGAAAGTTATTTTTGACTCTTTCCTAGCCAACAGCCCCCAGCCTTGACAAATGCTTACGGAGCCTTGGTCCAGGTAGAGTGAGCACCTGCTGGGCTGCTAGCCACAAGCCAACAGTGCCACCCCCCAGTGGCTCCTACAGAGAAACACTGGGCATTACAGGGCCGTTCTACTCTGTCCAACAGGCTTGCTATGGAGTCCGGAGTGATTTAATAGCGGTGAATGAGCTCTTTCTGGCAATTGCCTATTTGGTTTCTATTGGTGTGGATTAATTTTGCTGGCTCTCGGGCTCCGGATAAATCATATATGTACCCTTCGTGTGGGGCTTTCTGTTGCTGCTGTGGTTAAGCACGATGCTGTTAGAGTGTTAAGCGGTGTCAGTTGGGGGAACAGATGTGGCAGTCTGCTTTCATCAATATGTGTAACCCTGGGCACCCTGTGGGGGCAGTTCCTCCCTATCTGCCTGGTCGCCGTCAGATGGAATTCCCTCCACCACAGGGAGTGGGTGTACACGGTATGGCCACTGTGAAGACACAAGGCCTTGCTCACCCAAGGCTTTCATTTACTGACAGACAATTATGCTCTTTGTGACCTGAAGCTTTCTGATGTCACAGCATGAACATTCGTACATCAGGTATTTCTATGGACACATCTTTCTGTTTCCCTGTGTAAACAAAGGGTGGAATGGCTGAGTCACTGGTGTATCTGTTTGTCCTTAAGGAAATGTCAAGCCTTCACATTGCCCAACAACGTGGGGGAGAGTCATGCCGGTTGCTCCACATCCTCGCCAGCACTTTGTCGTCTTTGGCCTTTGACTTTTCCCATTCTTGTGGGGATTATTGGTACGTCACCGTCGTTTGCATTTGCATTTCCCCGGTGGGTCAGTGTGCTGCTCATCTTTTCATGTGCTTTTTTGTGGGGGAGGGGAGGAATCTATTCAGTTCTTCTGTCATCTACTGGACCGTATTATTATTGATGGTGCTGTCGAGTAGGCAAACTGCTAACTGCAAGGTCACAGGTTCAAACCCACCAATGGCACTGAGGGAGAAAGATGAGACCTGCTGCTCAGGAAAAGATTTACAGCCTTGAAAATCCACAAGGGCAATTCTACTGTGTCCTATAGTCTAGCTACGAATTAACTTGAGGGCAGTGAGTTATTATTATTGATAGATAAGAATTCTATTCTCTCGATACAGTCCTTTATCAGACAGATGTACTGCAAATATTTTCTCCCAGTCTGTCTGCTCCAGACCAAAAAGAAAAAAGGCATTTATTTCCTTAATTGTGCCCTTTGAAAAATGGGATTTTTTCCAGCTAGACCAGAGGATGTACACCGGTACAGAAAGGAACTGGAAACACAGGGAATCCAGGACAGATGATCCCTTCAGGACCAGTGCTGAAAGTGGCGATACCGGGAGGGTAGAGGGAAGGTGAAGTAGAAAGGGGGAACCGATCATAAGGATCTATATATAACCCCCTCCCTGGGGGACAGACAACAGAAAAGGGAGACATCAGAGAGTGTAAGTATGACAAAATAATAAGAATTTATCAAAGGTGGGGGAGGGCGGGGAAAATGAGGAGCTGATACCAAGGGTTCAAGTAGAGAGAAAATGTTTTGAGAATGATGATGGCAACTAATGTACAAATGTGCTTGACACAATGGATGGATGTCTGGATTGTGATAAGACTTGTATGAGCCCCCAATAAAATGATTTTTGAATGAAAAATAAATAAATAGATAAGCCCCGTCATGGTGCTCACTGACTGGGAGTGGTGTGTGGCCATTGCACTGAATTCTGGAACCCGGCTGAAAAGCAGAGGCGTGAGGAACGAGACAGAGCTGCAGAGCAGAGTCCACCATGGGAGATGCGCGAGGAGTATGCTGTCTTCTGCTTGCTTACCCGAGTTTTAACTAAAACACACAGCATTTTAAACAGGAGGTTTCCTTACTTCTACATCTGAGCTACCACACAGAACGACTTCAGTGTGACTGTGTGATAAGTGTGGTAAAGCCAGGGGCAAGGTACCTTATACAGCACTGGGCCCAGAGAGGATTCTCACCACATAGAAGGCAGCGTTATTATTTCATACAGAGAGGCCAAAACCAAACCTAGGAAAGTTTGGGCACCCAGTGCGAAGCCCCGATCTGACAAAGTCCTTGAACCTCCAACACTTTGGTCTGAAACTAAATGCATTAACCGTTTTGCTACACACACACACACCCCCGCCCCCCAATGCTTTTATTCTATTTCTCATCATTTGGTTCTACCACCACGAGGACAGCTTTGGCCACAGTGGCTGACTGCTCATGGGGCTCTGCAGGCCAGCAGCCAGCGGGGCAGCAGGTGTAGGGAGCTATCGCACGCTTCAGGTGGCGCTATCGCACACTAAATCTGGGGAGACAGAGGGGGAGCCTGGACCACAGAGTCCTTTGTGGTTATCGGTTCCCGCTGAGTTGGCTCACAAACCAACGAGACCCCATGCGCCCCGTGCACCCTGTGCCATGGGCGGTTGCAGACTGTCACTGTGACGTGCAGAGTCGCTGCTTTTGTGATTTGCAGGCAAGTTACTGCAGACTCATGGCAACCCTGCTTGTGTGCAGAGTGCAACTGCTCCGTGGGGCCCTGGAGGCCGGCCCGTCGGAGGCAGATCACCAGGACTCTCTTCCGAGGAGCCTCTGGGTGGGTCAGAACGGCCCGTTATTCTGCTAGGACTGGTGTGATTAACCATTGGCACCACTTGGGGTTAGACGCTGGCCATGGTGAAGAAGATAAACTCAATCTCTGACCCCACGGACTTCATAATCTTGTTACGAGAGACAAATATTCATTGTCCTAGAGGGTTGAATTGTTGGTTTAGTTTTTAAATAACTAGAAGGAAGGAGGTCACCGGAGTGTTCTTCCAGGGTACGCCTGGGTCCCGACCACCCCACTACCCCCCACCCCCGTCTTGGCCTAGCAGTCAAGTACCTAACTGTCTGCACCTCCCGGGGAAGTCCCAGCAGCATAGTGGTTATGAACTGAGCTGCTAACCGCAAGGTCAGCATTTCGAAACCACCAGCCACTCCTTGAGAGAAAGACATGGCTTAGTCCTGTAAAGAGTTACGGTCTCAGAAGGACCACTGAGTCAGCATCGACTGGATGGCAAGGAGTTGGAGACTCTGTGAAGGAGGGAAGTTACATGGTGGCCAAAGCAATAAGCTGCAGCAGTGAATCAACCCGAGTCAGGCAGGCCTTGTCAGGGTGCAGGGGGCACTTCCGGGGATTAAACGCGTTGGCCTGGTGAGGAGAACTTCTCTTTCTGAGAAGCCACGCCCTTGTTAAGCAAGGGGTTACAAAACCAGATTCGACAGCCAAAACCTGTTAGCCAGGAAGTTTTCCAATTTCCTAACATCAAGTGCTAATTCATATTTTCTCTTTTTAGAGTTGTAGCAGAGTAATTCTGCTTACCCCAGAGCAAATGTGTCCCCCCTGTGGACTGCAAACATGGTGGTCAGTAAGCTCTGTCATCATTTCCCTTGCATAAAGTTGATTCATTTTTATAATGGATGCCCCTTACCATTTACAGATGTAATTCTCACTTGAAGGTGTATTATTTGGGGAACAAAAAGAGTAAGAGGCAGTCATCATGTGATGTGGTGGACTGTGATGAAAAGAGAGTCACTTTTGGAAACATTGTGTTTTAGGGAGGGGGGCAAATCATACACCGACATATATAATGTGTGCATGCGTATTAAGGACTTCAAAAAGTTCATGGAAAAATGGAATCAAAAGGTAATGGATTTTCCCATGAATTTTTAAGGGCTCCCTTACCCCCTGGAATACGCATAAAGGATTAAATTGTTTTGAAATACTAGCATTGTGTGCTTATGCATATATAATGTATGTCTTGTGACATTTTCAAAAGTACATTCCAGCCTCATTCAATAGTATGGAAAGGTTACTTTTGATCACATCTATGTGACGAAGGCATAAGCCATGGTTAGGAAGTTAGGAAGTCATGGCTTGAGTTTGGTTATTGGAAAATGTACAAATGAAAGCCTGCATTTGTTTTATGAAGTTCAGCTCATATCCCTATTGCTTTTGAATCACGTGTCAGGACCTTGATCCTGCAAAAGTCTGTCCATAAAGCATGTGCTGCCCGTCTGGAAGCACAGCCGAGTGCATTTGGCCCTGGAATGTCCGGTCAGTCTGCACCAACAGCGCTAACACGGTCAGCTGGGGGCTGGCTGTCAAGTGGAGGAGTCAGCTACACCAAACAAACCTGATGGAGGGTCACTCGGCGCAGCAATTGAATGTGAAGTCTGATCGCATCATCTTACGTGAAGCCATTAAGGTATGTTAGGTAGGCTTATCCCGTAGTCTAATTGCTGTCTTACTAGCCCCAATGTCTCCGGCGAATGCTGGAGTCACCTTGATCACAGAGTTGGGCGCCTATAAAAAGGCCCTGGCTGCTTGCACACGTGCTTTTGTCAGCTCTCTGCTATGGGGTGCACTTTTATTTTCTTCTCAGTTTATATATCTAACCAGGGAGACAGTATCTTGCTTTCATGGGTTCTGGCCTAAGCTGATTCATTACTCATGAGTCTCTAGTTCTTTGTGCACCACACTGTGTGGGGTCAAGACTGCATTCCACTTCTGTCCTCAGCCCATTCAGTTCACCATTGGGTGTCACTGGTGTAAGAAAATAATCTCCTTACATGAAGTTTCCCTCAGATCCGTTTTAGCCTAATAACACGAATTCATTAGGCAGGCACACACACACACACACACACACACACACACACACACTGCAATCCATGTAAGGCAACATGTACAAGAGATTGGCAGAATGCACTTAAAAATATAATGTGGGGGCTTGTGTGGTTTGCAAAAGGAAGTCTGACATGTGCATTGTGCATTTTTGCATAAAAATTTAGCACCCCGAAGATTTGAGATCACATTTAAAGTCATAACTAATTTAGTTGTTGCTTTGAGGTAATATTAAGTTTGGAGCCTAAATATGACTTAGAAAGGTTCCAAGGCTTGCTTTGGAATGTCTCTAAGTGACCAGCAAGCCAACTCTGCTTCAAAACTTGCAGAGTACCAATGACCAGCTTGGGCACCTTGGCAGTGTAGTGTTACAGGTGGGGCTGCTAACCACAAGGTCAGCAGTTCAAGATCACCAGCCGCTCTGAGGGGGAAAAATGGGGCTTTCTACTCTCTTAAGTAGGTACAGTATTGGAAACTCACAGGGACAGTTCTACCCTGTGAGTTCGACCACAAGTTCACTTATGAGTCAGCAGGGACTCTATGGGAGTGAGTTTGAAGAAGGTTTTTTATTGACCAGGGGGCCAGGAAGAGGCCGTCTCTGGTAATGCACAGCCTCGGGCCTGGCTTTAGTGCTTTTCCCAGACAAAGTGATCTACAGGGCGCCCAGGGAGTTCAAATCAACAGGAAACGGTTACCGACGTCACAGAGGTCACAGTGAAAAAGCACTGTGGTGGGGAAATCGGATTGCACTGCGCCTGAACTGGAACCAGCTTGATGCTAACCACATTAAGAGCGATGACAAAAGGTTCAAGGAAGAAGCCAGGAGAGGCAGTTTAATGGCTTATTTTCTTTTAAAAAACAAAACAAAAAACCAACTTATTTTGTACAGCTTAAATGTCACTTTAATCCAATCACCCAGCAATACTTCTGTCAAGCCCATGGGCAAGATACATTCTGTCTGTGCTTAGAGACTAGTCTCTGGAAAGGTGAAAGATGTCTCCAATAGATTCCACCCTTAGGAAGCTGCCTTTCAAACCTGGAAGGGCACACAGCTCTTTCCAAAGACTGAGTGCTTTTTGGTAAACTGGATGCACTATAGCCATTGTTCTTGTAATGAATCCTGGCAAGTGCCAATGGGTAGATAGCATATACCAGAGAAGGAAACCAAAGGGACAATCTAACTTGCAGGGCAACTGCGTGAGGCACCGTGAGCACAGTAAAGACATGGTTGTGGCATTGGTGATTCAGGGGTAGACTCTCACCTTCCATGTACAAGAGGATTTAGGTTAGATTCCTGGCCAATGCACTTACTTCTACCACCCATTCATCAGTGGAGACTTAAATAGTTCTATAATGCTGAACAGGCTCCAGTGAAGCTTCCAGTCTAAGCCATACTAGAAAGACAGGGTTGGCTATCTATTGTTGAAGCTCAGCCAATGAGAGCCGGAGGGATCCAAATATTGCCTTGACTGTCTCCAATTCACTGAGAACTGCTCGAGCCTAAATGCAGAATGTTACTGATGTAGACAGGGGGGTTGGACAGGACTGGGCATAGACAGGGTCACCATGAGCGGGGATCAATCCCATGACAGCTCACAGCAATGAGAACACACCCACATCAGGGAAGTGCTGGAACTGGAGCGACAGAGGTCTTCCAGAGGGGCCTTTGTGACCTCTGGCCTGCACCCCTCTAGCTCAGTAACACTCTGCTCTGCCGGGCTGACTGCCCTCCGGCTCTTGTTATCCACAGAAGAGGACCTGTAACTTTTGAAGGAAGAGCCAAGATGCTAAATGATGTATGTCTAGTAACACCAGCACAGGGGCTAGGCCAGGTTCTGGGCTAGTCAACACCTGGGGGAGAGCATTTGAAATGGAGGGGCGAAATTCCCAGGCTAGTTTCATCTAGCCATGGAAGGATGGGTGGGAAAAGCAATACAAAGAAGTGGAGCTTACGGGAGAAAACGCGTGCTGTGGATACCACTTTATTAGCCTTTATTTATACAGTTTTCATTTTCTTTCTTTTTTTAAAAAATGTAGTTACATTTTCATTGTAGGAAAATTTTAAAGTTGAAGAAAGCATAAAGAAAATGTAAAAAAAAAGAAAGAAAATGTAAAGTGTCCACAGTCCCAAACCAAGAGCTAGAAGTGGAAATGAAATGAAACTATTTATGGCTTTTACCTGCAGGTTTCAGGGCCAAAAAAGGAAATTTAAAGGCAACTTTAACTAGATTAGGTTTTTGTCTTAGGTCATCACTAGAGAGACTTTTATACTCTCTTTAATAGCATGCTTAAAATCCAGGGAAAGGGAAAAACAAAAAACCCAACATCATAACTTTTGTTATATAATAACTTCTCATGTCATAAAAACTATCATTTTTTAAAAAACAGCTGCGTACCCAATACCATATCTACAAAGTCCTATAATTGGCTGTTAACGATGAGTTACCTAACTTCTAATTGAGCTCATGAAAATAAAAAGAAATGGAATGAACAGCCTAGTCATTCTACCATGACAAAGATAACTTTTATTAGCCTAGAATAGCAAGTATCTTTGAAAACAGATTACTACTAATTAGGTAAACTCAGAACAAAACACACTGCCATCGAGCTGATTCTGACTCACAGCGTGGTTTCTGAAACTGTACATCTTTATAGGAGTGGTTGGTGGTTTTGAACTGCAGACCTTGAAGTTAGTATCTCAGTACATAACCACTACATAAGCAGGCCTAATTGGGTACGACATTTTAATTTTTACTGACTAATGATTTATACATCATTAATCTTTGTAATGTCCCCTGTTGCCTGGAAAGGGTGCTTATATGCTGTCTCCCAATCAAATATGGACCATTTGAAAGAGCACTAAAATTTAAGAGTCCTGGTGATATAGTGGTTACTAATTGGGCTGTGATCCACATGGTCATCAGTTTGAAACTACTAGCAGCTCCATTGGAGAAAGACAGGGCTTTCTACTCCTGGAAATAGTTACAGTCTCAGAAACCCAAAGGGGGGCCACCATGAGTCAGTGGCTGACTCGATAGCAGCAAGTTAGGGTTTTTGGTGGCATAGTGGGATACTGGGATATGCATGAAGCTACTAATCACAAGGTCATTGGTTCTAACCCACTAGCCACTCCAAGGGAGAAAGATGGGGTTGTCTACTCTTAAGATCTTAAGGCTCAGAAACCCAAGGCAGCAGTTCTACTCTGTCCTGTAAGGTCACTATGAGTCAAAATTGACCTGACGGCAGCAAGTGAAAGTGAAAATTTAGTTTTACAAAGAAAACAGGTTGTCATTCACTTTTTAAAAAGGTTTAGTTTAAGGTGACCAGCTTTTAACATTGGTAAAGCAGGACACCATTGATAAAACTCATATCCTGGCTAAATAGCCACATGGCAGCCGAAAACCGTATACCCTAGCTTGTCATGCATTCTTTCTAAAAATCGGGACTTTTGAAAAATGACACGGGACAAATTGTTAAAAATTGGGACTGTCTCGCCTAAAACGGGACGTCTGGTCACCTTAGTTACTTAACGAACATTTTCAAGATTCAAGATTCCTTAAAATAATCATCACATACAATAATTCTCTTTAAGAATTTTGGGGGGGGGCGGGGTGGTGGTGTTAAGAATCAAAGAAGACCAGGTCTACTGAGGATATCCAGGCACTTCATAGGCCTCTATAGGATTACACGCACAGTTTGGCTACTAATAGGAGAGCTGTCCTTGTGAACGCCCCTGAAGGCACCTGGAGAGAGAGATCTGGTGATCTCCTTCGGAAAGGCCACAGCCATTGACAACACAGAGGTGCACAGTTCTCTGAAACATGGTGGGTCGCCATGAGTCAGGAACGATTTGATAGCAGCTAGGAGTGGAACAGAGTCAACGTTTCATTTCACTTATTGCGGTCATTCTTTCAGCTCCCATTGCAACAGCAATGCCGGCACGTGGCAAACTCTGGGACAAGATTGCATCTCCCTCTAATGGCTGGATGAAGGAGACCCTCTGGCTCACAGGAGGAGATGCAGGCTTCTAGTGGCCTGGTGGGCTGCTCTTCCCAGCTAGAGACGCAGAAGCCAACACCAGTCTGGGTCTGCCTTGAGATGGCGATCCCTGGGAATCTTCGAAATTGAGTCTGTTCCTTCCTTTGGTCGTAGTTTTGAACTGTTTCGTTCTTCCTGGATAGCCATGACATGTTCTTCTCTGGCCTCCAACCGTGGAACGAATCAACAAATGCTTATCCACAGTCTTTTCCGGACCGTTTTTGCAAAAACAAGCCAAATGTCCACTGTCCATGGGAGAAGAGAGACTCAGACACGAAGACACGGAAACGCAAGAAAAACGACGTGTAGCTCTAATAAGATGAGGGGCAATCAGAACTAGACGAAACCTCTCAAGGAGCAGGGCAGTTTGCAAACTTGATGGAGAGACCTCGGTTGGGCCAGGGGCGTTCGGATGGGCCCGTCAATCCCACAGCTGCGAGCAGGGACTCAGAGCCTGGTGCCGTCGCTGCTGAACTGGCCTCATTTCAGTTCTTGATTCCTCCTCCCAGGAAACCACTTCCTTCTGATTCTTCTTTCTGACCTGCCCAACCCTTCCCCACCCTTACTGAGAATTTTCTCTTCCTTTCTCAAATTCTCTTTTCTTCTCCCCCTTTAAACAGCTCTTGAAAGATGTAGATCTCACAGTCTTCTCTACGGTATTGAGAGTACATTGAAATGACCTGAATCTAGCCGCCCTCTGAACAGGGTTTCTGAGCAACATCTCCTTAGCAAGGGGATTTCCTGGACGCCCTCCGGCTTCACCAGGGGACTCATTATATGCCACTCCTCTCCACCCCTTTCCCAGGGGTCACCAGATGCATAACAGTAGCAAAAGGACAGTGATAAAGTAGCAATGAAAAAAATGTTATGGTTGAGGGGTCACCACCACAGGAGGAACTGTGTGAAAGGGCTGCGGCATCAGGAGGGTTAAGAACTGCTGCTCTAACCGATTCTGGGATGTCGCCTCGCCGCCTCCACACGCTAGCCTTAAAGCGTCGTCAGTTACCCGTTCTCTGTGTTTCCGTAACTCTATCCCCCAGACACTGTTTTGGGGAAGGTAGGCTAAGCGGACCTCTGGCCTAGCCTCCAAAGTGGCCTGCTGACCTCCAAGCTTCCTGTGCCGAAGCCATCCAAGCATCCTCCAACACGCAACTCTCCCTGTCCTTAAACCTTTCGAGAGAGACCAGGGACGTGCTGCTTGGTAAAGTACAGAGGCAGCGAAAAGAGCAAAGCCCTCCACAGGATAGATGGCCACACCGGCTGCATCAGGGGGTTCAAACCTACGACCCATGGTGAGACCGGCACAAGAGCAGGCAGTGTTTCACTCTGTTGGACACAGGGCCGCTTACGAGTCGGAACCGACTTGATGGCACCTCACAACACAATAACAACAGATTCTAAAGACCCCCAGAGGGAAAACTTTCATTTCCTGGTCAACGTCGTTATATTTTCTTACGTTTGCTGGCAGTATCTAGCTCATCTTGAATAGCGTTTCCCTGTTGGTAGGTACCCATTCGTGAGGAAGGGTAGGGCATGGACGAGCTCCCGTTTCACATTCCCTTAGAGAACACCCAGGATACCGTGGCCCAGTACTCCTCGGAGAGGGAGGAAGCAAGAGAAGACAGGAACAGGAAGCAAGCCGCGGCCCTGTCCAGAGTCCATCGCAGAGAAAAGGCTATGGATGGAGAAGAGCTTGGCTGGAAGATTGTCTGCTTTTGTTTTGGGTTGAGAATTATATGTTACATCATTTTAATGTTTAAAATACCTAATACTCTGAGTATGGAGTTAAAAGACTCTAGAAAGAGTTCCAAGACTCCCTTGATGCTACTTAAACGATAAATCAGGACAGTCCATTCTATGGAAGTGGGCAGGAGTGAGCTCAACTCCAATAGGCTATGCATATACTAAGTGTCGGAAGTCTCCCCTACACAGAGGAGATAGGAATTTCTTGGTTGGCCCCAAAGGGAAGTAGGGTCAGTGGGTGAGACTAAGCCAAATTGAGAAGAGGAGGGGTGTATAAAAGAGCAGAGTCACATGGGTTAAGGTAGGGGAGGAGAGGTGCAGTGCAGCAGTGACCAGACCAGTCTCCCTAGCAGGATAAGGAAAATCGTGCAATAGCACTGGTGAATGAGGAAAGCAATTGGGGGCTATGGCTCTTCCTACTATGCAGCGCTAGTGGTATAGTGGTTATGCGTTGGGCTGTGGAAGTTCAGCCCAACTTCCACATGGTTGGAAGTTCAAAACCACCGGCAACTCCGAGGGAGAGAAACTGGGCTTCCCACTTCCATCAACAGTTACAGTCTCAGAAACCACCAAGGATCACTATGAGTCAGCATTGAGGATGGCAGTGAGTTTGTTGAGCTCTTTCTATTAAGCCTCCCGCCCTGGGCCCCCATTCCGATCACTGATACAGAGCTGATGGCCAACCAGAGACCATGTGAATGAGAAACCACTCCCATAAAGAGTTACAGTCTCAGAAACTCACAGGGGCAGTTCTACCCTGTCCTATAGGGTCGCCGTGAGTCAACATCAACTTGATGGCAGTGCTCGATTTTTTTCCATCTGGGACATTACCACATTTACCACGTGTGCGCCACGGAACGCAACTATTTCACGGGCCTTCATCTTTTTGCAACTAGACAGAAGGTTCTCTTGTGTTGTTTTAACTCTCCATGCTTCTTTTGTTAGCACTTGCGTCACATGGTGCCAAGCTGACTGATTTCATGATGCAGTTTTTGGCAGAGAGTGTTATATTCTCATTCGCCCCGCTGCAGGCAGTCTTGGTGTTTCAAGCCCCAGGTTTCAGTGAAAGGCCGGAGCATCTATAATTCTGGCAGGTTTGAAGGGCTCCGAGGCACGGTCAGTGCAGACCCTAACGAGGCAACCGCCACCAGGAAAGGCTTCAGTCAAGCCCCAGCCAGCTCGAGCCCCAGTCACGTCAAAGGAAATTACACGTCGCTCCAGAAACCACGGTGGTGGCGAGTCTCCTCGATCCCCGAGTCATCAATGACCAGGGCAGCTAGCAGCAACGAGACAGGGACAACGAACAACCTGGACCTGAAAATGCACCAACCTTTTCTGATCCTTTTGTCACACCAAGCGTCTTGGCAGGCCTGCCCTCCAAAAGAGCACACCAAGGGAACAACTTGAACTTCAGGTTTTATTTCCATTCATGTCATGGCTCCAGTTAGCCACAAATGACTGGCAACACTGGCAGCCTCAGAGAACCAGAGCAAAGGCCCCAAACAACGTCCCCAAGAATCCAGAGTCAGGAGGTGGCTTGCGTGCGTTTGTCCCCAGCGGGTCTCTGTGGCTGTTTGGAAGGCAGGTCTAGCACTTGCTTGTCCCAAAGAGCCAGATCCAGTCAGGAAGGAAACTCTCAGGACCAATGAAAAGAAAATAATAGAGGGGGAAAGGACCAAACTGGATGATACCTGTGTGTGTGTGTGTGTGTGTGTGTGTGTGTGTGTGTGTGTGCGCAATGACTAAGCTAAAAGCAAGACGAGCAGTATTCACAAGTTAGGAACTCACAGATCTAGGAAATGCCATGTTCCAGTGCATGTCTATTTTAGTCTCAGCCAAAGGCAAACTATAACCAATGACCCATAAGCAGACCAAATCTAATTTGCAGCAGTCTTTGGGCCAGGAAAAGGGGAAAGCTTCACTATTTCCAAACAGTGAAGATGCTAAGATATTTTTTGAAAAGCCAAAAAACTAGATAAAATATTTCTTAAAACTGCCTTTATTCCCATCTCATGAATCTTCTTCTCAGCTCTTCACTTACGCGGTGAAGGCATTTCTAGTTGGGGTACTGGAGAGTGAGCACTGGTTTTTATACTGTGAGACTCTTGGTCAAAGATCTATGCTCTGATTCTCTCGCACTGTGCCATTTAGAGCAAGGTATTTCACCCCCTGGGCCTCAGTTAAGGGTCCCTGGTGGTACTGTGGGTTAGGCATTGGGCTACAAACTGCAAGATTGATGGTTCAAACCCCCCAGCAGATCCATGGAAGAAAGATGAGGCTTTCTGTTCCCTTACAGATTAACAGCCCCAGAAAGCCTCTGGAGCTGTTCTACTCTATCCTGTAAGGGTGACTATGAGTTAGAATGGACTCTTTGGTAACGGGTGGGCCTCAATTTTCATTTTTTACATATATATATGATAATCATAGCTACACCTCAGGTATTAAATATTTCAATTACACAAACATACTGAACGCCAAAAAAAATGTACACTTTTCTAGACCCTAGTAATGAGTATAAGCACACAGACGATATACTAGGGTCTGAAGGAATAGTAGCTGCCCTGGTATTCTAATCTTCATCAATCCTTTCTGCAGAGCCTGTCCATTTGGGCCCCCAGAACCGAGTAGCTCTTCCCAGGCACCAACGGAGGCCTGTTCAGAGCTCTCATCTCGGCTGACGGAAGCGTCTTTCAGCTTCTTTGGGTGCACTTCCCCCTCTCCTCCTCCCAGAGCCCACTGTGGTGCAGCCTCTTCCCCCTGCTCAGTATGCCACAGCAACTCAGAGCACAACCCGCTGATGCTGCCCCGGGGGCCAAGTGTGCTTTCTCTGTCTCCAATCCAGCCACTGGCAGCAGCTGAACAGGCAAACCCGCTGGGCTGCACTGCCAGATGCTCACTGATCACGGGAAAGGACGGAGGACTGGAGGGCCCAGAACAGGGTCAGAGCCGGACAGGGCAGAGGGGACGAGCAGGCTGGGTTGGAGCCTCTCCTTCCATGGCCTTCTTGAAGCCCACATCAAGAGCGGGGTCCTGAGGTCGGCCCACGGGAGCAGGGAGGAGGAACCTGGCGTTCCAGAAGAGGGGCTTCTCTGTGCAGCCTGGAAAGCAAGCAGGCTGCTCAGTCCCCCAGAATCAGAACCAGAGTTCTCACACAGGCCACGGCCGGTCACCTGCAGGAGTGAATTCTGAAAGTGGAATTCCATGCCTCGCTTCACAGACATGTTACTAACTTTGACTATGACAACAGAGAAAGCATTTCAGCTGTCCCTTTGTACCTGGGTTTCCAGGTGCCTCCCATAGCCCGCTGCCGCTCTGGCTGAAGTGCCCTTGAATTGCTTTGCATCGGCCCTGGACCCTGACAGCAGAGCTCCCGCCTTAACCTTCTAAAACAGAAGGCTGGCTTTGTGACCAACACTGGAGGAGGGGCTTCTTGCTGAAAGCCACCTCCAGTCACACTGCTTGGGGGCCTGTTTGTAAGCTGCCAGGAGGAGGCCACCAGCAGCAGCCCAGATGAATCCAGGGAAGGACCCAGGCAGAGGGAAGGATGGGGGCTGGGGCTTATGGGGGTGAGAGCGCTGGGGCTCTGTCCCTTTAACTGGAGACGGAGCATCCGGTGACCCACCTGAGCAGCTGTGGGCAGACGCAAACTTCTGTATGGACGCCTTCGAAAAGCTCACGGACACGTTCTATTATTTTTCAATTCTGTTCTCTCCACAAACTTTTTGAAGCCCCATCACATCCACCAAGAAAGGAGGATGGCTGCTCAGGCTCCGCTCTTACCATGGCAGGGCTGGTAAGAGGCAGCTTGGGCTGCTGGGCACAGGGTGGCTTCTGTTTTCCCAACTGGAGAAACCTCTGCTTCAGTAACTGGGTCTCTGGACAAAGATGAGAGCACGGAATAGCCTGTCCCTTCCCACGCCCCCTCCTGCTACTACCTCGTTGTGTGCCTGCGCTCAGCTGACCTGCTCATTCGACCCCCGAGACAGCGGGCCAGCGCGCGGGGACCTGGCGCCTGAGCTGGCATCACTGGGAGGCTCACTATGGACTCTCCAGCCACTGGTTACTCTCCCAGGAGCAAGGTGGATTTGGGTTGAACAGGGAGGGGAGGCAGTGGCCCGGGAGACTGGACACTAGGGCAGGAAGCCCTAGCTTAATGAGAGCTCACTCCCCTCACCTGCCCCCAATTAAGAAATTTACCAAAATTTTGCAAATAGGAAAAAATAACAACAGATCCTCTGTCATTCCACTACGTTAATATCATACTTGTTCGTTTTATTGGCATAATTTCCTTCTGGTTCTATTTGCAGGGGCGTGGGGGGCAGGTTTGTGACTATCTGAAACAGGACCGGATATGGGCACATATCACTAATCCACTCACTGCCATTGTGTCAATGACAACTTCCAATGACCCCATAGGACAGGGTAGAAGTGCCCCTGTGGGTTTCCTAGACTGTAACTATGGGAGTAGAAGGCCTCCTCTTCCTCCCTGGCAGCAGCGAGCTTTGGATTCCTGGCCTTGTGATTAGCAGCCCCATGGCTAGCCCGCTACACCACAGGGCACTACAGACGCTTACTCTCTCCTGGGCTCTAGCTTCCTGAAGGCACTTGCTGTCTGTCAGGTGAGTGCTGGACCTCAATGTCGGTGGTTCAAGCCCATCAGATGCTCCTGTAGGAGAAAGACGAGGTTTGGTCCCACAAGGAATTGCAGCCTCAGAAATTCATAGGGTCACTCTGAATCAGAATCCGCCTCATGGCAGTGAATTTGTTTTGTTTTGTGTGTGTTTGATGAATCAGGATCGACTTGACGGCAGTGGGGATTTGGGGTGATGTCCCTCTCTCTCTCACTGGCACCGAGTCGAGGCTGACTCGTAGTGAGCCTCCAGGAGAGGGTAGAACTGTCCCTGAGGGTTTCCGAGGCTGTAACTCGTCACAGGAGTAGAAAGCACCATCTTTCTCCCAAGGAGCAGCAGGTCTTTTCGCAAGGGTCACCTGGTGGTTAGCAGCCCAATGCTTGCCCACTGTGCCGCCCGGACTCCAGGTAACCTCCCGGTTCTTCCAATTACCCTTTTGAAATTTGGACAAATGACTTGACTTTTGAGTGCTTCGGATTACTACCTGGTAAAATGAAGATACGTTTGTAACGACTTACCCGCCGTAATGTGGTCTGTGTGCAATAACACTTATTATTATTGTGCCTGAACACATCATCTCGGTGCTTATTAATTACCTCTTTGCTAGCAAAAAAAGAAACATCCTTATCAAATAGTCGCCATGGTTAGGTGCCACTGAGGCAGTCCCAATTCCCAGAGAGCGACCCCGTGTACAACAGAGGAAGCACTGCCCGGTCCGTGTCATCCTTACAGGGGTCCTGAGGTCTGCGCCCACTGTGGGAGCATTGTGCCAATCCGTCTCGAGAAGGGCCGTCTTCTTTATCACTGCCCCGACACTTTACCAAGCTGGATGCCCACCTCCAGGGACTGTGCTCTCCAGACATGTCCAAATGGTATCGCACGAGCATATTACATATGATTAGAGATATGTCCCTATTGCTGAAGGCCGAAGTGGTTTCCAAGGTTTCCCTATTCTAAGTAACTCACTGCTATGGAGTCAATTCCGCCGCAGCGGTGGTCCTCGTAAGGTACCCAAAGCCAACACCTTTATACGTAAAATCAATTGTAGCATTTGTTTTCTTTTTTAGGCTAAGTTATCAGAAATAATACGAACAGCTGCAGGAGTCTTGATCTTTCTTTTTTTTTTGTCTTGATCTAGATTACCCAATTAGTCACACAGTAGGGAGGTTTACAATGTCACATGTAAGGATGCCAATTTAACTACTGCTTGCGAGCCAGGTGAACCGTTACTAAAAATGCAAAAACGGGGACCAGCGTATGGGATCCCAGGACAGGGATCAATGTTTGAGATTGGCTTCTCAGTTTCTTTTCCCTAAGAATACAAGGAGCCCCAGGAAGGCTGTTAAGGGGAGTCTGCTATCCCCAACATGCTGGTGGCGGGCCCCTTTGGGTGGGAGAGGAGGTAGCCGCCATTAACCAAAGCAGATGGATTCACTTTTGAACAGCGCATTTTTGAACAGCGCATCTCTGTGCAGCGCATCTCTGCACAGAGCAGCTGCGACCTGTCCTCCCAGCACCCCGGTTCCATCCTCACGGGCAGGGCTGGAAGTTCGAAGAGGAACTTTCCGACAGGCATGCAGATGGAGGAACGTAAGGCTTCAGTGACAAGTCAGAAACGTCCACTTCCAAGGTCAATGTTGTCCGTACATCAGCAGATGGTACTCGGAGCCAGAGCACTAGGGCCATGTTTAAGACGCAGCGGATGCTAAATAAATGGCCTCTCTGTCCCACAGTATGTCAGATGGACTGACAGGCTGGGGCTCAGAGCTCTGGCTCCAGAGTCTGCCTGACCTGCCTTTGAACCTCGTTTCCCTGCCTCACAGTCAACGTAACCGGATTTCTCTAGGCACACATACTGATTCTCCAGGGCTGTACACGGAGAATCCTGGCTCTCCCGGGGGCCGTCCAATGAGGTCACTGGGGAGGGGCCCCAAGGTCTCATCATCTAGGACCACATCCCAACTCTTAAGGGGAGCTGACTACAGGTCATCCCATTTCAGCAGCCAGTCTGCAACACGGGAGGGACTCAAAACACAATTATTTGCTGTAATTGCTCAGAGCAACTGTTCCGTGCACACTAATTGTTACAACCACCCCGCCAGGGAACGTCACTGGGGACTTGACAGATGGAAGCGCAGTGAGCTGTGTGGTTGTAGAGTCTGACACCTTGCAAACTTGAAAGAAAGAGGAAGTTGCAGCAAATGAACAGTTCCTCTCCGGCGTAGCAGGAGGAAACCGTTTGCTGCTTTAAGGTTGGTTTCCACAACTTTGTTTCTCATGACTTATGGTAGGGCAAAAGTCACCTCAACGTTTGCTTTGGAGGCAGCTACGGCAAACACCCCCACAACCAAACTCACTGCCATCGAGTGCAGTCCATGGTGACTCGTAGCGACCCTGCAAGACCGGGTAGAACTGCCCTGTGAGCTTCCAGGACTGGCTTTTCTACAGGAGCAGAAAGCCCCATGTGGGACTGCTGACCTTGCAGATGCAGCCCAGTGGTAATCACTGTGCCAGCAGGGCTCCTCTGAGAGATTTAAGCTCACAAAGGCAGGTCCTACTGGGACTTAGGGGGGTGGCCCGGAGGGGACACTGTTTGTGTAGTTATGACTGCCACCTCGTGGCCAGAGATAAAACTTCCACTAGAAAAAGTAGTCCATGCGAAGAAGGGCTTCAGTTCCTGACTGCTCTTCAGACACAGCTGTGGTCAGTACTGTTTCCGTGCACCATGTACCTTACACACTGGAAAATCCATAAAACCCAAGACCTGTTTAAGGCAGAAGCGCCTGTCCCAGAAGGAAAAGGCAAACATATTCCACTTCACTGATGGCAGTGGGTGTGGAGAGAAGTGGAAACCCCGAGAAACGAGGCAGCCCCAGCAAGTTCCAGCTCTTGGCCGGCGTCTGCATTTGCCCGGGAAGATTCCGCCTTGTGGAACCCGGGCCGGGTGGCACAGCGGCTGAAACGTCGCATAAACTCTTTGGGGACAGTTCTACTCTGTCCTCCGGGGTCGCTATGAGTTGGAATGGACGTGTTTGATCCATGGGTTTGATTTTTTTGTTTTATACGCCCTATGAACGGGGATCCCAACTTGCTGGGCCCATGTCTCAGTCTACTCCACAGTCACACAACCTAATTGTGGACGAGCCCTCTGACTCGCCAGGGTTTTCCTCCAGTCAGTGAAAGACCCCCGGAGGGGGAAGGAGACGCGTTCGCCTGTTTCCTCAGCAGTCGATGGGGGCGCACAGCCAGTGTCTGGGGCCTGAACACCAGCGGCTGCCCACTCTCGGCTTCTCTGCCCGTTATCTAATCTAGCGTCATGTGCCGCATTCCATCCTATGAAGCATCTCAGGCCCCAGGAAGGGGGCCTGCGCGTCACCTCCCAGCTGCTAATCACAGTACACGCGGATCGCAGTGCCTGCAGCCCTGGTGGACGGCTAGGGGGCTTATCAGTCCGACCTGACAAGAATGGTTTCAAGCCCGGGCTGTAAGTGCCCCTCCCCCAGATGGGTGAAGTGGGGCGGGGAGGGCGGAAGGGCTCTCTGTTGACAAAGCTGGATCACAGGAAATGTAATTCCAAGGACATCCTGGTAGCAGTGGGGAAGGGAAGGGCTGAGGGGACGCCAGGCTGCAAGGAAACCATCAGGGCGGGAAGGGCAGCAGCCTGGGCTCGGACCTAAGAAGCCATAGGCTGACTGTTCAGGTCATTCTGATATGTTTGGGCAACGTGGGCCGGGATGGGGGTGGGTGGGAGTGAACCCCCTTTCACACTTGCCCTGTCTCCCCGTTCCCAGTCCTGCCTTGTCCCAATCCACTCTCTAGGCTGGACAAGCACACTTTCCAAACCACATCTGAACACAAGCAGCTCCCAGACATCTAGACATGAGGCTGAGCCTCACGCTGAGTGCAATGCACAGGAAATGAGACCTTCACAGAAGCCATTTATTTTAAAACCATCTCTAAGGGGATTCAATGACCGAGGGCAGGGCATGATGGGAAGGAGAGGGAGCAGGCAGCTGCACTGGGCCTCCTCCCTTGTAGCTTCCTCAGATAAACCGAGAAACACTGCCAGCGAGTGGTGAAGAGCCTGGGACCGGCGGTCACAATGCCTGGCTTCAGAAGCCACCCTACCACTTCGAAGCGACCCTTTTTGGTGCCTCAGTGAGGATCGCTTTTCTACGGCTTTTCCTTCTCCGTGGTCTTGTACCGCCCACCAATGACTAGGAGGGGCTGTGCAAACACGAGGCTGGTGGTAGCCCACCCCAGGGACTGGGCAGCTTGCTAGTAATAATAATGCAAAAGAGTGTATGGAGCCTTTGTCATGGGTGGAACCAGGCAAATAAGGTACCTGGGAGCCTAACAAGATGACTGTCCAGTTTTGTCATCCTGCTAGCCTTAAAATGAACCCTCTCAGAGGTGGAAGGAGGGGTCTCACTGCCACCAAGAAAGAAGGGCCGAGGAGTAGAACACAGACTTTGGACCCTAGGCAGCGTCGCCGAGCACCTCCTGCGTGCAGGAGACAGAAAGGGCCGTAGCATTATCCTGTTTACACACTCCATGTTCTCATCCGCAAAATGGGAGTGCTGACAACAGACTTTAGGACTTCATCTCTGAGTTACTCTATAAAGGGCTTATCCACAGAGAACACTTGGAACCATGCCTGATCTGTAGTCAATGATGCTAGCTATTTTTAGCCAGTTTGGGGAAAATAGTCTTTGGATTCAGTATAAAATTTAAATCGACATGCCTTCTGACCGAACACCACCGACGTCTCATAATGCATCATATGGAAATACTAGCACAGCACACGGAGAAGCCGCCCATGAACGTGTAAGGGACTCCAGAGCCACAGTCCTCGAATGAAAAGGCCAGGTAGGACACAAAAAGAGGTCGCGACGTTCAGTAAATTGTCTGATCGTAAAAGGTAATAGACTGCAGCCGTTAAACAATGAGGCAGCAACAACCACCGTGAAATCACCTTCAAGATCTGCTGTTCGTTTTAAAAAATAGAACATGGTGTAGAAGTAAGATACATACCTGTTCCTTGGCTCATCGACGCTCTTGTTAGCTAACATTACGCATTTACAAATTGGCCACATAGTTGGCCTCATAGCAGTCCTGTACAACATACAACTGGCACCGTGGGCTTGCGAGACTGTAACTCCTTATGGCAGTAGAAAGCCAAGTCTTTCTCTCGTGGAGTGGCTAGTGGGTTCAAATGCTGACCTTGTGGTTAGCAGCCAGCTATTAGGCACTGACAGCAGGACTGAAAAATATCTGCTCTCTATTGTGAGCGTCCTTGACACACATCTAGCAGTAAACACCAAGGTGCGAGGCCAGGGCCAGGCTGGTGAGGACGGGGAAGGGTCTGTGCGGATGGGCCAGGCCTCCCAGGATGGGGCAGTTCCAGAATGACAGGCTTTGGTAGTTGTGCGACCGTATGATTTGGGAGTTATGCAAGCATTTTGTGATTTATGTGATCACCCTCTATTTTTGAGTAACACCGATTTTCTTTGCATATGACTGGTCTTTGGATGCTAACAATGTTAATACGGGAGGAGTGGGCATACTACCTTTCATGTTTGTTGTTTTAAAGGAAAATGTGTGTATCATGTGTCTGTGTATTCTTTTATGTGCAAATGACTCTCTAGAAGGCTGCATGTGAAAGTACTCAGGATTGTTTCTATCACAGACAGGATATTTGGAGCATGCTTGTATCACCTATTACAAAAAGTCAGTTTCCTGAAGTTAAAAAAAAATTTTAATTACAATTTCAATATAAATACACTCTAAATTGTCTCACAGGACTTTCCCCTGCTCTCAGGACTGAAACCCTAACTCCTACAACAGTCTGTAAGGCCCTCCCCTGCAGGGCCCCCATGCCCCCTGCAGAGGCCGCTCTCACCAGGCTCTCCTCCACCTGGACAGTCAAGGATGCCGGGCTTCATTCCCACCTCATGCTCCCTGTTCCCTTCACCCCCACACCTGTGTGCCTGCTCTTTCCTTCTCACCCCCTTCTCTTTGCCTAACTAATTCTCACTCACACCTCTGGGTTCGGTTCCATTGCTACTTTCCCTGGAAACGCACTGTCAGCATCCCTGGGCCCAGTGATCTGCCTCTGTCCTGTCCCCGCCACACCCTCTACTTCCCCGATGATCGCATAGACACGGGAAGGGTCTGCAATCCACTCCCCATGTCAGTTCCTGCCCTGGAATGGCCTCTGACAACAGGGAGCTTCTGACACTCTGTCACAGTCCCTCTTCCTGGCTTATCAGGAGCCATTTCCCTTCTCCAATGTAGCAGACGCCCAAATTTGAGCCCAGTTCTACGGGGGCAGTCAAGTGTCCTACTTCCGGGGAGAAAACAAACATCTCACTCAAAACTCACTGCGATCGAATTGCTGCCTCATAGCAACCCTGTAGGACAGGGTAGAACTACCCCTGTGAGATTCTGAGACTGCAGCTGCTTGAGGAAGTAGAAAGCCCTACCTTTCTTCCACGGGATTGCTGGTGGTTTCAAACTGCCAACCATTCAGATTGCAGCCCAATGCATAACCACTACACCACCAAGGTTCCCCCAAACCAACATGGCAAGCCAGTTTACCTTGGCTAGATATTTGTGATTCCAGCCTCCCCTGCAGCGAAGAGTGAGTAGCAGATGACTGACCTATGTCTAGGGGTGTTTTCCTCCTCCTGATAAAGGAGCAGCTCCTGGAGCTGTGCCTCCGGCTCTGTATGCTGACTCGTGAAGGGGTGATGCTGACGGCTGTGGGGAAGACCTTGAGACCTCAAGGAAGAAACACCCCCCTCCCCAGCCCCCCGTGGCATTGAACAATAACCCAACTCCAGCACTGCCACCACCAAACTTCTCTATATGTGAAAAGACAAGAAAACAGTGCATACTAATGAACCTACCCGACCCTGCCCTTTCTGTTTATTGTTTAAGTTACTGTTAACTGTTCATTGTTATTAAGTTACTGTTACTGCTTGCTGTAGCCCAAAGCAGGCCTAACTACACACCATCATCGATTAGACAGGCTTAGACTCTCACATCCATCCATGGAATCAAACAAAGAATCTCCTTCCGATGCCAGGGTTCTTGATGGTCTGAACTCTTGTGCCTGGGACAGAACCAGTCTAGTATTCAAGAGCAAAGCCCAGGCCGAATTCACCAAGGTAATCTGCCCATGGCTTTCTTCTAGTCTCAGACTTCGGGAACCTCCCACTCCTCTCGAGAAGGCCTGTGTGTGAAGACCTTTTCCATCTCAAAATGCACAGCCCTCAGTGGGCTCTCTCCCCAGGACGGTGACAAAGGAAGGGGTTAGCCCATTGGTTTCCACATTATCCCATGGGTCATCATCACAAGTCACCAGGACCTTCACACGTGCCAGGCTGGAAGCCCATGTCCAGAACACTTTCTGATGGCCTGCTTTGGAAAATGCTAACCATCTCCTAGTTCAACCGGTTAGGAAAGGCGTGCGTCTAGGTGGTGGGCGTGGGTCACACTTACTGGAGTCTGAAAGCAGCAGAAGAGCTGGGTGAGGAAGGGGTGATTGCGGGCCAAGGACAGGATCCTCTTCTCGGTCATGGTGCACTCCACGTCGTCATCCTGCAGGATCACGTCTTTCTTCAGCACCTTCACAGCGTACAGGTCTCCTGTTTCTTTGATTCTGGCCAGCATCACCTGCGTTTGGTAAAGCAGAAAGAGGGAACATAAGGGGGCACTCCTGGGATTCCTCGGGTACGGGCACGCATGGGGGAAGACTGGGATGGCCGTGGGGAACGTGCACAAGAGCGAGGACACACACACGCAGTATCTACACATTCGCCTACTTCAGCACAGAAAGACACGTGGGTTAAGCCCTGGTGAAGCCCCTTTTAGCCTTGCTCTTACGCGGAATACGTTGGGAGGGGGATGACTGCTGAGGCAACGAGGCTAACACTGAACACTATCATTTGATCTCCCATTCGATCCATCTTCAATGTGCTCTGGTTTTCATATTTCCTGCTTTCTTTCCTATAGCGGTTTTCATTGGCTTTACTTTGTGATTCTTGGTAGGCTTTTTGGCTTTGCTTATAATCTTTTTCTGTCTATGAAATCCAGGAGAGGTGGATTGGGAGAGACAGTCACTGGATTACTGGTTCTTGGTGCAGATGGCAAGGGAGGTTGGGGAAAATGGGGAGCTAACTAAAACTGATTGTGGCGATGATGGTACAACTCTTCTTGATGTGGCTGATGACTAAATGGTATGGTATGTGGATGATATGGCAATAGAATGGTTTGGTTTGGTTTTTCAACGTCAAGACTCACCTTCCCAAAACTCCCCTTCCCCAACACTCGGATGAACTCAAAGTTGTCGATACCCACACGGCTGGAGGAATTCACTCCGACCCCGTTCCCTTCTTTGATGCCCTCCTTCCCTTGCCGTCGTAAGGTTGACCTGGAAACCAGCTTCTGCAGAGAAAAGTGGGAAGGCACTGTGTCAGAAATCTCCATGTGGGCTAGAAACACAGGGAGACGGGGTTCGACCCACAACTCAGCCTCTGGGGAAAGAGATAGGCTCGCTGTGAAACTTAGAACGCCCTCAGGCCTGCTACTTGGAAAAGAATCATTTAAAAAAATATGTCTAAGCCACTGTTCCGTGTTTGCAAAGGAAAGTGTATGGCAACGACAAATGCTCTGAGCGCCACCTGGTGACCCTGCCTTGCAAAGACCGGCTTCATGTTGGCACGGGGACTCCAACATTTGGCATTCAACAGGTAAATGCGATAAAAGAAAGGGGTACTGTAAACATTGACCAATGGACTCACTTATGAAGAACAACATTCATACACATAATCCCACCAGATCCACTCTCTGCCAAAAAAACCCATTAATATCTCAATACAGGTACATCCATATCTATCTTTTGTGTGTTTCATTAAAAACAATCAAGGTTATGGTTTAATAGCACATTTAAAATTTTTCTCTTGTTGCATGTATTTTCCCCATCCCTAAATATCTTTCAGGATTCCTCCAGGAATGTGAGTGCTTATGTCGGTTCAGTATTTCTTCTTCTGTTTTTCCCCTCAATATTTCATTTTGTGGGATGTTTCATGAGTTTGTTTACGGATCCCCTCGGCATATGGCTGCCTTTTATTTCTCATTGTTATAAACGACACCACACCAAACTTATCTGTATACAAGCCTCCCGCCACAAAGTGATTAGGAGCCAGGGACTGAAGAAGACGGCTTGGGCTCAAGGAACAGCCATGGGATCTAACCCTGTGAGCTGGAACAAGTGACTCCCTATGCCTCAGACTCCTTTTCTGAAAGAGACTGTCCTAGCAACCCCCACCGGGGTAGCCATGAGCGCCTGGCACATAAAAGCATTCAATACATGGAGTCTGTCTCGTTACGATCAATGACTTTCTTAGAATCAATTCCTAGACATGGAACCCTGGGCCAGAGTCTGCACTGACTTTGCAGACATGGGATACAAAGCTGACTAACCTTTTAGAAAAGTTGGTCAGTTTACCCTCCACCAGCACAAGGAGAGTTCTAGCTCATCCCCCCCCACGCACACACTGCACACAAGGCCCAAAAAGGGTCTAAGGCAGTGGTTCTCAACCTTCCTAATGCCTCAACCCTTTCATACAGTTCTTCATGTTGTGGTGACCCCCCCACCATAAAATTATTTTTGTTGCTACTTCATAACTGTAATTTTGCTACTGTTATGAATCGGGCGACCCCCGTGAAGGGGTCATTTGACCCCTGAAGGGGTCATGACCCCCAGGTTGAGAACTGTAGGTTTAAGGGCAAAGGGACTCGTAGCTCTCCACCTTGGAAAAGGTCTAAGACCAGCTACCGCAAGAGAGCAGATCGAAAGTCTAACATACCGGGAGCTTCTAACTCATCTTTTAAAAAAAAATAGTAATAACTCTCTGAGGCAACTTCTAAGCCATGGTTATAACCAACCAACTGTGCAGCAGACAAAGAACCTGCGCACATTTTACCTAATTAACCCAATAAAACAGAGACAGCAAGGGAGATAATAGACCATTTAACAAATCTGTTTTCACACTTTCTCCTCTAAGCCTTGATCACAAAGGGGAATTTTACCAGCTTCAATTTCACTTCCTCCACTGACATACTTCCCCTGGCCTGATGGGCACTGGCTAGAAAATGCTACACCAGTATTTCTCAATCTGTTTTTTGTTCTTAACCCATTTTTCCCTATTTGATAAGCTTAGCATTCTCCAACTCCTTTTAACTCTATCTTATTAAGGTGATTTCTGGCTTCTCACTATTGCACATAATATTAAACATACTTGATCCAAAAAACACGTGACACTTCCCCTCCTTGGAAATTGGGCCACATGACCTTGCTGAGTTCCAATGAATTTTGCAATCCCTGGACCCACCCTTCATGAATTAGAAATCCCGACAGTCCAGACACAATGGACTTTGTCAAGCCCCTCCTGCAATCAAGTAACGAAATGTTACCCCAAGGCTGTCCTTTTAACACCTTGTCCTTTGGTCTCCCTTCTGACCCATATTGAAGTTGTTCTCGTTTTTAATATTTTCTGCTTTTTGGGTTGAAGTTTTTATCTATTTTATTTTGTTATTGCTGTTAACTTTACCCCGCCTTTGTTTTGGTATGTTTTTCGGTATATGAGATACAGGCTGGGTGAATCTATGGACGGTAACTGGATTAATGGTTTCTTGGGGTTTGGGCAGGGGAGGTTGGGGGAAATGGGGAGCTAATAGCAAGGAGTACAAGAAAGAAGAAAATGTTCTGAAAATGACGGTGGTAATGACTTACAACTCTTCTTGATATGAGTGTACTATTGAGTGGTACGATATGTGGATTATATCCCAATAAAACTGTTAAAGAAACATAAAAGCAAACAGGGGTGGTTCATCCTGACTTCTTCCTGGGCTGCTAAGAAACTCCTGGCGAGTCCCCACTCCCTAAGGACCAGAGGTGGTTTCCCAGCTCTGTCAAGGATGTCCCTGAACCGGCCCGCGAGCGACCCCTCTCACGAGATCACAGCCATGCCCGTGGCGATTTCTCCGCTCTCTGCAGACCGTGGACAGGAGGGCAGCCATAAGGCATGGGCCTGGGAAGTGGCAGAGGTTCTAATGAACTGCTGCAGAGGGAGGTCACTCAGAGAGGTCACAAGACAAACATGTCCCCAGCAATTACAACTCCACCCACTCCTGAGAGCCGAGAGGAAGGAACTCCTGTCTGTCGCTGACTCGGAGAGATAAATCCCCCATCTGAAAACAATAACCGTGCTGCAGCTGCATTCCAGGGCTGTGGAGCAGCTCGGAGATCGGAGATCGTCAGTGTCAACCACTGGCGAGGAGGGCGCTAAGGCCCAGGTCAACTGCTGTGCACCATGGCCGGGTCATGCGCATAATCCAGGTCCCCCGGCTTCCAGACTTTCCATCACACTGGGCTGACAGGAAGCTGATTTTTAAAATATACACGTAATTTCCCTGCTTCCTACTACATCTGCATGCTCGTTGTTTCTTGGCGTGTCATTGTGCACAGAAACGTGTTTGTGGGGCAAACGTGCCCCCCAAGGGATGCATGAAGACATGCGTCCTCTGCACGGGCTCCATTTGCTACAGGCCCGCCTTTGGGGCTTGCCCACGTCTGCCCAACTTCCAAATGAACAGCCAAGGCTCACCGAGGTCGGAGAGATGTTTCCCGGTTGGAGGCCCATCCCTGCCAGCGTCTTGGCCAGCTCCACGGCGTTCACCCCACAGTTAGGGGCCACGTTCGCTTGGCACCGGATATGTACATTCATTTTACAGACTGGAGGGAAGAGAAAAAACAAAACAAAAAGAGAGAGCGCCGCGTTCAGAAAGGAAGTGATGAAACACGTTCATCTTAGTCAGACGTACTGGCCATTGCCGACTGGCCAGCCTGACTCAACCTACAGAGACCAGGACGCCCATCACAGCGACACAACCCGGTGTCCGTTAAATACTGCGGCGGCGTCCTGTCGTCGTCCTCATTCTGCTCCTTCTACCTTCCGCGAGTACAAGGCACGACGGCAACCTGGATGCCACGGACAGCCCCCTGGTGGAGTAGGGCAGACTGCCGCTGCCAACAGCAAGCCCTCTGAATGCAGCTCCTTCTGAGCACTGCAGAGGCTGGGCAGCCCTCCAGGCACAGGCGTGCATCCTGGGGGGCTGCGGCTCTCTGTATTTACATACGCCCCAAGTTTCTCATCGCTTTGTGGGGAGAAAGAAATTAGAAGGGGGAAAAATACATATAACTTTTTTGAAAGGTCAGAGTAAATGGCAGTTGGAAGAGAAGAGGGAAACAAGGTAAGCCCAGTGCACAGGGCACGGGTGGGTGACCAAGAAGGAGCGTGAGCTTCGCCAGCAGAAAGGATGCTCCCGCACTGTTTTCCATCACGGCGCGTGCGGATGGCCGCTGCGTGGAGGCAGCAAGCCACATGTTCCCTGCTTATGGAGTATCTATCACTCCATCTTTGGAAATGGGTGCAATCCCAGGTTTTCTGGGGCTTGGTGTTCATATAAATGCAAGGCCCTCTTTAAGATACAGAATACAAGATCAAGTAGAAGGCGTGCAAAGGGTTCTCATGAAGCAAGAGTTTTATGCTGCATGAGCTTCATAGAAAATCCACCTTTGTTGGGAAGGCTGGTAAGATACACAAGCCTACACACAGGGGCCTTTCACAATAGCCCGTGACAATACAGGCAAAAATTGATGGGAGCCAGCTCACTGCAGGTGTGACATGCTCAGGCCACCATGGACCGAAACACATACAGGTGAGCGTCCTGTATGGGTCTGCACATCAGTAATGGCCGAGTGGAGGCAGCAGTTGGGCTTCATGCTGGAAACCACAGGGAGGTGAGATCACCCGGTGAGCACCTAGCAGAGGCCTCAAAGGAAAACATGAGTGGGCCTCTGGTCAAGCACTGACTCCTTTTTTATTGGCTGAAGCTTGCTAAGCATCTGCCATCAATGACAGTATCCCTTCACCCACGAGAATGCTACCTCCTCATCTCTCCTCTACCAGTGAGTGTGTCTGTTAAGTCCTCAGGATGAAAGTCACTTCTATTTCAACAGGGGGAGGTGCCCCCCATGACATCAGGATCCTTAAGGCAGCACTCGCTGGGGCATGACTGGATGGGCCAGCAACTCCCCTGCTCTGGGGAAAACATAGATCAGCCCTCATTCTCTTACCCCATGCACTAAGCTACAGCCCCAGACTCCAGCCCTACTGCTGAAGTTCAAGCCCACAGGCAAACTTCAGGAGCCTTTCACTCCACCCACTCCTGACACCTCTATCAGGGCACCCTCTCCCAACACCGGGGCTGCTCTGTGAGGCTGCCCGGCCCCTTTCCTACTGATTTCCAGTGGGGTCATCAGACCAGTCTCCCGACAAGTCCTCACTCACGGCCCAGCCTTCGCTTTGACACTGAACCTCTGCCCACTTCCATTCCTGCCAAGGCCCCATTCCCTCCTTCAAGACACCTATTACAATGCACCACAAAGCTCAGAGGAGGAGGAAGGAGACCGGGTGAGAGAGTGTCGAAAGAAGGGAGGAGGGAACTGAATTTAACTTTTGACTTAATGTCTGAAGCTTATGGACTCTCGGATCAGAAGTAGTGCTGGTGGGTTGAAGGAGCCACATTAACTTACATTAACATGAAGAGTAAACATTCATGTATGAACTGAGCCCGGCTGCTGTCCGAGGGCAGATTCTGAACCAACAGGATTCCTGCAGCATGCAGCCACCCCCCACCCTGGTGTCCCCATGAAGAAATGGACAGCCAGCGCCCAGTGCTCACTTTTACACTGAAGCCCTTGTCGCATAATCCCCCAGAGCAGGGAGCCACAGTGATCGCAAAATGTTGGCACTTTGTAGTTGTGGATGTTGAATTTGTGTGGAATGTTGATTCCGAACCTCTGCTCAGCTATCTGTAATAAAAAAAAAGGGGGGGGGGGCAAGGGAGCAAAGGTTAAAAATCCAGTGCCAACATCTGTAACACCCGTCACGGGAGTCCCCTAAACACAAGTGGTTACTATGATACCTGAGCTGGGTATATTATTTTAGTGTGCTTGGCCATGACTGTTACACAGGTCTTACCGACCAGATTAGGCATGTTTTCTAATCAGCGAGGTTTGGCACAAACATGATATGGACCATTCACCACTCTGAGAAATAAAGAGGGATTAAGATTCAGGCTCCAGTTCTCTTCCTTACACCCATTCCTGTTTCTGGGAACCTTTGCACTGCAGGATTAACCTGGTTTTCTCTAGCCTACGCACCATTGCTATTAACACATTTCTTTCAGAAATTGTGCTGCAGGGAGGGAGAAAAATAGAGAAAGAGAAAAAGGAAGCAGGCACCCAAAGGGAAGGGAACCAGAGAAGACATTCGCCCTAAGTGTCATTCAAGTGACAATCTTGTGCAGCCCTCCTGGCTTAGGCTACAACAGTCTGACAATGTAGGCATAAAGGCCCTGCTCTCACCTCACAGACTGTCTGCAGCAAATAACGAGACTGAGCATGTGGCCTCGCTTGCACTCCAGTTTAACAGAAAATCCACACATGACAAGGGTCGGGGCAATGACCTTTTCGGTCTCTTTCTCATAAAAGTTTCAGTGTATTTGTATACTTTGGCACTTTGGGATCTAAAGCACCATGGAGTTCTACGACCATCTTCTCCAATGTACCTGTAAATGCATTATCAAGATCCACAGCACTCTATCTGTTCTCCACCCCCTAAAATTTGAAACATATGCCCAGGAGCCCTGGGAGAATAATGAGTTAAGCATTGGACTGCTAACAGCATGGCCAGCAGTTCAAGCCCACCCACCTCTCCACAGGAGAAAGAGGAGGCCATCAACTCCCATCAAGTTTTACCATCTCCGAAACCCAAAGGAGCAGTTCTGCTTTGGCCCGATTTGAGGGCAGTGGGTTTTAGTGGAGTCTTAGCTGAATGCAATGTGACTGAATGCAAAAATCTGAACCAAGTTCTTCTCTACAGTTATTTACCCTCCCTGAAATTTCTTAAGCAGCTAATGGTATTTTTAAATTTAGGACAAGCTATCAATAGTTAGCGTGTTTTACACATTACTTCTGTCTTGTTTAACTCTCATGCATGCTTCGGGACAGATGTACTGGTGGCACTATCAGATGGAGGCTAAGAGAAGTTGTGGGCCTTGTGCTAGCTCACAGCACAGGCAGCTATCAGAGACTCGATTCTGGATTCCTATCCAGGTTGTCTGAGGCCACACCAGAACTCTTTGTGCACCACAGAAAAGCAGTAGAACTGGCCCATATCATTTATGCCAAATGGACCCCGATTGTGGTCACCTCAAGGAGAAGCCGTGCTATGCAAACACAGAAATGCAAATGCCCTGAGAGAGAGAGAGAGCCATCCCACAGCCGCCATCAGGGACTGAGGGTAGAAGAAAGGGCGGGGCGGGAAGAGCTGGAGAAAGGAGAGAGAGGCAAGGTGTGAAAGGAAGCTGCTGTTCTCTTACCTTCGAATCCACTTTGTTAATATTGTTTTGGCAAGTACAGGCTGTGACAATCAGATGGTGGCAGCGCTTATGGACCACACAGGTGCACACTAGGAAATTAAATCCAGCAATTACACATGTATCAGAGACTCACAGTCTAGCCAGTGACTGTAACCACAAGCTGTGCCATGTCACCAAGACTCCGCCTGGACATCTGGTCCACACCGTGGCAACCACTGCTCCCATCCCATCCTTCCTACGGATGTTAATCAGGATCCACACGCATTCAGCCCTTGGCTCAGCTCCCAGAGAGCTGCAGTCAGGCCCTGGCCTTCCTTCATTCTTTTACCATCTTCCTCTTGTAACCTGTCCTGTGTCTAGCTGCAGAGGTCTAATTCTGATCACCACAGGCCCAGGATCTAAAATCCATAATGGGGTCCCACTGCCCAACAATGACGTTCCAATGTCCCACCAAGTTTCAGACGTCCCACACGCTACTCGCATCCTACATGCCGGCTTTCTTCTGCATGCGCCACTTGTTCCCTGGAAGCTCGCTCGGCTGCGCTGCTCTTTCTGAAACCAGCTTTCGTCTCCTCCACGCATCACTGGCCACGCCCTTCCCGCTTCCGAACTCCATCTGCACGTGTGTTCACAGGACTCCACTCAAAAAGAGCCTCTTCCACAAAAACCCTCTACCTTTTCTCCTGTGTGGAATGGAACAAAGCAATCTCTCCTCCTCCTTCCTAACCTTCCATGTGCTCTGAGCTGAGTGCCCAGCATGTCGTGAGCAGAGGAGCCACTCAGCCAGTGTTCTCCGAGCCACTCCACTGGGGCCGTTTCGAGTTTTCTGGTCATCGCATTTTAACATTATTTTGGTTTTCATCCAAATGGCCGCACGGTGCACTAGCCCAGTGTGCCACTGCCGGATGGACGCGTGGAGTAAGCAGTATACAAACATGTCCTTGCACCGTTGGCTGCTCTTGACTCAGCCCCTGGGAACAGAATGCTGCCCCCATTGCACCCTCTCCATGGCGGGCTGAGGGTCCACATGATCCCACTGGCTGGTTTTCAGAAGGACCTCACCAGATCTTCCTTTCTGGTCCATTCCAGTCTGGGAGCTCTGCGGAACCCTGCTCTGTATCATAGCAACGTGCACGTCTCCGCTCACAGAGGAGGAGACTGTGCGTGCAGCGCGCTGGCAGAGGATCAGGCCTGGGTCTTCTGCACGGCGGTGGAGACTTGCATCACTAAGCCACCACGGCAATCTTCTACGTCAGGTGGAGGCTTTCAGGATTGCAGACAGACAGGAGACATGTCATCGAGCAGGCGACCTGAAGTCGATCTTGCATTCCTCAGACTGAACTCTCAAGGGAGCCAGGCTGTGTTTCTTTCTGGTGTGCTTGTTCTTGTTTTTGCGTGAAGACGATCGAGAAACCATCCTCCACACAAAAAGACCTCATTTTCGGAGGCATTCGGTTTTGTTCCTTTGTTAGCTGAGCTGGAGGTCTATCCATCTTACTGATCTTTTCAAAGAACCAGACTTTGGGTGGCTTTTCCAATACTGTTAGCTAGTGGACAATTTCACCGGTTTCTACTCTGGTTTTTATTATGCCACTTCCTCTGTTTCCTTTAGCTTTAAATTCCTGTTTTTTCTCGTCTCCTAAGATGGAAGCATAGATAACTGATTTGAGGTCTTTCTGCTTTTTCAATATATGCATCCAATTTTACACATTTCCTGCCAAGCACTGTTTGGGCTGCATCCCTCAAGTTTTGATACGTTGTATTTCCATTTAATTCAATATATATTTCGGAGTTCTCTTAAGACTCCTTCTTTGGCTCATTAATGTGTTACTTAGAAACATGTTGCTTAACCTCCAAAGATTTTGAGGTTTTCAGTTATATTTCTGTTAGGAATTTCTAGTTTAATCCCATTGTGATCTGAGAAAATACTTCAGTCTTTATTCTTTTGAAGTTCTTCAGGTGTGTTTTGTGGCCCCAAGTGTGGTCTTCGTGAATGTTCCTTATGAACTTAAGAAGAATGCCTATTCTTCCACTGTTAGATAGGATATTCTATAGCGTCAATTAGATCAACGTGGGTTGATGCAGCTGTTCAGACCAACAATATTCTTACTGATTTCCTGCCTGTTTGGTCTACGAAATGCCACCGGAGGGAACTGAAGTCTCTGTGCATAAGAGTGGATTTGGCACATCTATATCTTTCTGTCTCATTTATTTTGATGTTCTATTAAGTACAGCCACAAAGGCTACTCTGTCTTCCAGAATGTTCCTTAGAAGTGAGGAGGGCAAGACCTTGTCTCCCATTCTTTGGACTTTTTAACAGGCGGGACCAGTCCCTGGAAAAGGGCACCATGTTGGATAAAGTGAGAGTAGGCCACAAAGAGGGAGCGTTGAATTGAGGCAGTGGCCGCAAATCGGGCCCAAACCTGACCCCTGTGAAAGTGGTGCAGGGCCCGAGTTGGACTTGGTTCTGTTGTGCACTGAGCCCCTGTGGGTCCAAACTACTCAGCACTGAATAAGGCCTCTTGGAGAAACAGCCCCTTCCTAAGGACAACATACTGGTTTTTTGTTTGTTTTAAATCATTATTGGGGGCTCGTGCAATTCTTATCACAATCCATACATATATCCATTGTGTCAAGCACATTTGTACATTTGTTGCCATCACTGTTTTCAAAACATTTTCTTTTTATTTGAGCCCTTGGTATCAGCTCCTCATTTTTTCCCCTCCCACCCTTTTCACTCTCATGAACCTTTGATAATTTACAAGTTATCATTATTTTTTCATGTCTTGCACTGTCTGGTGTCTCCCCTCACTCCCTTGTCTGTTGTCCATCCCCTGGTAGGGGGTTATAGGTAGGTCATTGTGATCGGTTCTTCCTTTCTCCCCCCACATTCCCCTTACCCTCCTGGTAGGGCTACTCTCAATATTGGTCCCAAGGAGTTTATCTGTCCTGTATTCCCTGTGTTTCCAGCTCTTATTTGTACCCATGTACATGCACTGGTCTAGCCAGATTTGTAAGGTAGAATTAGGGTCATGATAGTGGGGGAGAGGAAGCATTAAAGAAATAGAAGAAAGCTGTATGTTTCATGGATCCTACACTGCACTCTGACTGGCTTGTCTCCTCCCCACAACCCTTCTGTAAGGGGATGGCCAATTGCTTACAGATTGGCTTTGGGCCTCCACTCCACACTATCCCTCTCATTCACATTATAATTTTTTGCTCTGGGTCTTTGATGCCTGATACCTGATCTCATCGACACCTCGTGATCACACAGGCTGCTGGTGTGCTTCTTCCATGTGGGCTTTGCTGTTTCTCAGCTATATGGCCACTTGTTTATCTTAAAGCCTTTAAGACCTCAGACACTATATCTTTTGATAGCCGGGCACCATTAGCTTTCTTCACCACATTTGCTTATGCATTCTATTTTTATCCCTAATTATTTTCCTTGTTCTGTAGTCTGTGAGGTCTGAAATCAGTAACGCTGCTTCAGCTTGCTCCTGATCAGTGTGAGCATGGCATCTCTTTCCGTGGAGGCCTTTGTTCTTACGACTCTTTCTAAATGTGAACCAAGTAGAGTCGTAATTTTCCTAACCGAGATTCCTTCCTGCTCTCCTGTTTTTCCTCCTGCTCTTCTAACAGAAGCTTACTCACTGAAATCAACCCTTCAATCTCTTGGCACTACCTGCCGAGAAGAAGGAATAAAACAACATGTATACATCATAAGAGATTTCTTTCAAACACAAACGTGTAATCTGGTCCACCAAAAGTTTCATATGGACTGGAGATGAAGGCACAAAGTTGAGGGTAAGTCAGAAAATACCGCTACCACGATTCGAGTGCATACATGCACAGGTTTATCCCAAACAAAGGTGTGTAAGCCTGTCTGAGATCAATGGACGGCTAGAGACGTTTCCTCAGCAATACACTCAGACTCGCCTCCTGAGGGCACCCTAGAGAAGGTCCAAGCAAAGTAGTCGCCTTGTTGGGCCACTTCGATCCAAGGCAGAGAGGACACACCTCAGAAGGCTTATGGAAATTTTTTTGGGGATTCCAACGGGGTAATAATCTTGATGGATTGTCCTGGACACAAGATGATAGTGGGGGCCGATTAGGAAAAAGTTTTAAGGAAACTGAAAACGGCACTGGTAAGGAAATGGCTAGGAGTTGTGCCAGGGAACATGTTCCATGATGACAATGTCCCTGCTCGTGTTCTCGTTTTCCTCAGGTGGCAAGAGCTGTCCTACTACAATGCCCGTGGAAACTGTATCCCATCCACTCTACAGCCCTGAGCCTGCCCCGTCATTAGGATCTGGTCAGACTTTTTGTTGTTATTGTCCTTAAAACTCAAAGAACATTTAAAAGAAATGTGATTTGAGTCCCTTGAGGATATCAAAACTGCTGTATAATGAGGTTTAAATCAAAGCATGCAGAATTCTTTGGGGAAGGCGTGCAGAATTTCTACCCCTTCAGAAGTGTGGAGATCTAAATGGAGGATGAGATTGCTAAAGTTTATTGCGCCAACCTAGCCGATAAGCACATGTGGGGTTAATTGAAGGGAGAGAGAAATGGCTCAGTGAGCCTTGCTTTCTAGCTCTCGGGTCTCTTGCTTTCTGATGGTCGGACCAGGGTGCAGCTGCCTTAGCCAGTTCCCTGCTTCAGCTGGCAAGGCTGACTTCCTGCAAGACATCCCTTAAGGAGAAGCCACATGGACCTACCCAGATGCAGCCCTGGGTGCTGAAGGAGCCGTGTGGAGACCCCTGCCAGTGCTGAGATGCTTACACGCTCCCTGATTCAGCTTTCCTCCTGCAGTCGGCATCATTGTGTGTGTTTTGTCAGATGGAGGAGGGCTTTGTGGATTGGTGTCGGACACATGGGCTAATGTTGGACTTGTGGGCTTGGGTGGCACTGGGTTGGAATGTTTTCCAGATGTGCACTTAACCTTTATATAAAACTCTCTTCTACATATGAGTTTCTGTATATTTGTTTCTCCAATGTACCCAGACTAGCACAGAGGACATGTCAAGAAACAGGCACTTCGCGTTTTTATATTTTTGTTTACAACACTTTTTAAATTACCCTCATAGTCCTATGCTAACAAGTGGCTAGCACTGATTCTGGCTTGTGAATTGTTTTCTCACTTGGGATTGGGATTAATAATATATTGGTCAATTATCACTGCTGTATTGATGACACAGTGATTTCTTCCAAACTTTGGGAACTCACTGGGATTGCTCATCTAAATGAAAGCATAGTTCAAAGAGATGGACACCACCTGTACACACGGTACGATGACATATATGCCACTCAGGCTACTGCATCAATTCTGGCTCAGAGTACCCTAGGGGGCAGTGTACAACTGTCTCTTTGAGTTTCTGAGGCTGTAAACCTATACAGAGCAGACAGCCTCATCTTTCTCCTGTGAGGCAGTTGGGAGATTTGAACTGTTGACTTTGTGGTTGGCAGCCCAATGCATACTCCACTCCACCACCTGAGCTCCTTCATGCTCGCAATAAGGGAGTCCCAAATAAAAGATAAGCCAACCTTGTCTGGTTAAATAGCTGAGTAAATAGTTCTTTCACTACTTTCCACTTAGTGTTAGTCTAACTCTGGCTGACTATTAGCATATCGGTTTTATCTTAGAATGGTAACATTAATTTAAATGTGCAGTAATTTAAAAGCTCACAAACGGCTTCACCTTGAACATTTCTCCCATTAAAAAAATAAACATGCAAACAAAAGGCAACTTGGATCGCAGTTCTTATTGCTTATCTGGATACAGAAGGAGCCTTGGTGCTGCAGCCAGGCGAGCACTGGATTGCTGGCCGCAAAGCTGGTGGTTAATCCCACCAGTGGCTCTGCGAAAGAAAGAGGAGGCTTCCCATTCCCGTAAAGACCTACAGCCTCAGAAGCCCTGCATAGGGCTGCTGTGAGTTAGAATCAACTTGATAGCAGTGGGTGGGTATGTAGGGATAGGGAAAGCAGTAGTATGCTACCTCTCTCACCTCTGTGGACAATGAGGGTGTGAAAATTGAAACCATCTCCATGATTCAAGGGTCCAGCCCACAAACACCTGGGAATATTTTCATATAATTGCATAGAAGAAACATTAAAATACTGAACTTGATTAGGTATCCTGCTTTAGAAATCAAAACATCCCTATGCTTTCTAAATCATAAGCAAAATTCAACAACAACTAAAGAGTTACAATCAAATGGAGAAGATTCAGTTGACATATAGAGAATTATTTATCGCAAAATTAATGAGCTGTATCCTGTTTTCTCTTGCGATGGTCATTTTTTAATACAGAAAAGATATAAACTTGGTTTCAAAATGATTTCTTACCTTGGCACTGATAACCCTGTTTCCCAAAGACTCCCCTGTGTAAAACAAGAGAGGAAAAGATGGCCATCAGTCAACTGGCTCAGCACTCACCTTATTATAAAGACAGTTCTTAAGGAAAACAAATTTCACCCGCTAGCCCCTTATGAGAAACACAATTTCAGGGGAGAAACAAAGACGATGCTGTGTTTTTAAAAAGCCAGTGTTTGCTACCAGAAGACACACAAGAAATCATCTGATGCATTAGAGTGCTGCAGATAATACGATGATGGGTCACATCCTACCTACCTCTGCAGCAATCCCCTCCATATTCAATGAATATAAATCCTCGTCTGTCTTTTAAGTGTCTCTAAAGAGTCATCCCACCCCCTTCTTCTGTCTTCTCTCTCCCAAGCACATAAGGCTTTACAGATGCTGAAGTAAACAGGAGAGACACACTGCAGAAAGAGATGAATCCACGGTGACCTGACCCAGGGAACGACCCTTCCCCAACACGGGCCCCAACATCACCTCTGGAGCCAGGAAAAGAAGTGCTGCCAGCAAGTGCCCTCTTTCCCACTGCTCCATTGCCATCTCTCCCTCATATATTCTACAGGTGGATTTCGTGGCAGCATTGCCATTCTCATTAACGGAGAACATGTCTGGCACGAGGCAAAGCAGCCAACACATATCATCTCACTTAATCCTCACAAAAGCCAAGCAGGCTAACGCACATCGTTAAGAGCACAAGACTGACATCAGATGGTCTCAGTTTGATTCTGGGCAAGAACGAACACCTTGAAGCCTAATGTCTTCCTCTGTAAAAGGGGGGATTTGGGATCGCCCTTATCCTTAAAATAAGGGGTCCTTGTGATGTAGTGGGTTACATGTTGGGCTGCTAATCACAAGGTCAGCTGTTCAAACCCACCCAGCTGTTCATTCTACAAGAGAAAGATGAAGCCTTCTGCTTCCATGAATATTTACAACCTTGTAAACCCAGGGGGCAGTTCTACGCAATGCTATCGGGTTGCTATGAGTCAGAATCAACTCGACAGCAGTGGGTTTGGGTTTTTTTAGCCTAAGTTTTTTTACTTCATGGACTTGCCCCTGAAACACACTTCAACATGATTATTCCAAACCATCTCGTATAGCGGTTCTCAACCTGTGGGTTGTGACCCCTTTGGGGGGGAATGACCCTTTCACAGGGGTTGCCCGATTCATAACAGTAGCAAAATTACAGTTATGAGGTAGCAACAAAAATAATTTTATGGTTGGCGGGGTCACCAAAACATGAGGAACTATATTAAAGGGTCGTGGCATTAGGAGGGTTGAGAACCACTGCTCTAGTATTTCTTAACTACTCATCATCTTAAATTCCTTACTGCTGAGGGTTAGATGATAGCATCTACCTACTGAAGACTGTTACTTTCGCCTGCATATTACAAGACTGAAGACCACTACCGCTCCACCAGCTGCACTTACTTGTAATGACTCATTTCCGTAACTCATCCCCTAACCTGACTTCCACCTTCTTAAAGAGGTATTGCTAATGTTTTTCCCTTTTCTTTCAGCATCTGGGAATATCATGGATTGGTTATGTGGGTCTCCAACCACTCACCCTGAATTGTGTCTCTGACTAGTTCATCGCACCTTTACCAGAATGATTCGCAAAAGAAATGGCACCTAAAACTTGGGCCTGTAAGTGGTTAAATGTTTGTTTTTGTTGTTGCTGAGGTGGTCTGTTTCCTTTTTGTTACAATGGGTGTTGGTCTTGCTGGGTAGCTCTATTTGAAGCAGCAGCAAAATGAGACCTGGAATAATTCTTAACCTTCATGCTGACTTCCACTGTCCCACCAGCCAGGGAGGGAAGCTGGAGAGCTCCTTACCAGATGAACTCCCTGCAGTGAGAGCAGTAGGTGGGCTGCCTCAGGTACGTGGCCATGAACTTGTGTCCATTGATCTGGTGGACTCGCCTTCGCATAGCCCTCTGGCGCTTCCTGGTAAAATGCTTGAAAATTCGGTCTCTCTGGAGAGTAGCTGTATTATGAAAAGAGAGGAGAAAGGAAAACTGTGTAACAAATCCAGGTGCACCTTATGAATGAGAAAGTTACATAATACATATCCACTCCAAATTCTTTTTTTGTTCTCCAAAATCCAAAATATTCCAAGACATTGTGTTTTGCTCGTGACTCTACTAAAAAAAAAAATCCTTGCCTTTAAGTTGATTCTAACCCATAGGGACATTAAAGGACAGGGTAGAGCTGCCCCTCAGAGCTTCCAAGGCTGGAATCTTTATAGAAGCAGACTGCCTTCTCTTTCTCCCCCACAGTGGCTGGTGGGTTCACACCCAGCCTTCCAGTGAGCAGCAGAAGGCCTAACCACTGCACCACCAAGGCTCTTTCTGGTTTGGGTTAGTCCTACCTGGACCCCTGAGGTATCCACTGCCTGGTTATATGTGGCTATCTGGGACCAATCTCCCCCAGGGCGCCCATCTCCAGCATGGTTTCATAACCCCTGGGCAGTTGTCTGGGATTTTTGGTCCCTCTACAAGCGGTGACTGCTGGCTGGTTGGAAGGGATTTCTTATTGCTTCTCTTTGGGCCCAGCATCTTCACAAACAGGTAGGGAGAATGGCCCAGAGCACAGGCTTGGAGAAGCCTGCTCAGGAGTATCACACGAGCAGCACCTCTGTTAGGCTGGAATAGGGAGAAAGTTCCTTTTCTAACCACTGACTTTTTCAAAATCTTTTGCATAATGCTCAGATTTTTTTCAAAAATATGTAGAGATTTATGATTAATAAAATGATGAGTATTTCCCCAAAAATTCTTTTGAATTAATAACAGATTAATTCAGAAGAAACCTCAGAGAATCATGCAAAAACAATTTACTAGTAAATTAAAATATCTGGAAGATTTCTGTAAATATACAAATTAGGAAAATCAGCTTAAAAACATCACATAAACTAAATTGAAACTCAATGTATTGTGTGTAGAAGAAGTTGAGAACCTTTTCTAGGAACTGCCTGTCAGAAAAGCTTCAGACCAAAATGGTTTCATGGGTGAATGATTTCAAGCCTTCAAGGAACAGACATCAATGTGTAAATTTGTTCCAGAAGAGAGAAATAAGAAAAGTTCCTTATTAAAAAAAAACACTATCTAATATAATCCCAAGACAAAAATATATGAGATCTATCCTAAGATAAAATAAAAAGAACTTGGAGGCTCTTAATTATTTTTAATGCTATGGGCCCCTTTAAAATTTTGGTAAAGTCTCTGGGTGCCCTTTCCAAATAAAATTTTTATTCCATGACATAAATATTTATAAGATTCCAAAGGCATCAATGATCAAACTATATATTAAATGAGACAATGTAATTAATTTATGAAGTAGCATATATATTAGTCAATCAGCAGACCTAGTGACTATAATAATTTTAAAGTAGTGATGAGGGTAATTGCTTTTTGTTGTTGTTTTGTTTTGCTATGTCTTGTTTTCGTGCTTATTATTGTCTCTGCATGTCTATCTAGATAAGATAGGTGGGATAAACAATATGGAGGAGAAAACAATGGGACTGATGGTTCCAGGGGAACATGGGAGAGGGGGAGGTGGGGGAAAGGAAGTGGGTGTTAACAAACCCAGAGACAAGGGAACAACAAGTGATCTAAAATCGATGGCGAGGAGGGCATCGGATGCCTGGTAGGGTTTAATCAAGGGCAATGTAACCGAGAGAAATTACTGAAATCCGAATGAAGGCTGAACATGAGAGTGGGACAAGAGGAAAGTAAAAGGAAATAGAGGGAAAAAACCAGGAGGCAAATGGGCATTTATAGAGGTCTAAATACGATGTAAATATATTTATATATAACAATAGGGAAATAGATCTATGTACTTATATTAATTTGTTAAGTATTAAGATAGCAGATGGACATTGGACCTCTACCTGAGTACACCCTCAGCACAAGAACACGTCGTTCTAATAACCTGGCGTTCTGTGATGCTCATCTTCTCCCAGCACAGATTGCTGAAGACAAAATGAGTGCATAAGCAAATGTGCTGAAGAAAGCTGATGGTGCTTGGCTATGAAAAAATATAGCATCTAGGGTCTAAACGGATTGAAGATAAACAAGCAGTCATCTAGCTGAGGAGCAACAGTGTCCACGTGAAAGAAGTATACCAGCCTGTGTGATCATGAGGTGTCGATGGGATCAGGTATTAGGCATCAAAGACTCAGAACAAAAACTCATGTCAATGTGAATGAGGGGGAGTGCGGAGTGGAGACCCAAAGTCCATCTGTATACAATTGGAAATCCCCTTACAGAAGGATCACAAGGAAGAGACAAGCCAGTCAGAGTGCAGTATAGCACTGATGAAACATACAACTTTCCTCTAGTTCTTTAATGCCCCACCTATCAGGACCCCCATTCTACCTTACAAATCCAGCTAGACCAGAGAATGTACATGGGTACAGATAAGAGTTGGAAAACACAGGGAATCCAGGACAGATAAACCCCTTGGAGCCAATATTGAGAGTAGCAATACCAGGAGGGTAAGGGGAAGGTGGGAGGAAAAAGGGGGAACAATGATCTACATATAACCCCCACCCAGGGGGCTGGACAACACAAAAATAGGTGAAGGGAGACACTGGTCAGTGTAAGACATGAAAAATAATAATTTATAAATTATCAAGGGTTCATGAGGAAGGAAATGAAAAATGAGGAGCTGATATCAAAGGCCCAAATAGAAAGAAAATGTTTTGAGAATGATGATGGCAACAAATGTACAAATGTGCTTGACACAATGGATTTATGTATGGATTGTGATAAGAGCTGTATGAGACCCCAATAAAATGATTTTTTTAAAAAGAAGGTAAACAACTGAAAAAAAACCCCTACATTGTAATATGAAGATATACAATTTCTATTGTGACATCAAATACAATACTGATACTACTACGGCTTATTCATAAATGATACCTTTAAGTTACAGGTTGTTAGATGAAAGATTTTCCCCCATTACTTTCCCAGGCCACCTGAATTCTAACTATTGTTCTTAGGAAAAGAATCTCTGTCCAATTATAACTTTTTCCCCCAATTATGACTTTTTATGTGACGATTTTTAGAGGAAACACATGGTTCATATTTGACTCATGTGGCTAGTTCATCAATGGAGTTTTTCTTCTTTTTATGATAGAGCAATTTGACAATATCTTATCAAAGTTTTAAATGTGCACTTATTTTGATCTAGCAATTCAACTTGCAGGATTTTTTTCTTCTTCTTTTTGAAAATACCAGTAAGTACAAATGTATGTTATCTGGATATCCATGGATGGTTTTTTTTAAAACATATTTTAATAGCTTTATTGAATTATAATTGATAATGAACTGCTTTCAATGACACAAGTTGACAAGTGTGCACACCCCACGTAACCACCCCACAGTTAAGGCAGGGAACAACCCGCTCTGTGATGGGCAACCCTCCGATACCCCTTCACTGATCTGCTTGCTAGCTCTGTCCGTTCAGAATTCTACGTAAGTGAAATCACACTGTATGCGGTCTTTTATGTCAGTTCTTGTCATTCAGCATAATCATTTGGAAGTGTGTCTGTGTTGTATCAGTAGTTCATTCCTTTACAATATTGTTAGATGCCATCGAGTTGGTTCATAGCGACCCTATGTACAACAGAACTCCACACTGCCGGGCCTGCATCACCCTCACACTTGTTCTTCTGCTGAAGCCCACTGGTGCGGCCACCATGTCAACGCATTTTATCCAGGGCCCTCCCCTTCTTCTCTGCCCTCTCTTTTCTATCAAGCATGATGTCCTTCCCCAGGCACTGGTCTCTCCGGATAGCATGTCCAAAGTAGGTGAGAGGAAACCTTGCTGTCCTGGCCTCTGGGGAACGTTCTGGTTGTACTTCTTCCCAGACAGATGTGTTGCTTCTTCTGACAGTCCATGGTGCTGTTGATATTCCTTGCCAGCACCTTGGTTCAAACACATTGATTCTTTTTCGGTCTTCCTTCTTCAACATCCAACTTTCACATGCACAGGAGGCAACTGAAAATACCACGGCTTGGGTCAGGAGTACCTTAGTCCTCAAGGTAACATCCTTACTTTTCAACACTCTAAAGAAGTGTGATGTGGCAGCTTTACCTAAACCAATGTGTCCATTGATCTCTGAGCTGCTGCTTCCATAAGCATTGCTTGTGGCCCCAAGCAAGTTGAAATCCTCGGTCCAGTTGTGAGGAGTTTGGTCTTCTTTATGCGGAGTTGTAACCCACACTGTAGGCTGCAAGTCTCAATATTTATCAGCAAGTGCTCCAAGTCCTCCTAAAGTGCAGCAAGCAGGGCTGGATCATCTGCATAGCAAGGGTTCTTAACAAGCCTTCCTCAGATCGATCCCAATGCTGAAATCTTCTTCGTACAATCCAGTTTCTCCAATGATTTGTTCAGCATACAGATTGAATAAGTAGGGTGAAAGGGTACAAAACTGACACCCAGCTTTCCTGAATCTAAACCATGCAGTGTTATCTTGCTGTTTGCCCAACTACCTCTTGATCTATATATAGGTTCTACATGATCGCAGTAAAGTGTTCTGGAAGTCTCATTCTTCTCAAGGCTGTGATCATAGTCTGTGATAATGGAAGTGGTGTTTAATTGCATGTGCTTATCCATGTGCTCATTGCATGTGCCATACCATGTGCTTATCCATTCACCTGTTGATGGACATGTAAGTTGTTTCCAGTTGGTTTTTTTTGGCTATTCCATATATAACTTCTTAGAGGTAAAGATGGCAAGACCCAACCTTACATACTTTGGACATGTCAGCAGGAGAAACCAGTCCCTGGAGAAGGACATCATGTTTAGTGAGGGGCAGAGCAAAGCAGAGGAAGGCTCTCAAGGACAGGGGCTGACACTGTGGCTGCGACAATGGGCTCAAGCACCGGAGTATTTGTGAGGATGACGCCAGACCAGGCAGTACTTTGTTCTGCTGTGCATAAGGTCGCTATGGGTCGAAAACTAGATGGCACCTACCAACATATAAAACCGCTATGAATGATGCATTTTTAAACCGTTTGAATACTTATAAAAAGGTCTACACAAGAAATCCAAAAGAGTGAAATATAGAAATAGCCTAAATGATTTTGGCTAAGAAACCAATACCTTGAAAGACTGTCTGAAATGGTTACAATTGTAACTGCCTCAGATGTTGTTTGCTAACTGGAGACAGTTCTGCAAGTAGCCAAATTAGCGTGGTTCTCAAACTCCCATCTGCTGAAAGATGATCCAGCATGCCCTCCTGCCGAAGCCCTATTAGGAGAGTGCCATTATCAATATACCTGAGGAGTCCTTAGTGTCTGGGTAAAGAGATGCTCCCTACTGGTGGTCTCTCAGCTACTGTCACTCATAGAGTCCTCTCCGCAACACCACGTCCAGGAGACTTTAATGACCACAAACGAACAGATCTGGTGCTACTGTTAATTGTGGGGAGATGAAATGTAGCCTCATATTATCGCCCTGTGTCTCCACCTAAGTTATTGCCAACCTGAGACTCAGCTCAAGGTTGGCTAAAGCAAAACGTGTATTACATAACTCAATATTAATTGCATGTAGGTGTAAATTAAATTCTCCCTGGGGTCTAATTACCGGGAACTTGCTTATTTATTATTTAGTCTGGTAATACTATGAAGATTGGTTAAAAGGTCAAGTTACTCCCATTTTTAATCTACATGAATTCCTCATTTCCCCCTTAACAACTATTGCAAATAGCAATAAAAGGGACCCACGAGTCTTCTGGAGGAGTCCTTACAGCCAGCATCACAGGAAGAAACTGCCTCTAGCTGTCCACAGCCCAGCACACCTGGGTGCCTTAGCTTCTGCCTTTCACTCTTCCGTCAATGTTCTTTCCACCCACCCCAGACCCCAGAGCTGATTTCAACTTAGACTGCTTGCCTCCAGTACCAGTTTTACCAGTTGAGTAGATTACAATTTGTGGCAACCCCACAAAGCTTACAGTAGAATTGTGTCTCACGGGGCTTTCAATGGTTGACTTTTCTCAAGTGGATCAGGCCTGTCTTTCAAAGTGACTTTGGTGGGTTTTAAGTTCCAACCTTTTGGTTAGCAGCCAAGTATGTTAACTGTGTATACCAACCAGGGCCTCCGAAGCTTCCCCTGACTCTGGAGATAGGATAAAAATGCTCCTTTTTTTAGGAAGTGCACCTCAATCTGCCCTCTTATCTCATGACAGTGAGGGCCACTTCTCCTTCTCCTCTGTAGCCCAGGTGTATTGCACATACATCATGCTTGGTCATGGGCTCTAACTAGACTACACACTACTTCGTTTTTGAATTCTTTTCCACATACAAGGGTAAGTTCAAAAAGTAGTACTACTAAGGTTCCAATCCAAACATATTCAGGTCTATTTCATTGTTTCATGTTTAACTATCTCCCTGGGATCAGACAAGTTCTCTCAGGAATCCATTTATTTTAGCCTCATTACGGGGCCTTTCACAAAAAGTTCAATGAAAACAGTGGCTTCCAAGGGGATTCGCTGGGCCAGTTCAATTCAAGGCCGAAGCCCGTGCAAAGCCGTGTTAACTGCGTCTGGGGGACTGCCAAGGTGTTCCAGAGGACACAGGACAATCATGGAGGCTTATTATGAAGACATTTTTTTTAACTGAAAAACGTCCTTGGCGAAGAAAAGGGCAGGAAAGCTGCACCGAGGAACATTTTCCACCACAATCTGCTCTTTCCCTGGTCCAGGGTCACAGGGTCGTCCTGCAGTCATTTCACGGGGAATCCTGACCCTACACACCCGGTAACTCAGAGTGGTCCACTCAGATTGCTGCTTGGCCCCAAAACTCTCAGAACATTCTGAGGAAACATGATTTGAGTCCCTCAATTAAGCGAAAGCTGCCATTTTGACCTGGCGTGAATCAAAGCGCACAGAATTCTTCAGGAAAGGGTTGGCAAGATGGAAACACCACCTTCAGAAGGGCATAGACCTAGAGGGGGGACATGCTGAGAAACAATAGCTTCACGCTTTGACATTTTACTGAATGAAAGATTCTAAGATTTTGTCGCAATACTTTTCCATGTATACAGGCACCCCAGAATCTACAAGAAATGTGGCGATGTAAGAAAGCATGGGGTCTCTGTGGAGTCACATGGCTGTGGCTGACACCAGCTCCTGAACGGCACCGGGAGCAGGACGGAACAGCTCAGGCACTGACACTGCATCCCATGCGCACCAACTCGCACGCCTCCCGGAGGGCGGAGGGGCTTCCTCGGTGTTGGCTTAGCCACCTGTCTACTGAAGTCTGAATTATAAGGACTAACGGAGGCTGCTGAATCCTGTTGCACTTATCTTTAACTTTCTGTTGTGACCTGGGTGAAAGTTTACAGAGCACATTGGTTTTCCATTCAGCAATGCAAATGAGGGAGTAAACCCTCCCACCAAACAAAAAGGCAGAAAAAAGCTCTGCTAAGCAGAGATTTCTCAGTACGCATTTTTCCCGCTAGGCCAGCATCCAGCAACTCACTCTGAGTTAGTGCACCCTGTGGTGTCACCTGGGAAGGCCCTCTCTGGTCACAGTGATTTTTTTTTTTTCGTAAAAGCGGTTTCGCTCAAACATTGTGATGGCCAACTTAAGAGAAGAGCGTGCGGCTGTGAAATGTTGTTTCCTGCTCAGGAAAAATGCTGCAGAAACTGTTGTGATATTGAGCACAGCTAACAAGGACAGTGCTATGGGAAAAATTCAAGTGTCCAAGTGGTTTTCTCATTTCAAAAAAGGTGAAATGTCAATTGATGACAAACCTCATCCTGGATGTCTGTCAACCTCCCAAATGGCTGAAAATATCACAAAAGTCACGCACTTGTGCTTGAAGACCAACAACAACAGGCCCACGGAAGGGATGGGGAAGTTATCTGGACTATCTTGAAGTTCGGTTCAGCAAATTTTAATGGGTGGTTTGGGAATGAGAAGGGACACTGCAAAATTTGTGCTTGGGGTTCTGACTGACCAGGAAAAGAGTGTAGACTGGAAACACGATATGCTTTGAAAGAACAGCTCCAAGTGACCCAGACTTTTTTTCCCCAAGGTCATTACTGATGATGAGACATGGTGCTATTCTTACGATCCTGAAAGCAAACATCAGTCAAGCCAATGGAAGATGCCATTGTCACCTTGTCCAAAAAAAGCTTGTCAAGTGAAATCAAAGATCAAGACGATGCCCATTTGTTGTTTTGATGTGCAAAGGATAGCGCATTTGGAGTTCATTCTACCAGATCAGACTTAAATCAAACTTTCTATTTAGAGGTTCTGAAAAGATTGCTTAACGGTGTCTGACAAAAAATCCCTGATTTGTAGCAGGTGGGGGACTTGTTCTGCCACCATGACAATGCACCTGCTCACAGTCATCTCAGTGTGCCAGTTTTTGGCGAAAAACAGCATGCTTCTCTTGCCCCATGCACCTGACTCATCTGACCTCACTCTGTGAGACTGCCTTTTTTGTTTCCTCGAATGAAGAAGGACACAAAAGGATGGAGATTTGACAATGTAGAAGAGGTGCAGAAAAAACGAAACATGTGCTGTCAGCCATCCAAAGAGATGAGTTTGAAAAATGTTTCCAATAATGGAATCACAGATTTGGCAAATGTATTAAGGGTAATGAAGAGTACTTTGAAGGTGATAAGGTTGTTTTGTGAAAAAAAATTAAATACATAGCTTGGGGGTGGGGAATACTGGTTTGGGGGGTTACCCCCTCATAAACATGCTGATGCACGACATTGATTGCAATTCCCAGGTGTAAAAGCACTCTTCCTCCTTCCTCCCTGTATTTACCATTTCTTCTCTATCCCTTCCTGCCTCCTGGGACATGTGCCTGGGCAAATGCTGCCCTTTTGATATGGCTGGTTAATCTGAGGAGTTCATACCTCCCTGGTGTTATTGTTCATGTTATAGTCTTGTCTATTGTTGTCCTGAAAGGTGAGACATGGGTGTGTGTCCTGTTGCATTTTAAACAGATCTAGGCTTTGAGAAATCTTTCAGGTCACAGGTTAGTCAAACATGTCAAGCAATCCTAACATGCTCTGCAGTCAAAACTTGCCCCACCACTTTTGTTTTGTACATGAATTGCCCGATGCCTCTAAGGAAACAGGAAGCCAGGCTCAGTCTTCCCAGGCCCATCTCTGGGCGCCTCCTGGAGCCTGGAGCTGTCCCACTAGGAGTCAGTTTCAACAAATACCTACTGATAGGATGGAGAGTAGCTAAGTCACACAATGAGGATGACTGATTCTGAAATAAAATTCTGTACCATAAAATCTGATGGCCACCCCACACACTAGATGTGAGAGCTTTAGGATTCACATGGGACTAGGAGCCACCAGGCAACCACAGGGTAAGTTTTCATTACAGAAATTTCTGCAGGATTGATGAAAGTGAGGCTTTGATCTAAGGCAAGCGTGTAGGGCAGAGGAAAGGGGTATCATTGAAATCTATAAAACCATTTTTAAATTTTATCTCGAAGGCAGTAGATATGCTATCCTCATTAGTCTTCTGCTCTACCTACCTGAAGGAGCCCTGGTGACATAGTGGGTTACATGGTGGACTATTAACCCCAAGGTCAGCAGCTCAAAACCACCAGCCATTCTGCAGGAGAAAGAGGAGGCTTTCTGCTCCTGTGAAGAGTTACAGTCTGAGAAACCCACAGGGGCAGTTCGACACCGTTCTATAGGGTCACCATGAGTAGGAACCAACTCCCTCGGCAGTGAATTTTGCGTCTGACCTGAACTTGAGGTCTCATGTTCTAGCAGCAGAGCCTGGAAACGTTCCTATGGGAGTCAAAAGCACAGCCCAGAGCTCCTAATCTTCAAATAATTGTCAGGAAATGAAATTACCGAGAGATGTGAAATGTACGGCATGACACCTTATCATGTGCAGGATGACTGATATAAAATGCGCAAGGAAAAGACTGGGTCTATGAAGAATATGAACGAAGAGTTGACCTTGGCTAACGTTAAAGTTTCATCTAGGTGGGGCGGTGCTGGGAGGGCTCTGTGACTGTGGACATGACAGGAAGGAGAGAGGGTCCAATGGTGATTCTGGCTCCTCCTGCTGGATAAATAGGGTGACCCCCGGGAGGGCAAGCTGTCTGGTCTCCTGAGCCTCCGGTTTCCCAATCCACAGAGCAGACAGGGCAAAGTTAATTAATTACCTCAGAGGATCATTTTGAGACTTGATGAGGTAATAATTGTTGTGAAATTAGAAAAGTAACTGGCATTCGCAAACTCTAGCTACTGTAACTGCTGGTAAAACTCTTATTTCAAACTCTTGCAGAGTTCTAGGCAGAGAAAGGATTTTTCCGAGTCTTATTTTGTTGCTGTGAGCAGCAAAACATGCACCAATCCAGTTTCCACCTATAGAACTCGGTGACCTTGATCACACTGTTGTGTGACGGACCACTCTCCCCCTCTTCTTCTCAGTGGTTCCTCTCTCGTTAACACAGAGAGACCTGTCACAGCCCCTTCATCGTTAGAGCTGCAGCGGCTCAGTTGGTCCTATACAGACAGCTGTTAGAAGGAGAAAATGCTCAAGGCAGATCTTTTTTTACAAGTCCCACTACTGTTTAGTCTTAAGAAGACTTCAGGGGATATTTGGGGTCTGAGGCTTATGATCTCAGAGCATTACTTTCAAAGGCCTACGGAACCTCCATGGCTCCAGAAAGCCGCGGAGTCCATAAGAATTTGACACTCTGTTCTACAAGTCCCCCTTTTTGATCAGGATTCTTCTACAGAATCACTGACCAAGATCTTCAGTAATAGTAGCTGAGGGTCAGCCAGCTCTTTTGGACTCATGGCAAAGTGGGCAATGATTCATGAAGGCAATCCTATTCCATAGCCTGCTTCTCTCCAACCTCGCCTCTGTTGTTCCTGCGGAACAGCGACTCTGGAAGCCACTTGGGAACCTTTAAGCCCCCAGGCACTAAGCAACGAGCTGGGGGTGGAACACTGTTCTCTCAATCACCAACGGTGTGCCCTCGGTTCTTGTGGCTAGACAATGCCAGAACTAAGACTAGCACCCTCCACTCTTGGCTTTATCCCAGAGCGATATACTCTGTACCCTCTATTGACATTATGTCTCCCACGACCCCTGAAAGGTAATACATTTTCTGTCAAGGAAACAGATAATACAGGGAATCCAGGGCGGATGATCCCTACAGGACCAGTGGTGTGAGTGGCGATACTGGGAGGGTAGAGGGAGAGTGGGTAGGAAAGAGGGAACCGATTACAAGGAACTATATGTGACCTCCTCCCTGGGGAAGGACAACCAAAAAGTGGGTGAAGGGAGACGTCGGACAGGGCAAGATATGACAAAATAACAATTTATAAATTATCAAGGGCTCATGAGGGAGGGGGGAGCGGGGAGGGAGGGGAAAAATTAGGACCTAATGCTGGGGGCTTAAGTGGAGAGGAAATGTTTTGAGAATGATGAGGGCAATGAATGTACAAATGCGCTTTACATAATTGATGTATGTATGGATTGTGATAAGAGTTGTATGAGCCCCGAATAAAATGATTTTAAAAAAGAAGGAAACCAAAACTCCTAACAGGAAGGTTAAGTGAGGTCAAGCACCCAGTGATAGAAGTGAGACGCCAGACTCTGTCTACTGTTATTGAACGAGTTGGGTCGCACTATCAAATGCCTCTTTGCTTCTTCCTGAGAGAGCTGTTTTATCATGTGTGCATGTGAGAGGGTGAAACTGTGAGAAATGAAAAACAGGAAAACTCGAGAGTTAACCAAAACTTACTAGTCAAGAAAGACCGGGTATTATGTTGCTTATGTCTCCAAAGAATATCCTGTAAATCAGGTAATGAGATAAGGTGGTGAGAGAACTTCCGTTAACATCTGTAAAAACCTTGACTAAGCAACCGTCTGGTCACTGAACTGTTTACATAGGGAATGATGCATAAAGATGTAAACTCAAAGGATCCCTGTTTAAGACAACAATGGTATCTCGGCAGGATTGGTTAGGATATACATTCAGCAAATAAATATGTTAAATGAATCTTCACCAGTAGGATAAGGCACCACTGGCTGAGAGCATGAATGGGTGTAGCTTGAAGAAGGAATCCCAGGAGTTGTCTATCTAGGCTGATTTAGTGAAGGAGGCCTTCAAAAGCAGGCTGAGCTTAGCAGCTGTTCCAAGAGATGAAGGAAAACGGTGAGCCAGGATGGGAAGACGATTCTTTGGGCGGGGACGGAGGCTGGCTTGGGTGTTCATATTTCAAAATGGCAATCAAAAGCCCCCCAAGTGGCACTGATTACTGTAGAATATTGTCTGCTTTCTGATGATAGCAGAACTACGTGACTCATAAGTCATTTCCAAATTCAGATGGAGTGATTAAACTCAGTGTGCTATGAGATCAGATGCTACGCAAGACACAGGTGTGTTTCTCAAGCATTCAGCACCTTCTGCGGAAGCTCAGCCTACACACACCTACCACAACGCAAACTCGTGTGGATGGATAGCATCTGCGAGAGCATGCGGAACCAGTGGTTACGAGACTGTCTTGAGTAGGAATACGAGACGACTCATCTCACCTAGGAGACCTAAGCCCATCTTCAGCTAGCACTGCAGCCCCCTTGACCAGCAAGAAAGCAGTGTGGTAGTCTGAAATGGCACCAGAGGTCCACAGCCATCGAAAATGCCCCTCAGTCTAGTGCTAAACAATTCTCTCTCTCTCTCTCTCTCTCTCTCTCTCTCTCTTTCTCTCTCCAAAGCTTCTACTCCAGTACAGAGAACCTACGTTGGGCAATTTTCCGCTGTCCTATGGGTTGCTATCAGTTCACATCAGTTGACATCAGCTTGAAGGCAATGAGTTGTTGACTCTTCATTATTGGCACTTGGGCGCACTGACCAAAGTATAAACCCTCTCTCGCTCAGTCCTTGAGGAAAGGGCTTTGGCTCCCACACTACCACCTGGTGCTTAACCTCTACAATTCCTCCTCCTTCCTCTCCCTCATTCACACTTCCCCTCCACCCAGCCTTGAAATGTGTGCATCTCCAAGGCTTCTTTCACGCCATCCTGGATCTGTGTGCATCTCGTCTGTTCTCTTAGCTTCTAGCAATTGCTTCGATACCAAGGATGCCCACATCCTTGCTCTGGCTCTATTTTGAGTACCAAATTTATTTCAAGTTGGCTTCTCTGCACTTTTCAAGCATATCTTCAAATTGCCTAAAACTTGATGACGGGAGAATCAAGTTTATTTTTCCATCTGTTCGACCCATTCTTCCTCTTAGGTAATATACCACTATGCCTGAAACGATTCACTCAAAACCTTGAGAAATGTTTTTCAGATCCACCTTCTCCCACAACCAATCAATTCTCAAGTGCGACTAAACCTACTGTGTCTGACGAGCCCTTTCATGTCTATCCCACCGGCGATGGTCGTGTCTCCTCCACCCTCTCCTCTGGCCCAAATGCCTTAAGCCTGTGATCAAACATGCTAAGGTGTGTGATTCTCTTCTGCCCTGTGAGGACCAGAAGCATTGAAATGGCAGCCTGGAATGATGACGCACCTCAAGGTGGCTTTAATTCCCACCATCAGAGTGGCCTTCTGGCACAGAAGGCAAAGCACCTACCCATCTGAAGAGTTCTAAAGCTGTGTATTTGGGCATATCATCACAGCCCCTGCAGAAAAACCCTCACCAAGGGGCACCTGCATTAAGAGAGCCTGCAGAAACAGCTTTGTGGAGTCTACGAAAACATTTTCTAGAGAAGAGTTTTAGGGATCCTGCTGCATCACGTGTCTCCACAAAACAAGGGTCCTACGCCCTACTTTCTATAGCCACTTCTGTAGTTATCCTCTCGTGAGGGTATGGGTTGCCTCTGTTAGGTTAATGGACCGGGTATATTTTGAGTCCATCTCTTTAAAATGTAAAAGGAAAAGGTTAAGTGACCCAGTAAGAATGAAATATGGTTCCAGTTAAAGACCTGATGGTACCAGGCCAATAAAACATGGTCAAGTCATTCATCACATGTCCTCCTTTCTTCTGCTGCCAATACGATTCAAGTCACAGTTACGGATCAGCCAGCAGCACCATTAAGGACCTCCCTGCTGTTTGCTTATCCTCCCCCACCCCCCACCCCATTTCCTTCACCTACATCCCAGAGTCCCGGTGGCACAAGGGGTTATGAGCTACACTGTAATCCCAGCAGTTGGAACCCATCAGCCATTCTAAGGAAGACAGATAAGGTTTTCTGCTCCCATGAAGATTCATGGCCCCGGAAACCCACAGAGGCGGTCTTACTGCCTCATAGGGGCACAGTGAGTTGGAATCAACCTGATTGCAGTTTTTTAGAATTTGTCTACATCTGGCTCAGTTTGGACTCTCTTAGGAGCAGATTTTGAGACAAGGATTTAAGTGTCTCAAGTGGTTTATTTGAGAATGAATCCCTGGATGCACCGGGGGATTACAGAAATGAGATAGGAGAGGAAAGTAAATTCTGAAAGTGTTTGAAGCAGCAAGTAACCAGTGTGGGCAATTGAGGCTTGGTCTCTTGGGAACACCCTCATTGGCAGAGGTAACGGGGTCATTGATCCTTTAACTCTCATCCATCATTGGTTGAAGGCTGTGCCACTGGCGGGGGGTGGGGAGTGAGTCAGTGGGCATTAATTCCCAGCATTTCCACCCCCACCCCCACCCCGCTACCTCCAGCATTAGCTGACAGAATGTGGCTGGATCATTCACATCTGCTAGTCTACCTAAATGATGCTCTGGTCCAGATTTCTTATCCTTACTGCCATGTGTATTCTGGTTGTCATCTCTATGAAATGAGATGATATAGAAACAAATCATTACACATCAGGCTACTTACCATAAGGTCAGCAGTTTGAACCCACCAGCTGCTCTGAGGGATAAAGTCGAACCTTCCTACTCCCGTAAAGAATTTACGGTCTCGGAAGCCCACAGGAACAATTCTACCCGGTCCTTAGGGTCCCGAAGAGTTGGAATAAACTTGATGGTCATGAATTTGTGCTTGTTTGTTTTCATAACAGTTATCTTGAATGCTAATGCTGACTCTTTTCTGTGCACACAATTTAGTTCCCTGTTAACTATCGCAAGAATCCTACAGTTCCCTTTTTAAGAATCTTGCTCTGTTGCTGTGAGCCTACAAATATTTCATTTTCCCTGTGAATTTTATCCATAGACTTTCATCGCTACAGTTCATTCTTTTTCTTTTAAAAAAAAGAAGAAGAAAAGATTGAGCATTTCTGAGAGGGCCCGACACCCCTTCTTCCCCGCTGTGTTCAAGGATGGGTGTGGGAAGTGTTTCTCTCTCATTTGATTTGGATTGAATCGCGTGGACCATGCTTCCAGCAGGACCCACACTGTCATCCTCGCTGCAGGAAAAATACGTCCAAATGGAAAGTTGAGGAAACGGGAGATTCAGGAGCTTAGTCTTATAAATATGGCTTAACCATGTACAACCATCTTACAATGACCTAAGCAGGTTTTATTTACTGGCATTACATTAAATGTAAAGGTCTCACTCATACATCCTCTGTCTTCCTGATAACCTTTTGAACTGACCACAGAAGACACAAAGCCAAAATGTGACCTCAGCCATCAGAGTCGAAGTGGCATTGAAAGCTGCTCTTGTTTCGTTCCTTGTTGTTCATAAAGGCAACACATTCTCACCAAAGAAAAGAGAAAGGATGCAAAAAACTCTAAAAAAAAAGTTTACATTTAAAAATCACCCTGAGTCTTACCACACAAATAATCACTGTTGAAGTGGAAATGTGTGCGTGCGTGCGTGCATGCTGTAGGAATACAGTCTTACATAAATGGACTCAGACTCGATGTGCTGTTCTGCCATGTGTTTGTTGTGCCTTCAAACAACATGTAAGTATTTAATTATGAGCAAGGTGGGGGTTCACATATCAGATCATTTTCGCATTCACTATCTTGGACAACTTATCAAACCTCCCAATGGCAGGCTTTGTTCATCCACTACCTCTCCCACCCCCCATTTGCCCCTACCTCCCCCTTATAGTAGACCATCTTCCCCCTTCACCAGACTTAACATCCATCTACCCACTACTGTATCTCGCTCCCTTTCCATCCTTCCTAGACAACCCTGGTAACCATCAGAGGCTGTTCCTGTTGGTATGAAAACCTCTTCTTGGGTTGATATAGTTTTAGTAACAAGGGTCTCCATCAATATTTGCCCATGTTCTTTACTAACTTCACTCAGCAGTTAGTGCTGTAATGTCTTCTCAAATCCATCGTCAAGAGTTGTTTCCCAGTTCCATCAGTATTCTTGAAGGATGCATAGTCCCGCTGTGTGGATGTACCGAAGTGTCTGTATCCGCTCTCTCGCCGATGGGCATCTGGGTCCATCTTCTTGCTATCTTGGATAGCGCTGCAATGAACGTGGGTGTACATACAGCTGTCCATGCTAGGCTCTCTCTTTCTTTAGGGCATATATACCAAATAGCACTCTTACTGGGACATATGGTAGGGACTTGTATTCTCAATTGTTCAGGAAGTGTCATATGGCCTTCCACAGGGGTTGAACTCCTTTTCAATCCCACCAGCAGTGGATGAGGGCTCCCACCTCTCCACACCCTTGCCAGTATTTGATGTTTTCTGAAACTTTGATATTAATGCTGAGGCCAGGTGGTATCTCCTTATTGTTTGGATCTTTAGGATGGGTATGTTGTTAAAAGTTCCTGCTGTTTCTACTCTGACAGCAATTAATACTAAAATTACAGTTTATCATCAGATTTTATAAAATGAATATACAAAAAAATGAATTGAATGTACATTATTAGTCATTTAAAAGTACCGGTAAGCTGATGGCATTAGCATATCGTCGCTGGGAAAATAGAACTCTGGTTGGAATCTAGGCTTCTCTTGATCACTCAGGCTTCAGGCGTGCTGTCTCCACCTCCACCCCTGCCCCAAGTTCTGATTGGTCTCCTTCCTCCAAAAATAAGATTCTTATGCAAACAACCTGTGCGACCAAACTCTTTCCCAGATAAACATATGTTTCCTGCTCAAAATTAAAAGGATCGTGCCCTTTAGTTTGGCTTATTCTGCTTCCCTTTCTTTCTGCCCCCACCCCACTTTTCCACTAGTTGGTTTCTAAGGTCCGTCTAAGCTCTCAAATTGACTGCATGCTTTTAAAAAGCACACAGGATGTTAGCCAGAGGAGTATGATGTCTAACCGCTGCGTGCTCCAGGGACATGACTGGAATGAAGGTGATGCTGCCACCTCACTGCGACTCAACATAATTCCAATGGCTGTGCTGTCGCGAACTTTGTCACGCGGCCAAATTCCCTGCAATATTGTTTTCCAGCCAACATTTATCATTTATATATATATATATATGGCAGAGAGAGCTGTGTTTTAATCAAATGCCATTTACATCAAATGGTCTCTTCCTGTTAAGCACAAACAACTTAGAGCAGTGGTTCTCAACCTGTGGGCCGCGACCCCTTTACGGGTCGAAAGACCCTTTCATAGGGATCACCCGATTCATAACAGTATCAAAATGACAAGTTACGAAGTAGCAACGAAAATAATTTTATGGTTGGGGGTCACCACAACATGAGGAACTGTATTAAAGGGTCATGGCATTAGGAAGGTGGAGAACCTCTGACCTAGAGCCTGTATCTTGCCAAATCCTTTTTCTTTCTTTCTTTTTGGCGGGTCGGGTGGGTGGAAACTCACAACATGTTTTAAATTAAAGGTGAACGTAGTAAAATAAGATAGAGGCAAGGAAATAAAACTTTATAAAGCCAATGCAAGCAAAACTTTCTGGTACTGACAAGGACTGAAACTATGGACGCAAAGATGTGTGGAATGTGAATTCCCTCCTCTATGACCCAGCGTTGCCACTTCCGTGTGCTTCCTGAAAGAGAACCTCCCGCCAGTTCAGGACAAACACATTCTCTTTGCTTAAAGTCCACTTAAAGCACTCTTTCTCTATAGTCACTAAAAACAGTCAGTATCCTTGAGGGAAAGTTTATACTTTTCCTCGAAAAGTAGAGACATATAAAAAAAAAATTCCAGATAGCTGAAAACAAAGTGAAAAATATCTCAGTTACCTGGAGTATCTGCTACCTATTCAATACACGGGATGGCGTCTGGTTCAGTCACCCTCCAGGGCAGACCAGCGCTGCCCCTGGGGTTTCGAGGCTGTAAAGTTCACAGTCAGCCACCACCTCTTCCTCCTGTGGAGCAGCGAGTAGGTTTGAACCTTCAAGCTTTCAGTTAGCAGCTCAGTGCTTAGCCTCTGCATGCCAGGGTGCCTTCCAGGGTCCACACTCCTGTTTTTTCTTAGGATTTAGGAAACAGTCCCCTCCTGTTTCACATCCCCACTTTCTACTTTCCATTCTTCATTCTTTATGAAACTCTCATTAGCCCTATGTCTCACAGTTTCATTCATGTTTTTATTCCAAAACTGGAAGATGTTTTTCCACCTTCATCTTCAGCTTTTCTATTAAAAATTATATTTCAGCACTGATAACGTTCATTTAAAAGAGCAATTTCCTGTGCTAATGGCTTTTCTTTCACAACATACTCATGTTTCTGACAGCATGGCTTCTTTGATCTTGAAAGATACTGAACAGGCTTTTCATTTTTAAAAACTCTCATCCTTCTATGGAATCCTGTCTTTTCCTTCCAAGTCAGAAGTTTCTGCCTCGCTGTCTTTCACGCAGCTAGTTTGCTGCAAAAAATGTGCTGACTGCACATGTGGTTAAGGAGGTGGGAACAACATGAGTAGCTGGCATGGCTTTTGCCTACCATGGTAAAACTCTCGGTCTGTTTCACTAGTTTACAGCGGTTCTCAACCTGTGGGTCTCGACCCCTTTGGGGGTCGAAGGACCCTTTCACAGGGCTCACCCTATTCATAACAGTAGCAAAATGACAGTGATGAAGTAGCAACAAAAACAATTTTATGGAAAATAATTTTATGTATGAAAGGGTTGCGGCATTAGGACGGTTGAGAATCACTGCGTTAGTATTTAGTCTTCTCCCTAAATAGTAAGGGTTTTCTATGGAGGAGATGCCTCCTGGCTTTGCCTGGAAATAAATGCCTGGCTGCCCACTGTTCTGGGGTGGCAACAGGTACATCCTTTTCTCTGAGTAAATGAATTAGCCTGATACACTCCCGACTTCACACGACTGCTATCCTTACCGGGGAACTCCCAGCCGGGCCTCCCAGGAGCCCTGCCCCTGTCTCCTGCAAATAGTTGGGCTGTAGCTTCCTCCACAGTATTTCATTATGAATATAAATCCCTCCGCATTATGTGGTGAATAGGAATTCCCCAAAATGTTTGCTTTAGTCTCACTGTTTAGGATTTTATACCTTTGTGCTACTCTCCTGAACTTTTGGAAAAATAGGGGTCTACGGAGATGAAGCATCTGAGCTGAGCCCTCATGGTTCCCGTTAGCATGGGCCTAGACAATGCAGGCTTCAGAATGGCATGCTCATGCTTCCTTTTTGTGCATTTCAAAGGGGCACATATGTGTGTGTGTGTGTGTGTGTGTGTGTGTGTGTGTGTGTGTAGCATTGTTCTGGCCAGTAGACAGGGAAAATCCTTTTCTTGTCAATTTTTTATATCATCTCTAGCTGAACATGATAAAACGCAATGAAATTTTAATATCTTCGTAAGATAATCCAAGTTGCAATGATTCTCCTTCCTCCATTTATGATCCCCAGCGCATATGTGTAGAGGTATACAAAGAGGGCTTCCAAGACTTCACAGAAAAATTTGTTATCTTTTAACTCCTTTTTTCCACGAGCTTTTTGAAGACCCCCTCACCTGTTTGGTTTTTTTTCCTCACATAAGTTTTTCTGGCTTCTTATATGATTCCCTCATATATTTTTCTAGCCTCTTTGGCCTGTTGACCTTATTTTCAAGTTCTCTATTGAATGAAGCATATCTGATTTTAGAAACTGTCACCGCAACTAGTAAGTGGCTGCATCACCCGTGGGGAATCTCATAGCCTTAGGAGTCTCTGCTACACTATAACTATCAGCAACGGATGTGACCGCCCCTCCCCACCCAACTTCGTCTGGAAGGAGGGATTGTACCGATTCAGTGAAAGACAATCTTAAATAGCCATCTCGATGACACAGATCAAGAAGATTGGATGATGGGAACACAAACTTCAAGCTCTACAGTAGTTACAGGTCTTCATCATTTGTCCTGAGAAGCAGGGCTGACTCATCTCTACAGGTTTCTATTTAAGCTGTTGCCCAGGCTTACACACTGGTTCCTAAAGGTGGACACAGAAATTCCGAGGAAGATTGCCCACCACCTTCTCGGCTCTTTTCGCCCTGCCACTCTCCCGTTTGTCAGTTTTCTGCTTGTATCGCATGGGTAGGAGCTGGTTGCACTTGACTGGAGAAGAATGAAGCCAGTGTCCCTCTATTCTCCAGATCAACTGGACACGCACATACAATTGGAAGTGTTCTCTATAACACTGCAGTTGAAGTCGTCAAGGATTTGTCTTCCTTGGATCTACAATCAATGCTCATGGAAGCACCAGTCAAGAGATCAAAAGACGTATTCCACTGGGTAAATCTGCTGCACACAATCTCATTAGATTATTGAAGAGCAAGGATGCTACTCTGAGGACTAAGGTGCGCCTGACCCAAGCCATGGTAATCTCCGTTGCCTCATATGCACGTGGAAGTTGGACAATGAGTATTGAAGAGCGGAGAAAAAAATGATGCATTTGAATTGTGGTGCTGGAGAAATATATTTAAAGTACGATGGACTGCTAAATGGACAAACCGATCTGTGTTGGAAGAAGTCAGGCCAGAGTCTCCTTAGAGGCAAGAATGGCAAGATTGGGACATATTGTCCATCCATGCTTTGGATACCTTGTCAGGAGAGACCAGTCCCTGGAGAAGGACATCATGGTTGGTGAAGCGGAAAGGCAGTGAGAAAGAGAAGGCGGCCCTCAGTGAGATGGGCTGACACAGTGGCTACACCAATGCACGGAGGCACAGGAACAATTGGGAGGATGTGCCGGCCGGGCAGTGGTTCCTTCTGCTGGGCCCAGGGTCGCTCTGGGTCAGAGCCGGCGCGATGGCACTTAACAACAGCGTAACAACTAAGATATCATCCTCCTGGTTTCATTTTGCTTCCTTTGAAAACTGAATTTTGACCTTTGGCCTGGAATAAGGAGCACTTGGATAGGGGCAAGATATGACCCATAGCATTCAGAATTCCTTAGACCATCTAAGCCAACAGAGGGAAAAACTATTGTCGATGGAAATGTTCGCCTTCCCCTAGCCACACCTCCCATCAAACAAAAACAGCCCCCCAAACTCACTGTCTTCAAAGTGATTCTGACTCACAGCAACCCCGGAAGACAAAGGAGAACGGCTCCTTTGGGTTCCGAGCCCTGAGAGCTCGAGTGTAGCAGATGGCTCCTCTTCCTCGCGCGATGCAGCTGGTGCGTTTGAATTACTGGCCTTGCAGCAGCCGCTCAACACGCAACCTACTCGAATATTCCAAAGAGGGAAAACCCACCTCTGGAACTTAGGCCAGGACTGAATCAAGGAATCAGGTCAATGGGGGATATTTCTACGACTGAAAAACAGAGCAATGTTTCACATTCCCATGACAAGAACGCCTATTAACTTAATGAAGCATTTGGGTTTTTACTTAAATGCCAGGTTAATGCTCCCCTCAGACAGACAGCAAAGGGTCACATGATCCAAGAACCTATTGGGGGCAGGGGCAACACAAACAGCCTCTGGCTCAGAGCCGAGAAGCCGAGCAGGCTGGGTAGTTCTCAGCATTTCCTACAGCTGGGCAGCACGGTGAGGCCTAGGGAGGAAAGCCCTCCCCTGACTTCCCCTCTACAACCGGCTTCTAATCCAATTTGGTCAACTGCATTCCTGAAGCAGGAACTCATGAGAGATGAAGGAGTCCAATGTCCTCAGACAAAACTTTCCACATTTTCTTGCAGTTGCAGGAGAACATTCCTCAACAAATTCAAGGGCAGGGCCCTTCAGATTCACACTGTCACAGCAGGTAAAAGATTCTGGGCAGAAAATTCTTCTTCAAGGCACACACTTTAAAATGTACACACACTAATAATATGTGTCTTCTTCCAGTATTTGTGGCAGACTCTCAAGAATTTCCACATGAAACCTCTTGGGCCGCCTCAGGGGGAAAGTTACCAGAGAAGATGAAAAAGAAAGCAACCTGGATCAAGGGGTTATTAAGAAGTGACACCCCCGAGGGAAGCGTTCTTACGGGGCTGTTTGCCCAGACTTGTGAGAACGCAAAGAGATTCGGATCAGCAGCCATCGTCAGTGGAAAAGCAAAGCTTGACTCTAGATCGTGTGTCTGTCTGCTGGTGTGAGTGCTCTGTTTGCGATTAATCGCTAAGGAAATCACAGTTTTGATCGTGCGCGCACACGTGCGTGTGTGTGTGTGTGTGTGTGTGTGTGTGTGTGTGTGTGTGTGTGTGTGAGAGAGAGAGAGAAATGTTTTTGCTGGAGGTGTTGGCAAACACGTTGCACAACATGGACTGTGACAGCTTGGCGGTATGTGCAGGGCCTGAGGACATGGGACAAGCAGAGACATGTCAACATTCCCCCGTCGTCAAAAGCCAAACAAAACCGTCCCAGGATGCATCCTGGGTACTCCCCACTGACCTGGAACTTAGTGCTGTCAGAACCTTCCAGAAAAAAAAAATGGGGCGGGGGATGCACACAAACGTATGACCTTCCTTGATAAAGTGAGGGGAGGTGGAGTTGAGGACAACACAATCCTTTAAAGAGCTGCCTATGCCTGACACGATAGCGTACCACACTGCCACAGATGAGACGTATACTGCTAACTGTCCATGAGAGCCCCTCCCATGCCCAGATCCCACCCCTTTCCAGACTGATCCCCCTGGCTCCCCTGCAATCCTGTGACAGGGTCTTGTAGTGCTGGTCTTCTTGCTAATTGTGGCCTGTTCCTGGAAAGACTTCCTGCCTGTCCAAAGCTCACACAAGTGTTCCTCCTCCCAAGGTGTCTATAGGCCAGTTCCACTCAAGGTGCCCTTCCTCTTCCCCGCACAGCTCTCTGGCACCTCCACGCACACCGTGGTCACGGTCTTGCCCCGTCACTCAAGAGCGTGTGTCTCCGTTTGTGTACCGTACTGTATTGACCGACACTTTCTTGGAGGCCAGAACTTAATTTTACAGTCCAGATCCACCAGGCAAGCCTTGGGTGATACAAATGATTAACACATTTGGTGGCCCACCAAAAGGCTGGAGGTGCAAGTCCACTGAGAAGTGCATCAGAAGCAGGCCCTGGCGACGTGCTTCTGGAAGAGCAACCACTGGAGTCCCTAAGGAGCACAGTTCCACTCTGACACACTGAGGGGGAGGGGGGTGCCTTGTTGCCAGAAGTCGGTGTTAACTCGATGGCAGCTGGCTTGTATGTTCTCCCAGAGTCCAGCATAAAGAGAGCCCATGCATGATATATCTTTACAGATGATAATGACATGCAACTGAAAATTGCAAAATGCAAATGGGTCTCAGGAGCCCTGGTCGCTCTGTGGCTAAAGCACTTGCCTGCTGAAGGGAAGGTGAGAGGTAGAGCCCACTAAGTACTCCTTGGGAGAAAGAGGTGGCCGTTGGCTTCCATAAATATTTACAGCCTTGGAAATCCCACGGGACACTCCATCTATTCTCACCTATAGCGTTGCTCTAAGCAGGAATAGAGGCTTTGGCAATGGGTTTGGGGTTTGCTTCCGGGTCTCTAACAATATGGCTTTATGGGACCACTTCCCAAAGGCCATTGTCCACTGTTAGTGACCCCACATGACAGAGTAGAGCTGCCTCATAGGGTCTCCCAGGCCGTAATCTTTGTGGGAGCAGATTGCTAGGCATTTCTCCTCCAGAGTCTCTGGGTGGGTTCGAACCACCCACCTATCAGTTGAGAGCTGACCAATAGGGCTCCTGACTTCCACTGCACTTAAGAATCTAAACTTGAGCAAGTTTATTCATTCATTCCATCAAACACACGAGTATTATTTCTGTAGCACTCTGCTAGCAATTGTAGAGGTTGGATAAACGAAAGTGTGTATGTACATTTGCATCTGTGTGTGTGTCTGTATTTTAAATAAGTAAGTGCAGGTCCTCAATAAGCATAATCATTGTAGTGTTTCTGCTTTTTAAAAAGTAGAAATTCCACTCCATGCCAAATCTACCATAGATCAGAATCTCTATGGCGAGGCCAAGAATCTATGTTTTGAACTCTGAAAACCAATGGCCCAGTAGGAAGGACACACGAGCGTTGCTTTTGTCTGTTCCATCACGTGCTATCACGTCTGTTCCAACTCACAGGGACCCTGTGTGCAAAAGAATACAATGCTATCCGGTCCTGCACCATCCTCACAAGTGTTCTTGTGCAGCCGCTTTGCCAATCCATCTTGTCGGAAGGCGGGGGTGAGGTCCTTGTTTTCACTGCCCCTCTACTTTACCAAGCATGGTGCCCTCCAGAGACTGCTGTCTGCCGACAACATGTCCAAAGTACATGAGACGAGTTCTTGCCATCCTTGCCTCTAAGGAGCATTCTGGCCATATTTCTCTCAAGACAGATTTGCGGGTTCTTCGGGCAGTCCACAGCACGTTTCATGGTCTTCCCTAGCACCATACTTTGATTGCATCAATTCTCATTTGTTCTTCCTTATTCGAGACCCAACTTTCACATGAAAACGAAGGTCATGGAAAATGAGGATCAGATGCACCTTAGCCCTCAAAGTAACCGCCTATGTTGTTTCCCAGAGTCCTCTGCTCCTGCCTCGGTGGCAGCAAAGGGAGGAAAGAGGGTGCTGGAGTGGGGTTGCAACTGGTTTGTGTCAGTCTCTTCCAGGAATTCTGAGCAAACCCCTGCAAGGCATTTGAAGCATTTCTGAGAATGAGTTTCTCAGAGTGGTTGCAGATCCACAGGTGGGCATGCACATAAAATGCTCACTCCTTGTTCCCAAGGCTAACTAGTGGTCCTGTGCTCTTTTAGGAAAATAGAACGATGTTTTCTGTGCCAAGAACCCTCCGCACACAGTCAAACAGATGGAGGCCGGAGAGGTCGTGCCAGAAAGCAACTGCAGTGTAGCTGACGGACATTTTTGGAGGCCGCACACGTGTCAGTATGACCTTATGCTGTGCTCTACAGCGTTTTGTTGTTGTATTTCATTGTGTTTTTTTTAATCAATTTATTGGGGCTCATACGATTCATCACAATACATAGATCAATTGTGTAAAGCACATCTATACATTTGTTGCCCTCATTATTCCCAAAATTCCCTTGCCTCTTGGGTGTATTTCATTGTGTTTAAGGTGAAAGCTGACACAGGAAATTCAGTTCTGACAGAACAATCCCACAAAAATGATCCCATTCGATTTCCATGATGTGTTTTCATGTTCCCCATCCCCTTATCGCCCCTCTCCGCTTTAGTCATCAGCGACCACTTGATCTCAGGTAGATGCTTTTTTTCTCAAGGAGTCCACTCCTCATGGGGGACTTCTTCATTTTACGCACCAATCTGTGATTTAGCTAAAAGATGACCTCAGGGGATAGTATGGGTTTCACGTTTAAATGTATCTCAGTGTGTTAGCCATGGAGTCACCAGGGTTTTTAAAGATGTGATTGTTTCAGAAAGATCACCGGGCCTTTTTTCTGAGGTATCTAAGGTTGACTCGAGCATCCAACCTTTGGTTAGCATGAGCGTGTAAGCTGCCTTCCCCAAGCCGGCACTCTAGCCGCAAGGTGGGCCCAGGTATGCGTTGATTTGACACTGGACTTCATCTATGGCAAAAAGTTAGTACAAGATTGCTGGGGTGGGTAGAGGGGAGAGACAAAGGCTGAAGCGGGGCCCTCAAGGCAGCCAATTCTCTCCCTTTATGAGCACACGCGTCTCTCCCCACAGGTGAGAGTGACTCACCTGCGGTACTGTTCCTGCTTACACTGACTGACATCCACAGAGGGCTGAAGACACATGCCTGGGGCACGGTTTCCACCTGTGGCACGGGCATCTGTAATATCCTAATCAGACTGGGGAGGAAAACGTGGGCATGCGTCATGGAAAGCTCATGGAGCACCCCCCCCTCCGCAGTTGTTCCCAGTGAGGCCAGGGAGAGCAGGCGGCATCAGACTGCCGGGAGGAGGAGAGGCGCAGTCACTCGGGCACACTGGTGTAGGAGGAAGGCTGTGAAAGGTACTAGGGACCCACTGGGACTCAGCTGGAGTCTTGCTGCAGCCTGTCCTGCGGGCACTCGCCACCGCCCACCCCGAAGAAGCTCCTCTGAGCCGGGCTGGCTCTGATGTCAGTGTTGTTGGGCTTCTCCCCCTGGACTCTCAGACAAAGCGGGGCAGATGACAGCCAGCGAAATGCACGAGGGAGAGGGCCACCGCCCACCTGCCGCCTCTCTCCCGACACGTCCAAGCATACAGTCAGGTGCACACACATGCACAAACATGGTTAGTGTAGCTTCAAAAGACATGGGGCTTGGTGTCGTTTGGCCCTTGGGCTTTGTTTATCAAGGCTTCCCCACATTCTAGGTTTTCAGGTTTCAGGTCTACCCCTCTGGGAGAGTGTTTTTGGGGAATCCAGAGCTCCACCCCAGGTCCTCCAGCACCACCCCCAAGAGGGCCAGAGAGCCTACACCCGCTTCCAAAGCATGGTTCCTCTCTTTCAAAATCAGTTTTACATGTTGTACTGCAGGGACACTGGGCAATGCCAGATGACGCTTCTGGCTGTCAGCGGAGGTAGGGTGCCACTGGCGTCAAGTTTGGGTAAAGGCCTGGACGGCTACTAAACACCCTACAATGCACAAGACGGCTCCTACTACTAAGGACTGTCTAGCCCAATATGCCAATCATGCTGCCAAGGTACAAACACCCTATGCTTTTGGATTCAGAAGGAGAATAAATGTGTTCTGCTGCTTTCAAACACTTCGAAAACTTCGGCTGCTAGACACCTACCTGGACTCAAACCATCCAGAAAGCGACAAACTCTTTTGTGTCGTGCTTCAAAGTCCTGGGCTAGCACAGCACCTCACATCAGACACCTGCTTTTAAATCCCCATAATAGGTCTTCTGGAGACTATGTGGCTGCTATAAAGGAGCTAGGATCTTTGCCTTTTTTCTCCCCTATTAAATAGGGACTGGGCGTCAAGGGTCCTGTAGCCACCCCGGAGGACATGGAGGCCAGTGTGGAAACTAAACAACTGTGACCTGAAAGGGCCCATTCAATGGCAGCCGAGCATTGGTTCTGACGGGAAGCCACGGGTTTTGGCTGCCTATAGCACAGCCCTCCTCAGTCAGGCAGGGAGCCAGGGATTAAATATATTGCTTCTTTTAGGAAGGAAAGCGAACAATGACCTCTTCATTTGGAACCACAATGGGAATTTAGGAAGGGGCAGAGCTTAATATCTAGGGTGGAATCTGGCCGGGCTTCAGGGTCAACATCCTGGCTCTGGCAGGACAGACCCCAGAATATTTCCATCTGTCACTAGTGAGCTCGCTGGTTACCACATGAAATGCCAAGCGGAGGGGCTAACAGCACCTCTGGCTGCCAAGTCAAGAGGTAATTCTGAGAATAAATGTAGTGAGGAACCTCGCACGAAGGCCTCCTGATACGCTGAGGTTTCTGCAGACAGCTCTCAGCCAATGAGACCATGAGCTCTTGCAGCTGCACAGGCAGAATCCAGGTGACACAGTCCATCTCGGTCTCTAAGCCCTGCTTCTTCTTCCAGCCTCACCCTCCATCCTGAGGGGAGCAGGCCCCTTGCCAGGAAGGTCCCGCACTCCTATGGATGGCTCGTTAGGCATCCTACTGACCACCTTTCTCTCCAGATGAGAGCTTTTGGAATCACATTCACTCTTTTAATCATCAGGACTCCCACCAGTGCTTACTATTTAATGAGTGGATGAGCTGGATCGGTCAAACAAGAAAAAGGCTTCAGACTCTGGTCTCCCGCAACCCTACTTTCCCGACACTGTACATGGGGTCTCCAGTGGACGAACTCGAGAACTTTGAACCCTTTGGTTCCGGTTCAACCCCCTGCTGAGAACTGGCGTCCCCAGCCCAGATATTACCGAGTCAGAAGCTACCTTTTAACAAGATCCTCGGGTGATCAGGAGCTTGTTAAAATGGGACCTTGTTAAAAGGTAGGTTCTGGGATCAGAGGATCCTGGGGTGGGGATGCAAGTGCTCTGTAGGGCCAAACTGGAATGAGCCTGTTGGAAGCCCTGGTGCAGAAGCCAGCTTTGGTAAACACAGCTGAAGCACAGGATAGGCCTGTGCAGATGTTAAATCTTTCTCCAGGAACTATTCCATATGTACAACAATGGAGGGTGGAGAAATTCAATAAACAGCTGGCCTTTGAGGTGGCGAAAGCCACACTCTCCCTTTTCAAGTTGAATCAGCAGGACAGGTGACCTTTCCTTTGGCCTTTCAGGGGAGAGGTTCCCCTGGCGTGGCTTCCTCGGCAGCCCTTCTAAGAAAAGGCCCTCCTACAGGAACGAACTGCAAACGTGAGCACAGCGTCGAGCCAGGCGTTTTCACGCAGACTGTCCAGTCTTGTGAGAGAGATGCAATCACTCTGTCCTCTTCTTCCCCATGAAACATAAACCATAAAACCAGGCTTCTGGAGAATTCCCAAACTGTGGTCCAAGGATCGTGGGTAGAGGGATGACTCCTGACAAGCCACCGTGAATTAAACAATTCATTAAACGCAGTCTCACCTTTCACACAGGAGGAAAATTCAAAACCAAATTCATGGCTATTGAGCCCATTCTGTCTCACAGCTACTCTAAGGACAGAGTAGAACCCGCCCCTCTGAGATTCCAGCACTATAAATCTTTATAGGAGCAAAAAGCCTCACTCACCTTTCTCCAGCAGTGGGGCTGGTGGATTTTGAACGGCTGACCTTGAGATTTACAGCCCAACGTGTAATCCACCTCCATCCCCAGGACTGTCATCCATCTAGGAGACACAGGTTCAATCCCAGCATGCGCAGCCACTACCTGTCAGTGGAGGCCTGAATGTTGCTAGGATGCTGAACAGGGTTCAGTGGCCCTTCTAAAGTAAGACAGAATCGGAAGAAAGGCCTGACAAGCTACCTCCCCAAATCAGCCAGTGAAACCCGTATGGATGATAATGGTCCGGTCCACAAGCAATCATAGAAGTGGCAGAGGACCAGGCAGGGTTATGCCTCCTTTTGTACCAGGCTGCAGGGGTCTGGGACCAACTCCAGGGTTGGTAACAACAGCAAGAGAAGGAGTGTGTTTGTGAGCTGCACGCGTGGCAAGTATTTTGCTACACATGTATTTATCACTATAAAAAGGAATGATGTTTCTAAATCAATTCTCTACTGAGTTTGCACTAAACCTTTACCACTAAGTATATTAGTTGTTAAAAAGAAACACAAAATACAACCATTCTTACACGAAGCACTGTGATATTGAGCAATGGCTTTCAGAACCAAGAAATAGAAACCACTAAACCAACCTGTTTTAGAAGTTCCTTTGCTATAGCATACAATATTGAGCAAATCTGCCTCAGAGACCTCTTCAGCGCGTTAGCAAGCCCGGATGTCCCCTTGAGAATGCAGGTGGAGCTGACCCAGTAGGTTCAGTCACCTCCTAGACATGCACAAGCTGGACTCTGCACAAGAAAGTCTGGGGAACGGAGCCTTTGACTGGTTCTCTTGGTGAGGAATCTTAAAAGCACCAGAGACTGGCAGGAGAACGAACAAGTCTTGGATAAGGTACGGTTGAAACACCCTTTCAATGCGAGGACGCCAAGACTTGGTCTCATGTCCTTTGGACACATGACCAGAAGGGACCAGACCCTGGAGAAAGACATCATGTTTGGCAGAGTACAAGGTCACAGGTAAAGGGAAAGACCCTCCAGGAGATGAGCAGACGGCAGGGCTGCAACAGTGGCTCAAACACAGACTGTGAGGGTGGTACAGGACACGGCAGGGCTTTTTCTGGGGCACACGGCGTCACTGTGGTTTGGACATTTCAATACTGCTATGCACTCACACCCACCGACAGGACATTTTCAGTTACACTGAGAATGAGACATCAGGAAAGATTCCCCAAAGATAGAGACACCATGAAGAGTTTTATTCAGTAAAGCAACCTGAGGTTCAGACACCTGGAAGAAAGCCCTTTCCAAATATTTCCTCTTTAAGGAGTTGTCCTGTATCTGGGGAGACTGGGGCCCAGCCAGTGCCTAACAAAAGGGCTTTAGATTCCCATCTTATTCTGCCCCTCAATCCATTCCCCCCCAAGTATGAAGGATACTGAATGGGAGAAGGTAGGCTTCCAGGGCCCCCTTGTGTGGTTATTTAAAAGGGCACAAAGATCAGTTGCTGGTGAGTATCACTCAGTCCAACGATCAAAACCCCATGCTGATCTATTGTTCTGGGGTGCTATCGATTAGATTCCAATAAAGAGGGACCTCTGTGAAACAGGAGAATTGCCTGGCAGGGTTTTCTTGACTCTTGTCACTATGGAAACAGTGTCATGGCCTTTCTCTCGTGGAGACGCCAGGTGGGTTTGAACTGCCAACCTTTCTGTTAGCAGCTAAGTGCTTAGCCTCTGCGCCACCAGGGCTCTTTCATCAACCTAGCTCTCCCTTCATTTTCTTTCTCTGTAGGGTCGATTTTTGACTCATGGCAATCTCGTGTGACAGAGGAGAGCTGCCCCATGGGGGTTTCTATTTTGTTTTATTTTATTTTGTGAGTTAAATGAGGGTTTATATTTCAGATCATCATTTTGTATCCAACAACTACTTGGGAGGAAAACAGCGCTCTAGACATATCCCGACAGATGGAGCCAGCTGCAGTTTATGAGTAAACAGCAAAGCCCTCTAAGCTGATAGCTGCACTTGTCAGGTCCCCGGCTGGTGACCAAACCTAACACGATGGTCACCTGCCCACCATGGGTCCAGATTTGTTGGGGGAATGCTATTTGGGGGAGCAGCACCCCTACTGCCTGCTGCATTAGCCAACCAGCATTCCTTCCTACAGAATGCCCGCAGCAGTAAGGAGGCATGTGGCCGAGGACTGGTCTGCACAGGCACTAGGAGTCCATGAGTGGAGCAAACAGTTCATGTGCGCAGCTGAAAGGCTGGAGGTTCCAGTCCATCCAGAGGCACCTTGGAAGAGAGGCCTGGAGATCTACACCCTCCACCTAAAAGCCGCCATCAAAAACCCTATACTGCAAGGTTTTACTACTCTGACACACGTGGGATCACCATGACTCAGAACATGATTTAACTGGTTAACTAGTGTCTACACACACACACACACAACACACATACCTTATCACTTGTGACACTGGGACCACCACTGGGACAGGCAGTGTCAGCATCTCCAACCTGGGCATCCACCACACCCTCAAGTGCAACTTGGGCAAAGGTATGGTCTCTGTGGAGCAGATCTTTAAATGGGGACAAGATATGTTCCTTATAAGGAGCACTATGCTTGGTTGCTCTGCAGGAGAAAGACGTGGCAATCTTCTCCTATACAGATGACAGCCTAAAAAAGCTAATGGGCCCATTCTCTCCATCCCACAGAGCAGTGAAGAGTTGGAAACGACTTGACAGCAGTGAACAGCAACAACAAATGCTCCTTGGGGTTGAACAAGCATAAATCGACACAACAGCACTCCTGTCCCAGGCAGCGGATCCTTCGAACTCCCTCCCCTGCCCTCGCCCTGAAATCCCCCTCTCCCACTCAGAGGTCTTCAGACACACAGACTGGCTTGACCCAGACACCCTCTCAGAATCTGGCACGTGTATGAAATTCAATTGCTGTCTGGGATTTAAAACGATGGCAGAGAAAGGGGTTTGTGCACTAATTACACTTTGCCCGGTGCCTTTTGGATGGTTCACCACAAAGTACAGGGAAGGAGCTGAAGGGAGGCTTTGCTTCCAGAATGGGAGGAGGCCTTGTCTGCATCAGGCCTGAATGAACACTTGATTTCAGGGCATGCGCCTAGGTGCGGGGATCGCCTGCAACCTGCACACCAGTCTGGGGACAGCGGCCATTAGGTCCTTGTTTTACATTTAAGGCAACCAAGGCTCCAGGTTACACAGCCAATAAGTGCAGCTATCAGAACCAGGTCCCTCTGACCTACAGGTGGTGCCCCTTCTACCCCCCCCACCCGTGCCCCCTCACCTCTCCGGAGCAGGAAAAGACCTTCAACAGCAGATCCCCGGAGGGAGCGGTCTACAGATCAGGCTCCTGCATTGAAGGCACCAGACACTGGCACCGAAACCAAGTCTTGTGGGCATTGAATGCTTTCGGGGAGTAGAAAGCCTCAGCTTTCTCCCGAGTCCTGGCTGGTGGCTTCAAACTGCCGACCTTGCAGCTAGCAGCTCGGCGTGTCACCAACTGCACCACTCATGGAGGAGGACGCCTCACTAGACATCCATCTAGCATCCGAAACCCTGACTTATTTCTGAATTTAAAAAAGAAGAAGAACATTTTCTCTCCTGCTCCTGATTCAAGAACTCCCTGAACACAGCGTGATTCAGCACTAAGCAAAACCCAGTGTGTGGTTGCGGGGAGGGGGGTGGGGCGCAGGATTCCTAGGGATTATCTTGATAGATGTTCTTGAAGGACACAGGGGCATAATTTTAAGTTTTCAAGAAAATCAAAATTGAGCAAGAAAAATTGCATCCAGTATTTTTTTTTCACCATCGTAATATGCCTGCTCATTCTTCAAGGCCAGCAAGGGTTGCCCTATGAGAATTTCATTGGGAAACCTTACCTCATCCATCCTAACCCAATCCTAAACCAATTCCTAAACCTTGGCTTTGGTCTAATATCTTTAGCCTTCTTTTTGTTCCCCAACACTCAAGGAACATTTAAAAGGAATATCGTTTGAGTCCCTCAAGATACCTGTGGTGGAGTCAGTTAATATGGTCCTTCTAGTCATCTCAGAAGCTGAGAGAGAAATAGCAGGACCACCAGTGGAGCAGTTTGCAATCTGTCTGAAGTGGTAGAGGTTGGAGGCAGAGACAGCAGAGGCTACGGCACAGAGAACATGGGGCAGAGCAAAGACGCCAGGCTGAGGTCAGAGGCTCAGGCGAGGAGATCAGAAGACAGAATAAAGGAGGAGAGCCTAGATTAAGAAGACCCTGAGGCAAAGCAGCAAGTGGGCTTCTGGCCCACAGAGGCAGAAGATGAGGGGCCAAGGGGCTCGGGGTTAAGGCCCAGAGAGGGAGACCTTACTGCTGGCTGAGAAGAGGCCCTGCTGTGGACCAGGGACTGCATCCTAACTGATCAAGGATGCAGGATGGATGGGATATGGTTTCCCATTGAAATTCTCATTGGAAATCCTTATTGATCCTGACTTGTGGTAACTTGTTAACTCCCCTAATCAGCCCCCTTAGTTTTGGGGCACTGGGGGGGGGGGGATGGGATGTTGCTGGCGTGGGATGGGCGCTAAGTGGTTCAAGAGGAGCCTCTATGGTACTCAGGGACAAAAATAGTTGTCAGAGCCAATTCCAACTCAAGGTGACCCCATGTGGGCTCCATAGGGTTTTCAATGGCTGATGATTTTTTAATACGTAATTGTATTTCTTTTGCTGTAATTGTTTGAAGAAATACAGTATTCCATGAACATAAATTCACAGCCCCCTAAGTTTCCTATCCCATCTTCGCTACTGTCAATTGGATCCCACAGAGAGAGTTCTTAAAAGAGGACAATGGTCAAGGCAGATGTTTCCTTACTGGCTGAACTACTATTTGGTTTAAAGAGGACGTCCATCAGGGGATCTTTTGGATTTAAGTTTTAAAGATAATCCCAGGGCCATAGATTCAGGGGCTCATCCAACCAGAAAAATCTATGGTTTATGAGAACTTGACTTTCTGCTCTGCATATGCCTGCTTTTGATCAGGGATATTGTATATATTCTTTAATCAAACTGTTGAGGAATGAGAGGCGGGCATCACCCAGTTCATCGGGTCCATGGCTAAGGCGTTGGGCACAGAGGCGATTACAAATGCACTCCAAATCTCCCCCATGCCTGACTCTCCACTTCCCTCTCTTGTACCAGGCCCATAATGATCCATTATTGTGCATTATATGGTCCCTGAGAAAACTCTAAGGCCCCAGGCTCTACACACCAAGCTAGGAGATATAACAGAGGCACTAAGCAGGTTATTGGGCCAATTAAAATGACCCTAAACTTCAAACCGAGGAACCAAGGGGGGTGTCGTTGTTGTAAATGTACCCATCACACACTTTTTGCAACTTTTTACAGGTATGTCATTTATTGGTAGCAATTACAAAAGCCATCTCTGTAACTCTACCCTTAATCCACGCAGTATTTCCATCACTATTCATTCCTCTTTCCCACCTCCACCTACCACTCCCTAATCAACACTAAACTTCAGTCTCAATACAATTGAGTTGCTTGACTTGGTTTTTGTTTTAATATAAGTGAGACCATACATATAATCTTTGTTTTTTGAGCTCGGTCCACTTTACTCAGCATAATGTCTTCCTGCTCCATCCATACCGTAGCATGCATTAAGACTCACCTTTCTCCCATTGGCTGGGCAGTATGCCATCGCATGTGTTTACCACAGTTTGTTTATCCATGCGTCTGCCAATGGGCACCTGTCTCCATCCTTCCACCCTGTGGATAGTGCTGAATGAATGCCGGTGTGCAAATCTCCCTGCGAGTCTGCGGTGAAGTCTTGGGGGTAGAGAATGAAAGGTGGCGTTGCTGAGTCACAGGACGGTTCTGTGCTGTTTTTATGACCTGCACACTGTTCCACAAGAGCTACCCCACTGTACATTCCCAGTGGGTGGGGTTCCAGATTCCTCGCTAACTTTTATTGTTTACCTTAGCCATCCTCATGGGAGTGAAAGGGTTATCTCGCTGTGTGGTTTTGGGTTTACTTCTGTGACGGCTAATGACAATGAGCAACTTTTCATCTATTTGACGGACATTTGAATATCTGCTTTTGGTGAAATGTCCATTCAAGCCCTTTGCCTCTTTTATGAGGGGTTACTTGTCTTTTTGTTGCTGTCAAAGATATATATATAAACTAGGTTCTTGCCTTCTGAAGATAATCTCCCACTCAGTGGCTTGTCTTTTCACTTTTTTTGGCAAAGTCACTTGATGAGCAGAGGTTTTACAAAAGTAAGACCAGCAGCTCTTTCTGAGGCACCTGTGGTTGGATGGAAGTTTCCAACCTTTCCGTCAGCAGCCATGCATTATATGTGGCTGCCCCCGCCCACCACCACCACCACCACCACCTGAAACTCCTATGGTACTCTGCACAAGTGGAGTGCTTTCCGTCTGACTTTCAGCAGAGAAGTGAGCCTTCATTCCCACCAAACGCTACTCGAATGCTCGTCTGTGAAGCACTGTGCACTGCCACGAGGAGCCACAGAACAAACGCTCAGACTCAGGATGACTGACTAAAGCCAGAGAGAGGCGGGGTGGAGGGGTGATGTCAGAGAGAATCCGGGGGAAGCTAGGGATGGGGTGCTCTGGAGAAGCCTGCCCGGTCTGAAGAGGAGCTTCAAAACCCAGCACGATGCCACACCCCAAACAACCCATTTGTGGGCCCTGGTTAGAAAGAGAGAGAAGGCCAAGCAGACACAAGTAGGAGTCAATATTCTTCCCCTTAGAGTGAAGGTGCCACACAGACGGCCCTCGGCGGCGGAGCCTTTGGTAGTCAGAGGCAATGAAGGAGGCTGTGTAGCCGAGAGGTCTCTGGTACACTGGGGGGGGGGGGGGGGGGGGGGGGGGGGGTGGGGGGGCGCATATGAGGCATGGAACCTGGGCGCCATCACAAACACGAATGCAGGGTGATGATTCCGCTGGCTCCCTGAGATGCCGCAGCATCCTCACATTGGAGGAGCAAGGGAGGGATATCACAGTGCCCTGAATGGCCATTTACTAATGTGCGGAAGTAACGTGGTCAAGACAGAATGAAGCTTTCCATCTCTGTCAATACTTCCTTCCTAGAGCCCGATGCTGGGAGAAGGATGAGGCTTTGTACTCCGGTAGAGATTTCCAGTCCCGGAAACCCACAATAACAAGTCTACGCTGTCCTATAAGGTCACGGTAGTCGGCATCGACTTCAGGGCAGTGAGGAGGGAGGTTTAAAGGCCAATGTTGCAAAGAACCCGATCAAGGCATCGTCATACACTCTTTTGCTTGGATGGATTTTAAGTAACTAGTAGTTAAGATGTGGTACCCAAAACACCATCCCTCCCTCTATAGAATGGTACTGATACATCATTGACTGACAGGTCACTAGCTGCCTCTTTATCAGCCCCTGACTCCTGGTGACACAGGAAAACAAAACTCTGCCTGGGCCAGCATCCTCCCCACCATCAGTAGGAGATCAGACCGCTGGGATCCCTAGCATCGTCATTGGCTGGCTTTCCCAAGTAGCTCTCCAGCCCTTCTTCCTAGTCTGGAAGCCCCACGGAAACCCAGTGAACATCACAACAACTCATAGGCCTCCACTGATGGGCGGTGGCTGCCCAGGAGGTGCGCGGGCTGGGAATCACAATTGAGTCTCCCGGATGAAGGGTGAAGAATGAACATCGCTGCCATGAGCCACCCGTGGCTCACGCTGCCTTCTGTAAGAATATAGTACACGGTTCTCAAGACGCCGTCCACTTTGCAGAGACATCTGCAGTCGTCATCTGAACAGTCGAAAGCCCTTCCAATGGGAGACAGACATTGGCAAAGTAACTGGTCAGAGCATGAAAACTGACTGCTGACACACTGACCACTCTTACATTTGTCCCTTCCCTCGGTCTCCTCCCTGTTTACAGTTAACCTCTGCCCGGGGGAGGGGGGAGGCTATTGTTCTCCCTGTGGCAGAACCAATTATGCCCCATAATACAACCCACATAATAAATATCGGCTCTAGCATGAAAAAGTGACATCTTGTCAAAAACAAAGACAGTTAGGGAGCCGACAAGGTGCTTCAAGCCCAGCAAGTCAGAGACCAAGTGCACAGACACGGGGTGCTGGGTGCACAACCAACAGAAGCGCGGGAGACGGCATTGCTGGAGCCAGGATTGGCCTTTGGGACAACGAGGACAGCTTCAAGTGTTCCTGCAATAATAGCCCTCGTTCTCACAGTGCCGGCAAAGTCATCAGGTCTTGGAAAGTGTCATCATGTTTTCAAACCAGTCAGAATAAAAGGACACACTGAAGTCTAAGAATGAGCACCCAGGTACCATGAGCACCCAAACATTCCCAAGTATAAGATCAACATTTCCCTTTCAAGATTTTGGTTGTCATTCTCAAAGAAAGAGTCCCAATCACAACTTTGTCATTCACAAAGGAAGAGTCCCAATCACAAGACATGTACGCCAACAAAAGGTTTTTTGGTTCCCATCTTCCACTGGAATGTCTATAATGGTCTATTCTTAGTCCTCACTGCCCTCAGAGAAGGGAGACCAATCCCGTCCAACAGCTGGATCGGCAGCCAAGCTGACTTCACCAGCTCACATTATCACTGGCAAACCTGGTTTGTGTCTTTGATTGTTAACCTAGAGTGCTTGCAGACATTAGCTGGGCCTGAGTCTCATTTTCTCCTCCTAAAAATACCAACACTGTAACCAGATCTCCCTGTCGCCCTTCTACATGCCCTTACAGTGTTTAAATGACGAGGCACTGCAGAAAAATGCATGGGTCCTGAGACATTCTTTTTTTTCTGTTTTTTTTTTTCAACCAACAAACTTCTCTCAACCAGCAAACCTCTGAATGAAATCAGAGAGGATGGTACAAAGAGTTAACGCACTCAGCTAGTAGCCACAAGATTGGTGGTTTGAGTCCCGCCCCCAGTGGCACCTCAGAAGAAAGAACTGGTGTTCGACCTTCAAAAAATTCACACCAGTGACAACTTCTCAGAGCCAGTTCTACTCTGATACACGTGGGGTCGCCATAAATCAGATTTGATTACCCAGCAACTGCATCAAAGAGAACGCAGCTCAACTGCACTGCCGTGAGTCTAACATGACTCACTGTGACTCCATGGGACAGAGCAGAACTGCTCCTGTGGGTTTCTGACACTGTCACTCTTGACAGGGGTAGAAAGCCCCGTCTCTCTCCCAAGGAACTGGTGGTTGCAAATTGCTGTCCTTACAGTTTGCAGCCCAACATGTACCCCATGATGCCCCCAGGGCCCCATGGTTAAGTTAGAACAGAGGTGCCCAAGGTTGGCCAATTGGAGTTCTGCCAAGGTGCTTCTTAGGAAGGTGCTTCCTTGATCTCTTCTTCCAGAGGTTTGGGTCCAGGCTAGAGGCCTGGGAATCTGCATGTCTTCAAAAGTCTCAAGTTACCTCTATTGCTCTAGCACCACTCTCATACCTTTGCCATTTCATACCTTTGGAAGCCCATGGTCTTAATTCTTGGTTGAATCCCAGATCTAAGGGCTTTGAAAGTTACACTGGGCAGACACTGTCTCTCTAAGCTCCGCGATATACTACATACCCTTAGAGAGCACATTCAGAAATCTGTAGTAATTGACCTTTTAAAAGGTCTACACTCAGCCCCGACAATGTGTCCATCTTGAGCTCCACCTCTCTAGCAGCCCCTCTCCAGCTATCCCGTTGAAGAGTATCACGTATGACTAACATTCGCTACAACAGTAGAGCACACGATGGTTCCATCAGACTGAGAAGGGCTTCGCTATGAACACAGGGCAGTTTTTGTTTTAGCAACTGAAATCATTATAAACAGATGCAATGCCATGCTCTTTGGGCCCCTAGCCAAAGGGGAAAACATTATGTTCAAGCAACCAAACGATAAGCCCACACCAAATACACACCAGTCTTACATAAGTGATAAAGGCATGCTGCTGCCAAGGGAAGTGACATGAACAGTGTCAACTTTGGGCCAAGAGCCATGCGGGAGACCTCACCTGAACTACAGGCTCCACCACATTCCCCTCCCTGCAACCCTAACTCACCCTCCACCTGGCCCTGAGTCTTCGTACTTCTGGTCCCTCTTCCCCAGGCGTCCTGGAGGTCCACTCCATCCCTCCCTTCAGACCCTCTGCTCTGAGGGCCTTCTCTGACGACCCAATGTGAAGGGCGAAAAGCACCCCCCCCTCCCCCAGCTCTGTTCCCTTTTTTTTCCATAGCACTTGCCATCCAACATACTACTTTCCTTTGCCTAATTGTCTGTGCCCCCACTCATACACACACAGTTCTCAGTTCTGTGAAACCTGGTGCCACCCCTGTGGACCCGAACATACACTGTGTGTACACATTCATCCATCACATAATTCTACACACATGCACATATAGGAGGGAGCTTCAAGACTTTGTAGGGAAAAAATCCATTATCTTCCTGTTTCATTTTTCCATGAACTGTGTGTGTGTGTGTGTGTGTGTGTGTGTGTGTGTGTGTGTGTGTGTAAGTTTGCTGAACACAAGTGGTGACAATTTAAAGTAATGCTGAACTTAATACATTTTGCAATCGGATGACAATTCTTAGGCAAATGTGATAACTGGTTTTCTCCCAAACAGTATGGGAACCAAGTGACTACTTACAAATCTTAGACCATCACCAGCATGCACTAAGCGTGTCTGCACTCCCAGGCCCCCATGGGTGAGGCGTCAACGCTATCAGGCAGGGGATCATCCAGGGCTCACTTAAGTCTCGAGAGAGACATCTCAGACAGCAGGATCAAATCACGACACCAAAGACAATCATCAAAGCAGAGGAGTGAACCAAACAGGTTAACCATTGGCACAGGTGTTGCTGGGAAAGCCCAGGAGAGGAGAGTCAATGTCACTGGCCTGGGAAACAGGAGAGCTACCTTCTTCCTTGTTTGCCTCCTTTTCAAGGAGTAGATGATACAGGAGTGCTGACAATAAGTGGAAGTACAACAACAACTCCAGAGCAATGAATTCTTCCACCCCGACAAGGAGCCGCCCCTCAAGTCTACAGAGGGAGTATCATTTGAATGAGCAAGGAATGGAGTTTGAGAAAAAGTCAGAAACCAGTCGGATTCCATTTTGCAAGAGTGAGTTGAGTGCATGAAGTGAGTTCTTTCAGAGGGCTGTGCACTTAATGCTTCCAGTCCGAGCACTGGCTCAGAGGACCGCGGCAAGTTCATCCAGCTGGGGCTGCTGGCTCAGAAGGCCTTTGTTCTACACACACTGAGAAAAGGTTTAGCACAACGCTACCTGTAACCCACATCTCAATAACTAGATGCCACCACAGTCTCTGGTGTGTCTGGTATCTCACTTCCTGTCCTTCCTCTTCTTTATGAAGAAGGACCCATAAAGCCGGCTGGAACAGTACACTGCACCATAAACTAATTAGGAAGAGAAAAGGAGGTGACGGTGCCAAACCAGGCTGGATTATTCTGTCACCTACAGCACTTGTCGCCTGGCACGATTCTCCAACACAGCGTATACAAATATCCGTCAGGCTGTGATCACTAAAACTGAAATTGCTGGGCCTTTTGAAAGATGAGAGAAAAATATTACTCTGGCTTACATGTTTAAAAGTTTTTGGCCTCGAGACCTCTTTTTAAAAACAAACAAGCAAACAAAAACCCTACTGCTGTCAAAGTTGGTTCCAACACATAGCCGCCAGCCCCACAGAGTCTCTATGTTTGTAAACCTTTATGGAAGCAAGCTGTCATATCATTCTCCTACACAGCAGCTGGAGGGTTCAAACCGCCAAGCTTTCAGTTAGAGGTGGACTGTTCAGCACTATACTGCCAGGGAGGCATCAGCGAGCTTCAGACTATGTGAGTTCTATTTGCTATATTAGACACTAAAATGGAGACACTAGTTTTATAACTTAAAATAACAAACTCGTTGCATTTTAAAATAAATAATATTTATGAAAGATACCTGTAGTTTTCTAAATAAATAAAAACAGTGGTATTGTTTTTATAACTTTGCAAATCTCTCTAGAGATTTAAGAAGACACCTGAATCCTATGTCTCCTTCGATATTTAATCTGTTGTAATTTAATGTTTTAGTTGAAGTGTCTGAAGAAACTTTAGCCCAACACAAATAATAGCTAGGAAAGAGGAGTGTTTCAATAGCTTTTTCAAGTAATTGTAAATATAATCATTTGACACTATATCCTGTGGTCATTTTGATAAGAAGCCAAAAACTCTGTTGATAAACTTTACTACTCTACTACATTGAAATACAATAGCCTGTCTTACACTGAGGATAGATTTTTGTCCACACATGGTTTTGTAACATCACGTATCGGTTGATTTGAAAATACAGGCTTACTGAGTATACCATCCAGTGTTGTATCCACTCACTGGAAACATGCAGCAGCTACAAAGAAGCACTGCAAAAGTGTGACGATGTTGGATAGACTGAAAGGGACCCATATTTATGCTCACTACAAAGATATGTGATCCAATGACATGCAGAAATTGTCAAACAATATCATTAATCTCACATGCAAGCAAACTTTTGCTGAAGGTAATTCCAAAATGACTGCAGGGGTACATCAACAGGGGGCTGACAGAAAAGGCTGGGTTCAGTAGGGGAGAGATAGCAAGGGATAGCATTGCTGATGTCAGATGGGTCTTCACTAGACACAGGGCAGTCCAGAAAGATGTTTTCTTGTGTTTCATTGACTTTGTGAAGGTTTACAACTGTGTGGATCATAACAGATTGTGAAGACGGATACATTTCAGAACATTTCATTTGTGATCATGTAAAACCTGGACATAGACCAAGAAGTCCCAAACCCGGTCATTGAAACAGAACAAGGGGTGATTGTCAGGCTTAACAACAGGAAAGGTGTGAATCAGGGTTGTATCCTTCTCCCATACATATTCAAGGATGCTGAACAAATAATCCAAAGAGCTGTACTCTCTGAAGAAGAATGGGGCATCAAGATGGGAGGGAGCCACGTTGACGGCTTCCCCATGACACGCAGGTGGCACGGTCTTGCATGCTGAAGGTAAAGAGGCTCTGAAGCACTTGACAGTGAAGATCAAAGACTCCAGCAGTCGGACTTAGAGGTGGATGGTGTCCTTTTCCGTGGATCCAAATAGACCCCCCCCCCCCCAGCAGCCGTCAAGAAACCTACTGTTGCATTTCAGACCTCTTCGAGATGTGAAAAAGCAAAGAGAGCACTTTGAGACTCAGTGAAGTCATGGGGGTTTCAAGCACTTCATATACACATGCGATCTGGACAATGAAAAGTGAAGACCAAAGAGAAAATGATGGTTTTGAATTCCAGTGTTGGTGAAGAACATTCCTTTGCCATGGCCCGCTAGAAGAAGAAATCAATCTTAGAAGTAGGCTAGCCACTTCTCAGAAAGTGAGGATCGTGAGACTGCATCCCAATACTCTGTCCCTGGAGAAGGACAGCATGCTTGCTCAATAAGCAAAGACTGGGAGAATGGGGTGTTTCATGTTGTGCATCGGGCCACGATGAGTAGAAAGCAGCTCATCAGTGACACCTACTAGCACTTACAAAGATCCTCCTAACACATTTCCTTATACAGTACAAGATTCTGAAGGATGGAAAGTGTTAATATCAATGGCAAACTCATCAAAAAATGTTTACTGGGAAGCTGTCAAGCTCATGATGATGGATATACGTCTTCCCAAATTTGCATTATTGCTGGAAAGCTCTAATCTTATCTATTTATTTATTTTGCTCTGTGAGCAAATTCTCACTGTTGTTTTCCTTGAAAAGCAGGCTCCTGGAACTCACTTTCAAGAAGATGTCTGACAGAATCCCATGTGTCCCAAACCATAGCTTGCCCGTCAGCCATGCATCCAGGTCAAATGGTGCTTGCCCCCTGAGGAAACATGGCTAGCTCAAATCAAAGCTCAACCACACATGCGCTAGAGGATCTCGGCAAGTAGCAACCGTGCTTTATGCACACTTGCTGTTTTGCCGTACAGAATATGAAAAAGATAGGGACACAATTGTTGAGCTTTCATGACATCCATAGTGTTTGCTGCTTCATCCAGGCCTTCTTAAGTAAAACAGATTTCCTTTGTTTCTTTTGCAAGTGTGGGGCAGAGGAGAGCATGGGGGTGGGGGTTGCACACACATGGGGAAGTATTGAAGACTGCCCTGGCTGCTATCTCAGTACAGTGCCACTGCCTTCATCAAGGTCAGGTGCCAGCACATTTACCTAGGATTTCTCTTGGGACACTAGAGCAAATGTCAACACAGTTAAAAAAAAGAAAAAAGATTTTAGGATGATGCGGAAGATAGAAGGGAGCTGAAGACTCCCTGAAAGCATCAGTGGAACCTTCAGAAGTTCTGTGGGAGGACCCTTCTTTGGAAGCCACTCAAAAAACTCGCAACACAACCATCATTTCAGAGTTTTTCATCCATAGGCAGTGAAAGGAAGAATGGATACCAAAATATCACCTGGGCCGGGCAGTTATAGCCTGAGGTAAAGTGTTTTTGTTGTTGTTTTTCTTTTCTTCTGAGTTCTAGCTTAAGGTCAGTAGCAAGCAAACCCCCTGAGAGCACAGCACTGGAGGTAAGTCTCTAAGGTCCCTCTGCAGTGCGCTCTGGCCCACACCTGCTGACTGGGGACGCAGCACCCTTTCCAGGGGAGTACCTTCTTTGAGCTTATGGAAGGGAAAGGCTTGTCGTTGTTGTTTTTTAAAAAAAAGGAGTGGGGGGGCATCATGCCAAACAATGACAAAAACTCAAGGGAGAGTAGGATGATGCCTCCTAGGAATAAATTTCTTCCTTGAAAATGCCACCCAGCCTCCAAGATAACTGTGCGCCCTGGAAACATCACCCACTTTGGAGGTGCTGTCTGAGGTGGGGTTTGAGCTCTGGCACTTACTAGCCAGGAGACCTTAAGTGGGAGCCAGACTCTGTCATTCTGTTATTTACAGGAACAAAACAACATTGACTTCAGAAGTCTGGTGTGGGGTGCTAGTGAAATCATATGGGACAGCATGCACACCCTGCAGGGACTCAGTGGCCAAGCTGAGAGGACGTCCTACTATCTATCAGAAACATAAGACCGTTGTTGGTAATTTACAGACCAGGCGGAATGGCTGGCCCTCAGAAGGCACGCAGTCAATGGGCTGAGCATTCCCTGTAAGAGGAGCAATGGTCTGGGACCATTGGCCTTCATCTCATTTCTCTCTCCCTCCATTGAACAGTAACATCTGTCCTGCTCTCGAGTCTCCTTCCCATTGCCTCCGTTCCCCCGCAGCCGAGTAGTCTTGCTAGGGAGAGCACAAGCTCTGCTCGGCCAGCAGGGAAAAATGAAGTGTTCCTCGCCCATTCCAGCCTTTCTCATTCTCAAACACAAAACACAAAAGACTTGTCCCACTACTCCTGCTCCACCCCCCCACCCCGCCCCCGCCCCCACCTAAATCAAGGAGCTGTCATCAAGCTTGAAACACGACAAAGGAATGCTGCAAATCAACTCCCAGCAGAGAGCATTTTGCTCCCTTGAAAAGTGACATGTCTTACAAGTGTTAGCTATACTGAGAAAGCGTGGGCGGCCGTGCGAAGCAGTCAGGCAAGCTTCATGTGCCTTTGTTGGTGCATGTGGTCACACCGAGCTAGTAAAAAACACAATTATTTGTAAACCAGTGGTTTGAGGCAGGAAATTTGAGCTAAAAGCCAAGGTAGTGGTACAAAAAGAAAAAGATCAAAATCTTGTTCTGCACCCTAATGCATTGCCTTGCTAGACCAAAATCCAACATACTTCGCATACAAGGGGACTTCAGGTGTGGCGGAGGGGTAGGGAGTGGTAACAAAAGGAAACTGCATAAACTTTCTTTCTCAACATCCAGTCCATCAAAGTCAAGCCACGTCCCTACGTGATGTTAGTAGTCAAGCAGTCCATCTTTACAGAGCAGAGGGTCCTGGGAACTGAACCGTGTCACGGCAGTCTTTTTACATTGTTACTCATGAAAAATGAGTGCCCTTTAAAGATTTTCTTAAGATCAGGAAACAGAAAGAAGTCAGAGGGAGCCAAATTGGGACTCTAGGTGGCCTCCTCCTGATTTCCCACGTACACACTGTCAAACTGCTCTTGTTTCTGAGAAGACTGAGCAAGAGGCTGGGCGTGGTGAGAAGGCTGCTCTGATGAAGCTCCCCCGGCATTTGTTTGCTAAAGCTTTGGCTAACTTTCCCAAAACACTCTCACAAGAAGCAAACGTAGCGCTCTTTGGCCCCCATGACAGTCAACAAACAAACTGCTTTAAAGCATCTTCAAAAACCATGACCTTTGCTCTTGACAGGCCTGCTTTTGCGCTAACTGAATGGCTTCTACCTCTTGCTGGCCATCACTTTGAGGGAGCTGTGTGTTTAGTTTCATATTGGTGAAGTTACATTTCACTTCCTAGGATGATTTATTTGGAGAAAGGCCTCAGGATCTTGATCCCACTTGTTTAAAATTTCTCTTGAAAGCTCAAGGTTCATCTACTTCTGTTTTCAGCTGTTCAAAGCACAACACTTTAGGCACCTACCGAACAGAACATGTGCTGGCACTCAATCAATGGTCACATCTATGGTGTTGGCTATTGTTTCTGCCATTAATAATCCTCAGTCCTTTTCAATTAGACAAACTGATGTGGATAGTCAGTCTGAAGCTGTGGGCTTCGTCCTCTGCATTGTCTCCTCCCTTTTGAAAATGAGTTATCCATTTGTACACAGATGGCTTTCTTTCCGTCATTGTCCCCAAAGACATCCTGTGAAAGCATGAGTGATTTCACCCACCTTCCACCCAACGTTCACTACAGATGTGAGGTCTGCTCTGGCTTCAATCTGAGCAGAATTCATGCTGTACTGACAGGGGCTCGTGTCAAACTGATGTCTTATCCTCTCAGTGTCTCCAATTGGATCACGTGCAGGTGTAATAAAACAAGTTCACACAAGGGTACTTTGATGCAAAACATTTTGTGAAATCCATGTATGATTTTCTATGGCCTTTTTGAATACTCCTCACAGTTTCCTTGAGAGAAATATACACACCGGTTATAAACAATAAAAGCGTCTGGAAGAAAGGGCAATCCCCAGTATCAACAACAACAAAACACATCTTTCTTTCTAAGCGAGCTTCAAATCCACAAATGACAGATAGTTTCAGGCTTTGGGTTTGGACTTTTTAAGAAGTATTCACCACCACCCAAAGAAATTAGTGAACACCTCTTTGTTTGTTTTGGGAGCTCTGAAGAAATAATGACCCCCCCACAGAAACTTTATGATTGTACATAAAGGTACTTTGATCATTAATATTTTTCATTTACTTTATCACTTCAGGAAACTATCTTAAAATTAAGCTTTTGCAAATGTGCAGTGTTATATAACTGCTAACTGGAGGTGATTTACTTGTCATTCATTACAAATGAGGACTTCATAATGAAAGAAAGCATTTTTAAAAATATATTTAGAAAGAAAGCATCTTACTCATCTCTTCCTACTTGCAGGTTTTGACTCACAGCTTTGTATTTATTTAGCACTTTAAAAAATCGTTTAGCACATTAAATTTTTAACTTGCCTTCATGATATATAAAAAATTAGAATTAAAATGTATATAAATTATAAATACTACTTCATAAATCTGTACATAAAATGTATATAAATTATAAATACTATTTCATAAATCTGTAGAGTTCATATGTTCAAAGTTATAGCATCATTTTGAGGTTAAAGAGGCAATCAACATTCTGGTTTCTGTCTACAAAATGGTTATTTAAATTTATCGTTCTAATTTTTTTAACTTCTCATTTAAGAAACTTTTAATGCATGCAAAAGTAGACCAAATAGTCTCAGAGGCCACCTTTCAGCCAACTAATAGACTAACCTACAAAATAAACAACATGTGGGAGAAATATGCGTCTGAGAACAATCAACTACAAGAGGCCAAAAGACCAGCATCTGCACAAAAGCAAAGAGAAGGGAGGGAGCGGCAGGGGAACCGGAGTGGACATGAGGCGAGTACATGAACACACGCGGGGACTGAGACCCACGTCATGGGACAATCTCTGTATGAGCTGTTCCATGGAAAACTAATTAGCTTGGGAAACTTTCACAAACAGCACACGAAATCCCCCCCCCAAAAAAAAAAATTAGACTAGGACAATGAGCCCCCACATGCCTGTCGCCTTAATTTCAATAAACTTGTGGCCAAATGTTTTCATCTATGCCTCACCACCTCTGCCCACTTCTTGCCTATAATGATGTAAATGATGGATGTGATACGGTTTCCTCAATAAGCCTTCCAAATGCCCTCTCAAGTGGATGCTCTTTATAAAATCCTAAAATACAACCACAAGACCACAATCACATCTAAATAACACTAACTCATCCCCAATATCACCAAGTATCCAGGGACCTTTTCTGTCATTCCTTTTGTCTTCTGAGGGTTTGAAATGGAACCCAAAGGAAGTCCACATATTGCTAAGTATTATTTTTTGTTATGAAGTTTATCTTATTATTTATTGCTTTTGCTATTTAGGTTTCCATCCTTCTTCCCCCCTTATAAGTTTTGGTTAAAGAAACCACATCTCTTGTCCTAGAACATCTTGTTCACAGTCTGCATTTTGTTGATGACATTCCAGTGGTGCCATGTAAAAGGCCTCCCTGGCCTCTATATTTCCCCCACACGGGGCCTTAGCTCTAGCAGCTTGATCAGATCTAGGCTTGATGTTTTCAGGAATAATTCCCAATTAGGGTATTGGTGGGCCGGTGGTGGAGTCCTCACCATCCACACAGGAGACGGAGGTTTGATTCCCAACCAATCCAGTCCACATGCAGCAGACATCCATTTGTCAACGGAGGCTTGGAGGTGAAGCTACTGAGCAGTTTCAGTGGAGCCCCAGATGCAGACAGACTAGGAGAAAAGGCCTGGCGATCTCCTTCTGAGAACCCTGTGGATCACGGTCTGATTCCCAACTGATCCTGGAGGTGCCCCAGGACTGGGCAGCACTTGGCTGCATTGTGCATCCATCCGGGGCTGACCCAAGGGCAGGCAGCGACGATGTCTCAGATGGTGTAATTCACTTCTATCAGAGGCACAGGGTGCCTGGTTGTCTCTCCGTGTTAGAACACGCACCCCCAAGCTTAAGTTGAGAGTATCCTGAACCCAGGCAAATTTCTTCAAACTACCTTCTCTTTATACCTGATATCATTATTCATGACAACCTAAAAAATGCAGCCCATGAACTGTGATCTGTATGGATTGGGATAACAGTTGTATGAGCCCCTAATAAAATGTTAAAAAAATAAAATAAAATAAAAATAAAATGAGATCCAAATAAGAAAAAGAAAAAAATTCAATGCAAAAAAAAACCAAAAAAACAAGATGGTGTATCACTACTTTAACCTAATTATCTCTCCTTGTTTCTCATTTGTAGCACAGTCCCTAAGTTTCAAATGAGATCAGTTCCTGAGTGCACCTTCAAGTCAGATGGGCAGGTAAATCAGAAAGGTACATGCGTTCTAAACACAAGAAAAGGTCAGAGGTTTTTCAATGCTATGAAAAAGCTGCATATGCATAAAGTGGAGGTGACTGGGATAAAAGACGTGCTGTAACGAGATTGATTCCAGCATTTCAAAGCGAGGGCAAATTCACATGACATGAGATGGCAAATCTCAGTTGCCCATAAATCAGGTAGGTGTAATCTGGGGACTTGCTGGTATAGCAGCTATAAATTGAGTTTGATGCATTGTCATCCACTTCCCTTATTTCAATCTATTCTCTTGCCACTCCACTCTCCCAGGCAAAAACTAGCCCAGTAGCTCAGCAGGTAATCTTAATCATGAATACAATGAGAGCTCCCATACCAGCCAATGAAAACCCAGGTCGGCTTCCTCCATCAAATACATGTCGCCTTGATTAGGTTGCTGATCCAGTCACCAGGTCCAGAGAGGGTTCGCCAGAATGAAATACGAGGGACATCAGACAGCTTTTTCAAAATCATAAATCACTTCAACTGTGCTCGGGGGAATTCTACATCTGACTGAGAGAGATATAACACCATTCTCACCATCAACAGGCTGATAACTTTCTGATCCAGCTGATAATGTCATGCCTCCAGCTCTTTAAGAGACTCCATGAGTGATCATTGTATGAGTTTTTATTTTCTGTTTCTAAGGCATCTCCAAGTTCAAAGAAGTTGCCAAGTTGCCCAGCTCCTGTTCAGTTAAGAACTCGGCAGGTTCAATACTCCCTGACTATGTGCGAGCAAGCCCCTGAGGTCTTCTGACCCAACCATTGTGCATAAATCTAGATTCTGTGCCCTGCCTCACCAAACTTCAAGGATACAGTTACCACCAATGCAGTTATTACTACATTTTAGAAGTCATTCTTTCTCCAGACCTCTTTATCAAACATGGCAATAACCAACTGGAAGATGTTAAACCATTTGCTGGAATAGTACCTGGCATTATGAAGCACTCCCCACATTATTGAATACAATGGTGAAATGGGTGTTCATTACGTAAATCCTCAACAGAGCTTGGGTTGTTTGCCAAAGTGCAACCGGTGAGTTGAGAGTTGCTAAATGCTGAAGTTCCATAGTTGTAGGCTAGGCTTGGTTTTCCTTCTCAATCTTCTCACTGTGCCCCTTCATCCATGCGCCTGACTTCCAATGGCAGCAGAGCTGTATTTCAGCCCCAAACCTTTTGTAAAACTCCAGACTCACAAGTCCATTCTCCTAGACCAAGTTGAATCCATCGCCTCCTGCCTGCTGGTTTCTATCCTGGTGCATGACCCCACGCACCATCCGAGCATTAGACTCCCATCTTCACCCCTTACAGCCAACGAATTGCTGACTCCTGTTCGTTTTACCACCTATCCATCCCTGCTGATCTCAGCTCAAACCCTAATCATCTCTCCTTTAGACAATTTCAATAATCTCTTAATGGGTCTCTACATACTGGTTTTCTCTTAAGATAACATTCCTGCCTCCAAACCTGCAGACACCAAATCAGATCTTGTTTCTCTCTGCTTAAAACCGTTTCATGGTACCCATCACTGAAGTAGTGACACCATATAATTTCTTTTCTAATCCAGAGCACATGCAGGAGTGACATTCATAGTGACATCGGTACAAGCAGCAAACCAAGACTGTCCCAAGTAAACCTTCATACAAGGCTTTCCTAAGTCTCTGGCGTCCCAGCACTTCACTAACTCGGGGACCTCACACCACTTTCAGTTTTCTGAACCTGCCAGTGTTCACCTCTATGCCTTTGCATAAGTTGTCATCTTCTCCCAGGGCAGTACTGATCCTTCAAACCTGTCTAAGCAGCCCCTCCTGTATGACGCTTTCTCTGAAGCCTACGAGCCAACTCTGTGCCTTGGACTTACACCTGACTGAGCACCTGGCCTCCCGCACTGCACACATGGATGTGTCTGCCTTTATCTCCCCGGCATCTACATTGGATGACCAGTCTGCACCCAGCAAGCATTGCGCACATTGTTTCTCAGTCACCTAATAAAATGCTTTTCTCTGAGCTGCTAATTTAGCAGAATTAACCAAAAATATGGAACAAAATGAAGGAAGGGTTAGGTAAGTTGTTCCTTTTACCATGTCTACAGGTCACAGACCACCTTCCCATTTCAATCTTCTTTTAAGAAGGGCTTGGGGATGGCAGATGCACGAGATAATGGCAGAACTCCTGTAAGAAAAGAGCTTTAAACAAACTAAGAGAACACAGTTGGAGAGGTCACAGTACTTAACTATAAGAATGACCAGGAAGCTATGACCTTAACCAACTATAAGATGACCATGACCATGAAAGACAGAATGACATCTGTGTCAGGATAGACAACTAGACCAATGGAAAGAACAGACACCATAAAAGTTTAACGGGTCTGTGAGCGAAGTGTCAACCTATTTGGTGAAAAGAGAAGGGTCTTTGCAGGAAATAAGGCGCCCTGGTGGTGCAGTGGTTAAGCACTCAGCAGCTAACCAAAAGGTGGGTGGTTCAAACACACCAGCAGCTTGTGGGAGAAAAGATGTGGTGAGAGTCGGCTTCAGCAGACATAACCACCTAGGGAGCAGTTCTAGGTTGTCCTGCAGCATAGCTATGAGTCAAAATGAACTTGATGGTGGGGGTTGGTCTTCATTTGATTCTGGAACAATTGGATTGCTATCCCGAAAAAGAATCTCAACTCCTCCATCACATCACATACAAATATAAATCTGAGAGGTAACATAGGTCTACATATAGACGTGAACTCTGTGTTAAAAACAACAACAGGAGAGTATCTCTGTGACTGCATGATAAAGATTTTTCTTAGTGGGAACGCAGAATACCCAAACTATGAAATAATCAAATCGGACTTCGTAGAAATTAAAAACTACTTTTCAAATGAATAGGTGTACCAGAGACAGGGAAATGTAATCACAACGAATGCACTAACAAAGTCTCATATCTATTAAAAAAACTATAGATAAATAATTTTTAAAACAAATTTAAATGGTAAAAATGTATAAGCACTTATTTTTTAAAAGTCCAAATGAGCAACAGTATGTGGACCAATGCTCAATACCAAAGACATGCAAATTCAAATCACAGCAAGACCACTGCCTACCCACTAGGATTTCAAAAATTAAAAAGAATACCAAGTGTTGACGATACACAGTAGCTGGAATTTTCATGGTTTCCTGGTAACAGTTTAATAACCCAATGGCCATGGAAAACCATTTGGTAATTTCTTGGAAAGCTCAGTATCTACCTACACTATTAAGCAGCCATCCCATTCCTATTGTAGATCCGAACAGTATGTACAATAATGTATGTACACGAAGGTGGATGTAGTACTTGAGTAAAAGGAGGTACACATTTTTCAGAACTTTTTTGGTTTTGCATCTTTAATGTTCATTTCCCTGTTATAAATTTTATCCTGGGAGGGTGGGGATGGTGGCAAGGAAAGAACGACTGACTCCCTTAAAGGACAAGAAGATAACGATGATAAACAAGAGGGTACAATCCCTAAATGGTTGTCACACAAATTCGTGCTAAAAGGTTTTGCTAAAACTTTTGTGCTGAAAGGTTAGCACAAAAACAAAAACATCTTAAACAAGTTTAGCTGGCATAAACCAAAAGAGGCAATAACAAGGTACTAAGTTCAGCTCCAGTGATGTGGGGGACCTAGTGGTGCAACAGTTAAACGCATGCCTGGGAACCAAGAGGCTGGTGGTTTGACCCCACTTCGTGGTTTCAGGAGAAAACCCTGGTGGTCTCCTTCCAGAAAGACTGTCGCGTATGGGACAAACCCTGTGGGACAGACTCACTCTGTCACATGGGGCCACTGGGACTCAGAACTGACTTGAAAACAGCTAACCACTGCCAACTGGAAATGAATAAAAACTCATCACAATAATAACAAGTTGATGAAGAATAAAATCTCAGTGAGTATATTAAAAACAACTGCAGCTTGCCAGATTTAGCAAATACATTTAGTCTGGCAATCTGACCATGAGGCATGAAAACATTACTAATTTGAGACACTCAACAACACAACAACAACAACAACAACAACAAAATGCCTTGTGTATCATTTCCACAATAGAAACTCCCACTGAAGACAGACTGAGTCTGCACATGTACCAGAAACGACTCACACCTGGTTCTTACCTTCAGTGAAACTCCCGGTGAGAGTGATTACCACAAATACTTTCCCCTCTGGCTCCAGATCCACCTAAAAAGAGAGAGGGAAAAAGTAATGTGTTACTTTTATAGTTATAGTACTTTTTGTGAGCTCCAATCCTTCATGGAAGCTCAAAAAGCCTAAATCCTGGTCAGCAGTCAGACCTCAGACTTTCAGGAAAGAGTAGGGAAGGTGACCAGATGTTAACATTGGTAAAGAAGGACACCATTGACCGGGGGCAGGGGGTTTGTTGATTTAAAAATTGGTCTAGATGGACCAAATAGATCGTTCCCTAGCTTGTCTGTGCATTCTTTCCAAAAATCGGGACTTTTTTAAAACATCAAAAATTGGGACTATCACGCCAAAAGCAGGACGTCTGGTCACCTTAGAGGGCCAGGAGAAGAAGCAAAATCCCAAAGAGCTGCACGGGTTGAGACATATATCCCCAAGAAACTAAGCTCTTTCAGAGTTTCCTTCCACTTAAATTACATTCTCTTTCATTTTTGCTGTGTGTGTGTTTGTGTTTGTGTGTGTGTATGTGCGCGTGCGCACGCTCTAAAGAAGCACACAAACTGTTGGTGTTTTGAGACATTCCCGATTTACATATGCCACTTGCAAGAGAAGCATTTTGCTAAATACTATGGCAACTATACAAAATAGATAGATAAAAGGGAGTAACGGTCTGTCAACTGCAAATCTTTACCACTCGTCTGTCAGTTTGTTTTAGTGTAGCGGCTTGCCTGCAACTGTGATGGGAGAAGCTGTGCCACTGGTATTTCAAACACTAGCAGGGCTGTCTATGGTGCAAAAGTTTCAGCACAGCATCCACGCTAAGAACAGATGAAGAAGCAAGAAGCTGTTCACTTCTGAGGAAGTAGCCACTGACAACCTTAGCGATACCAGAGGAACACCATCAGATGCAGCGCTGGAAGATAAGCCCCTCCTGTGGGAAGGCACTCAAAATACAATGGGGAACAGCAGGCTCTTCAAAAGTGAGTCAACCTTAAATGCATGGACAGAGGAAAGCTTAGGGGACCTTCCTTTGCTGACAGGGCATGTCTCAAAGGAGAGGAAACCGTTGTAAATACCCCTGGGTAATCATAATATGGAATATGTAAAGGATGCATCTAGAAAAATTAGAGTTCATAAAATATAATAGAATGCATAAAGATTAATATCCTAGGCACTGGGGAGTTGAAATTAACATCCTAGGCACTGGTGAGTTTCACTGGCATTACCCATTGTCAGACAACGATAGTGTTTACTACTATTGTAGTAATGAGAGAATCAAGATGAATTGTCAAAAGAGGCTTCTCTTTTTTTCTTTTTAATCATTTTATTGGGGGCTCATACCACAATCCATACATGGTATCAAGCACATTTATTGCCATCATTATTCTCCAAACATTTGCTTTATACTTGAGTCCTTGGTATCAGCTTCTCCCTACCTGCTCTCCCTTACCCTTGATAATTTATAAATTATTATCATTTTGTCATGTCTTACACTGACCAATGACTCCCTTCACCCACTTTTCTATTGTCTGTCACCCTGGGAGTGGGTGATATGTAGATCATTGTGATCAGTTCCCCTTTTCTCCCCCCACCTTCCCCCTACCCTCCTGGTATCACTCTCAATACTGTTCCTGAGGGGTTCATCTGTCCTGGATTCCCTGTGTCTCCAGCTCTTATCTGTACCCATGAGCATGCTCTGGTCTAGCAGGATTTGTAAGGTAGAATTGGGCAGGGGGAGGGGAGGAAGCATTAAAGAACTAGAGGAAAGTTGTATGTTTCCTCAGTGCCACACTGCATCCTGACTGGCTCGTCACTTCCTTGTGACCTTCTGTAAGGGGAAGCCCAATTGGGCTTTGGGGTTCCACTCCACACTATCCGTCATTCACATTGATATGATTTTTTTGTTCTGGGTCTTTGAAGGCTGATACATGATCCTATCGACACCTCATGATCACACAGGCTGGTGTGCTTCTTCCATGTGGACTTCGTTGCTTAGCTAGATGGCTGCTTGTTTATCTTCAAGCCTTTAAGACCACAGATGCTATATCTTTTGATAACCGGGCACCATCAGCTTTCTTCGCCACATTTGCTTATGCACCCGCTTTGTCTTCAGTGATCCTGTCAGGAAAGTAAGCATCATGGAATGCCAAGTTATTAAAACAAAGTGTTCTTGTGTCGAGGGAGTACTTGAGTAGAGACCCAATGTCCATCTGCTACCATAAAACTAAATCTATAAATATATGTACATGGATCTATTTCCCTATCATCATATATAAAATATATTTACATATGTGCATGCCCGTATTTAGACCTCTATAAATGCCCTTTGCCTCCTGGTTCTTTCCTCTATTTGCTTTTACTTTTCTCTTGTCCCACTATCATGTTCAGCCTTCATTTTTCACTTCATTTTACACTTTTCAAGATGTATCTAGAAATACAGTACTGTCTGTGGTAGGATAATATCCATACGTCTACAAGGAAGTTCAGTTAATACATGTTATTTAAATTTACACACCAACCACTAAAGCAAGTAATGAAGACATTAAAGATTTCTACCAATGTCTTCATGGTAAAATTGACCAGGCAGGCAATCAAAGTGCACTCATCATTAATGGCAATTGAAATTCAAAAGTTGGAAACAAAGAGGAAAGGTCAATGGTTGGAAAATATGACCTTGCTGATAGAAATATCAAGCTGGACATCACATAATAGAATATTGCAAGAGAATGACCACTTCATCACAAATATCCTTTCACCAACATAAGGGGTGGCTGATTACACGCACGGACCTTGTCTAATGGGATACATAGGGATCGGTCTGACTGTGGAATAGTCTATCAACTGTTTATCCTTAACTCAGGTTGAAGTAGAAGAAAATGAAAACAAGTCCTCAAGAGCCAAACTACAACGTTGACTAAATCTCACCAAGTTTAAAAACATCTCAAGAACAGCTTTGACTCACTGAACACTCATGACAGGAGACCTGGCGAGCTGTGGAACTGACTTCAAACCACCAGACATGAAGAAAGTGGGTCATGAAGAAGACGGAACCCGCACACCAAGGTAGATGTCAGAAGATGTCGAGGAACTAAGCAAATGGAAGAAATGGACAGAACTCTCAAAGGGCCGCTTGAGCAAAGCAAACCATTATCATGAAATGTGCAAAGTCCGGAGTTCGAACGCCCAGAAGGAAGAACACACTCAGCGTATCTCAAGCGCAAAGCAACGAAGACACGATTCAAGCTTTAAGCTGCATTATTTCAAAGATCCTGTGCCCAAACTATCAAGTGATACAGTAGAATCATTTGAAAAGGAATCGAGGTGAGAAAATGGAAGAAATACACAGTCACTGTACCAAAAAGAACTGATAAACAGAGTTATTGCAAGAGGGAGCATATGATCAAAAACTGATGGAGTCCAAATTGCACTGAAGATATTAATGAAAGACAAGACTCCAGGAATTGATGGAATACCAATTAAAACGTTTCAACAAGCTGAGGCAGCACTGGGAGCATTCGTTCACCTTTGCCAAGAAATGTGGGAGACAGCTACCTGGCCAAGTGACTGAAAGAGATTCCTATTTGTGTACACGCCACAGAACAGTGACCCAGAATAATTTGGAAACTGTTCAATATCATTCACATTGCATGCAAATAAAATTTTGCTGAAGATAATTCAAAAATGGTTACAGTAGGATATCAACAAGGAGTGGCTAGAAATTCTAGCTGAATTCACAAGAGGATGTGCAGCTAGGGATATCACTGCTGGCTCCAAATGGACCTTGGCTGAAAGCTGAGAAGACCAGAAAGATATTTTCTTGTGTTTTAGTGACGATGAAAAGGCATTTGATGGTGTGGATCATTAAAAAAGAAGGGATAATATCAGGACAAATAAGAATTGAAGAATATTTCAGTGTGCTCATGCAAAATGTACACATCGACCAAGAGACCAGTCTATGCATGTTTTAAAATCAGGAAATGTGAGTGCCAGGTTTTATCGCTTCACTATAACTATTCAATCTGTATGCTGTGCAAACGATCTGAGAAGCTGGAGTACACGACGAAGAACGCAGCATCGGGATAGGAGGGAAGCTTATTCAGTCTGCAGTCTGCAGATGCCACAATCTTGCTTATGGAAAGCCAGGAGGACCTGAAGCACCTGCTGATGAAGATCAAAGACTGAAGTCTTCAGTCTGAACTGCAACTCAAAGAGCAAAACTATCATTTTGAGCACGAAAATGTGCGTGGCTCAAGCCATGGTATTTGCAATCCCACATATGCATGTGAAAACTGAAAAATGGGTAAGGGAGACCACAGAAGAGGGAGGCATTTGAATTATGGGGTTGGCGAAGAATGTTTAAAGGACCATGGACTGCCAGAAAGACAAACAAATCTGTCTCAGATGAAGTACAGCCGGAATGCTCCTGAGAAGGAGGATGACGAGATTGTCTCCCCGACTTTGGACATGTTCTCAGGAGGGACTCGTCCCTGGGAACGGCTATCAACTTGGTAAAGTACAGATTCGGCAACAAAAAGAGGACACTCCTTAATGAGACTGACTGACACAGAGTGAGGATGGCACAGGACTGGGCAGGGTTTCATTCTCTGGTACATAGGGTCACGATCGGTCCGAACGGGCTCAGTGGCGGCAAGCTGCCGATCTTAATTGTATCAAGAAAAATTATAATGAGCCCAGTGATGTCCCTGTCTATCCCGTTAACAACAAAAATCGAGTTACTCTTAAGGAAGCACTAGACTAGAGGAAGGAAGTTTAGGTTCTTTATATCCACTACACTCTACCTGTACAAGAGAGCCTCAATGTCCCTTAAAGTTCTTATGCAGGGGCTGAAACACCTATTCTGAAATCGAGAAACTGAATTTGTCTCTGCCACTGAGCTCCATCCTCGGCACACACTCCAGTTTCCAAAGGCCCTCAGCATCCTAGTGACCAGGTGTGTTCTGGTCACCACTAGCTAGGTGGGCGGGATGTGCCCCTTCGTGCTGGCTAGTGGCTTAGGCACTTTGGAGTGTGAGGTTCTTTTGAAACCAGATACATGGATTTACGATTCCCCTTTTCATCAATCTTGTCATAATCTGCCATGGCAATTTCTGCTTTGGGCCATTCATCTATATGAGCCGGAGGAAGAGTGACCGAGCCTAGATACAAACGGCCGTTTTGGGGAGAAGCAGAAGTCAAGAGGTCAAACAGCACATTGTATTAGGAAAACCTGCAGCAGGAGACCTCCTTACAGTATTGAAGAGCAAGGAGGTCCCTACGGGAGCCTGACCCACGCCATGGAATTTCCAGTCGCCTCATATGCATGTGAAAGGTGGATGAAGCTGAGTAAGAAGACTGAAGAAGAATCCCTGCATTTGAATCATGGTGCTGGGGAAGAATATTGAAAGTACCATGGACTGCCAAAAGAACAAACAAATCTGTCTTGGAGGAAGTCAGTACAGCCAGAATGCTCCTGAGAACGGAGGATGGCAAGACTTGTCTCACGAACTTGACACACATTATTAGGAGAGAACATTCCCTGGGAAAAAACAAAGCAGCTTGCTTGGTAAAGTAGTGGGGCAGTAAAAAGGAGGAAGGCCCCGGAAGAGTTGGATTGGCATTGGTTACAACAATGGGCTCAAACAACAATTGTGAGGATGGCACAGGACATGGTAGTGTTTCATTCAGCTGTACATGGGAACGGACACAGGCCTCAACAATAGCCCATGTAAATAAGCTACAGATCCTATAATCCAGCACAGGGACTCCTATCTGACTCTGCCACTACTTGTCCCCCACCAGCCTCACAGCCTAAACCAGCTGCTCTGGAGTTGATTATGACTTCTGGCAACCCCACAAGGGTCAAGAGTAGAAATGTACATTGCCAGGCCTTTCTTCTGTGGTGCTTCGGTGTAGACTTGCCCCTCCAGCCCCTCAGTCAACAGCTGAGCACCTTACCCATTTGTAACATGCAGGGGCCCCTTCTGCAAGCCTGTGGCATCACCGCTCAGCATTTTGGATGTGGCTCCCATCAGTTGATCTCAAAGGCAGACTATTCACGGTCTTAGAGTACTTATAAAGTCCCTTTCCTCCCCTATAAAAGCACATTGAACTTTCCCTTAAGTCGTGGTTACATTAAAAAATAATAATAATAACACCAAAACCCTGTTTCCAAAATAAAAGCTGCCTATTTTATACCAATTTAAAAGCTTACACGTATATGTTCCTTTCTCTGCATAAAATTCATTACTGATTCGGCTACTGCCCTGCTAATTCCCCCTACTTCCACCCCCACATTCACACCCACTTTGTATGCTAGCTCCTATCTTAACCATAGCCCCTCAACTCTCTTCACCCCACTCATGATCTTTACTGAAGTTCTGAAAATAGAGCTCTCAGGAGAGATGACTAAACAGGATGTCAGTCTCTAATTGTCTCCACTCTTTGCCTTGACTTGTCTCAAGTCAAAAATATGTTATTTTTAAAAGCCACTCCCTTGTCTTCAGTATAAAGACCTGGCGCAGAACACATGCATCCACGAAACACTCTCTCAACCTCATAACATACACTGATGCTGGCACCAAGCGGGCTGCTGCCAGCATCCAGACCAACCAGGGCCACCTTGTGACTCTCCAGCCTAGGACCAGAAAGGTTCCCGCCAACCCTGCTTTGCAGGCCCCTCCACCCCAACAGTCCCGGAGCTGCTTGGACAGACCAGGGAATCTACCACTCAGACATTAACGTCGGCTTGCTTCCTCGTGTTTCATTGACACCCCCACGCCCCCACTGCTGTGGAAAAGCTAGAATCTAATGCAATCACGCTGCCCCGCTCATGTAGGGCTGGCATGTTAAGATCCCTTGACTCAGGAATGGAATTTGACGAACTGCAGGTGGAGGCCCTGTGGTGCAGGAAAACAATTCATGGACTGCAGCAGCACAGGGTTTTGCGGGTATAACACGACAGAACAGAACGGAAAGGTGACAGGACTGTTTGAAGCTCTGTAATCCTGCGCACAGATGGGTGTGTGGGTTACAACGTAAGCAGGCATTTCTTACTGCCGTAGAGATTTTCTGTTTCATCTACACAGTACCGATGGGTTGTTGTTATCTATTTAGCGTTCTTGTTTGGGTACCTGCGAGGCAGTCACCTCACTGTCCCCACAGCTGGCCTATTTCACCACTGTGCTCTTTAAAAAGATCTTTCTGAGCAGAAATGCAGCCACTCATAATTTCTACTTAGGATTCTAGTTTGGCAGCAACAGCCCTGGTGGGTATTTCTTTCTAGAGATAGCGTCCATTCCAGCTTCGGGGAAGCATTCTCCAGTTAGATTTGAGAGCTACTGTCTCTGAAACGCACAGTCTAAATGGTTCTGTTGGGCTTCTGTCCTAACTCCGAAGTATGCATGTGACCCAGTCAGACCTGCAGCGCTGCCTCCTTCCAGCCACAAGGACTGGTCCACAGGGGGCCTGTGCTCTGTATCTGGCTCGATAATCAGCTCTGGTTTAGGATGATGATCCAAGTAGGTCCAATTAGGAGCCTTGGAGAGACAAGAAAAAAACAAGATCTCACTTCTGCTGAACTTCAACCTGAAAGGAAATAAACACGGCTGCCTGACACCTTTCTAGGCACGACATTGAGCTGGGAAACAAAAACCAACAAGAAGGGCAGGGGAGGGCGACAGAAAGACACCAGGTCTTCATGTCAGCAGTCCAACGGCAGATCAAGCCTCACCTGAGACAGCTGACCTTTCCTGCCTTTCCCTCTTTTGCTTTAGCCGGTTTGCACTGGGATTTTAATCAAAAGACAGCCAAACTATAAGTCCCAATGAATAAATATCTGAAGACAATTGTCACAACCCCTGTATTAAAAAAACAAAACAAAAAAAACACTGTCATCAGGTCGATTCTGACTCTCAGCGACCCTATTGTATAGGGTAGAACTACCCTGTGGGCTTCCAAGATGTTAACTTTTTTTTTTAATTTTTTTAATTTTATTTTATTTTTGTTTTTTTTAATGGCTTAAAGATACGACACTTATCACAATCCATACATACATCAATTGTGTAAAGCACATGTGTACATTCATTGCCCTCATCATTCTCAAAACATTTGCTCTCCACGTAATCCCCTGGCATCAGCTCCTCATATTTCCTTTCCTCCCCGCTCCCTCCTCCCTCATGAACCCTTGATAATTTATAAATTATTATTTTGTCATATCTTCCCCTATCCGACATCTCCCTTCACCCACTTTTCTGTTGTC
>NW_022103915.1:44813391-44818554 GCF_000313985.2 Echinops telfairi
CTTGCTGCTCTGTTCCCTTGCTGTTCTGTTGCACCCCCTTAGTGTTTTGCCTCGGTGTGGCGGGATCATATTGGGCACAATTCCTATACTGTGTCTCCAGTGTTGTCCCCTGTAGGGATATGGGTCTGTGAAGGACGTCATGTCTCATAGTGGGGCCGGCCATGTGGTCCTCTGTGTGGACTGCATGCTCTAATCAGGAACATCATCCTTGAGTCCTGGTAGGCCAGGATGTGCCCCACTCTCTCCACCTCCCCTTACATCTGCTCCCGTGTGCTCCGATCAGATATGTCCCTCTAACTTTTTTTCTAATACTTTTATTGGGGGCTCTTACATCTCTTATCACAATCCATACATTCCTCCAGTGTGTCAAGCACATTTGCACATATGCTATCATAATCATTTTCAAAGCATTCTCTTCCCACTTGAGCCCCTAATATCAGCTACCCATTTCTCCCCCCTCCGTCCCCCCTCAGTCTCCCTCACAAACCCTTGAAAAGTTATAGATTATTTCCATATCTTACATCATCTTCTGTCACCTAGCCCACTTTTCCGTTATTTGTCCTCCTGGGAGGGGATTCTAAGTTGATCCGTGTGATCTATTTCCCCTTTCTTCCCCCACCATCCCCTAATCCTCCTGGTATCTCTACTCTCATTGTTGGCCCTGAGGTGTTTATCTATCCTGGATTCCCTGTGTTGCAGACTCTTGTCTGTAGCAGTGTGCATGTTCTGGTCTAATCCGATTTGTAAGGTAGAATTGAGGTCATGATAGTGGAGGAAGGAAGCACCGAAAAACTAGAGGAAAGTTGTGTATTTCATCAGTGCTATACTGCACCCTGACTGGCTCGTCTCTTCCCTGTGACCCTTCTGTGAGGGGACCGAGATGGTAACTCTTGTTGGGAATAGAAAGTCTCATCTTTCTCCTGAAGAGCAGCTGGTGGTTTTGAACTGCTGACAGTGTGATTTGCAGTCCACCATTCCACCAGGGCTCCCATGCAGGCCTAAAACCCATGTTCTATATTGCGGTCTGACTTTTTTTTTTTTTAACATTTTATTAGGGGCTCATACAACTGTTATCCCAATCCATACACACATCAATTGTGTAAAGTGCATTTGTACATCATTCTCAAAACATTTTCTCTCCACTTAAACCCCCGACATTAGGTCCTCATTTTTCCCCTCCCTCTCCACTCCCCGCTCCTTCATGTGCCCTTGATACTTTATAAATTGGTATTTTGTCATATCTTGCCCTGTCCAACGTCTCCCTTCACCCACTTTTCTGTTGTCTGTCCCCCAGGGAGGAGGTCACATATAGTTCCTTGTAATCGGTTCCCTCTTTCCTACCCATTCTCCCTTTACCCTCCCTGTTTTGCCACTCACACCACTGGTCCTGTAGGGCTCATCCGCCCTGGATTCCCTGTATTTTCAGTTCCTATCTGTACCAGTGTACATCCTCTGGTCTAGCCAGACTTGCAAGGTCAAATTCGAGTCATGGTAGTGGGAGTGGGGAGGAAACATTTAGGAATTAGAGGAAAGTTGTATTTCTCATCGTTGTTACATCGCACCCTGACTGGTTCATCTCCTCCCTGAGACCCCTCTGCAAGGGGATCTCCAGTGGCCTACTAATGGGCTTTGGATCTCCACTCCACACTCCCCCCATCATTCACTATGGTAAGATTTTTTGTTCTGATGATGTCTTATACCTGATCCCTTCGACACCTCGTGGTTGCACAGGCTGGTGTGCTTCTTCTATGTGGGCTTTGTTGCTTCTGAGCTTGATGGCCGCTTGATTACCTTCAAGCCTTTAAGACCCCAGACGCTATGCTTATTTATAGCCTGGCACCATCAGCTTTCTTCACCACATTTGCTTATGCACCCATTTGTCTTCAGTGATCCGTTCGACACCTCGTGATCACACAGGCTGATATGTTCTTCCATTTGGGCTTTGTTGCTTTTGAGCTAGATGGCCGCTTGTTTACCTTCAAGCTTTTAAGAAGACCCCAGATGCTATATCTTTTGATAGCCGGGCACCATCAGCTTTCTTCACCACATTTGCTTATTCTCCCTCTAACAATGAGACAGCTCCCACAAGCCTGAAAACATTTGGGTCCATCTCAGCCGATCTCTCTGCAGCACATGATCGACCTTCCTGACAGCTTCTGCCATCTTGCTTGCAGGGCCCCTTCCTCTCCCAATCCTCCTTTCACTCTTCCCTAGCTTTCCCTCTCAGGCACCTTTCTCTGCTTCTCAATCACCCTGCTCCTTTGGGGCGACGAAGACCCAAGGTGTCCACGCCCAACTGAGATACTCAAATTCTGGAAAAGGGGATTCATTTTGTATGCTTCATATCTCAAGCACAGCCCTCTCTCCCAGGCTGCCTATGTGTCTTCTCTGAAAATCTCCATCTCTGTAGCCCCGCTAAAACAAAAAACTGCTGCTATATAAATGATTCTAACTCATAACCACTCTAGAGGATCAGGTCACGTGTTGGGCTGCAATCCACAGCTTGAAAGCACCGATGAGGCTTTCGAATCCTATAAAGATTTACGTCTCGGAAACCCAAAGAAGGCAGTTAGTTGTGCTCCGTCCTGTAAGATTCCGATGACGAGTCATCAACTTGGTGACAGTGAGCCTGGGTTTGGTTTTTATGAAAAGGTTGAAACTCCTGCGCAAAGCACAGAGCTCTACACAACACGGTCCTGATTACCTTGCAGCTTCTGCTCATCGGGCTGTAGCTCAGCCTACTTTGGTTACTTGCAGAATCTTGGACGGCATGTTATTTCATCAACCCATGTACGATGGGTCAGGCAGCATATGCAGGAAAGTCATCACAAATGTGTGTGTGTTGGAGGGTGAGGGGGACTATTTGGATTTCATTGCCCAGTGACTTTGAATATGCTGATTATTCCTTCCCTTGTTCATCAAGAATGAAGTCAAAATTCACCTTCCCATGGAGGTACCCTGACCTCTTTTGGAGAGCTGGATAAGTTGGTGCCCATATGGAGACCACTGTGGGAATCCACGTCATGTGGCCATCATTCTGTGCTGTCCCCTAGGAAACGGCTGCTGAATGAGGGCAGACATTATCAAACAAGGATATCCTGAGTCCCTGCTGCTGCTTCATTTCAGAAGTTGTTACTCCTTCCTGCAGGTCTGACTGACCCTCACTGGGAACAGCAAGATCATCCTCAACCTCAATCCTGACAACGCACTTCATTGATGCAGCTGTGGACTTATGATAGCTCTAAGAATTCCGAGTGACCAAGGTCAAGTTTGCCATCAATAGAAAACTCTGCATCTTTTCTCTATCAGTTTTGCTGGTACAGCAGTTAGGCCCCAAAGCCCCCTTAAAAGCCTAAGCACTTCATCTTGGTTCTCCAATGCTTCAGTTTGTTATTCCTGCTCCAAAGCTCACTGCATTCTCCAGTCTCATTAGTTTATTCCTGCTGCTCCTCAGGCTGTAGCCTCCCGATGGGGGGTCTCAGATTAGCCAGGTCATCACTGAGGGCTCCATCAATATGTCCAAGAGAATGAGACTGAGTCCCCAGGGCAGAGACAGGCCCCATCATCAGCATCGTTTTTTGTAACAGTCATTCAGGTAAGTCCCCCTACTCTGCCTCACCTACAGAGTATTTCTGATGGTAAGGAGGGTGATTCCTGGGCCCTAGTTAAAAGCCAAAAAAGCGGCAGCCTTTACAAAAATCTGACTCATATGCAAACAGACTGAAGTCTGTATCAACAATTAGTATTGGTACAATTAGATGTCATGTGGAAAACAACTTAAACTTGGACCCATAGTTTATAAGTTACACACAACATTACTGAAATGGATCACAGAGCTAAAATGTAAAGTTACCCATGGTATATCCTTGGTTAATGATCAGAAAGAATTCTATTCCTGCATGGATTTGGGGTTGTCATCATCAATAGCTTTTTGCAAACCAGGGTGCTCAGAATTTAAGCTCTACTACAACTGCCCTTCTGATAATCAATTACTATTAACAATCCTTTGGTAACATAGGCTGATGTGCTTCTTCCATGTGGACTTAGCTGATACCACACTTAGATGGCTGCTTGTTTTAAGACAGTGGTTCTCAACCTTCCTAATGCAGTGACCCTTTCATACAGTTCCTCATATTGTGATGACCCCCAACCATAAAATTATTTTCGTTGCTACTTCATCACTGTCATTTTGCTACTGTTATGAATCAGGTGACCCCTGTGAAAGGGTTGTTTGGCCCCCACAGGTTTAGAACTGCTGTTTTAAGACAAGCCTTTAAGATCCCAGGTGCTATTCTTTCTGATAGCCAGGCACCATCTGATTTCTGCACCTCACTTTGCTATAGCACCCATATCTTCAGTGATCGCTTCATGAGGGCTGATATCCAGTAGGGTCAAACCATAAGAACAAATTGTTCTCAGATTAAGGCTATAATTACGGGTGAGCTCAACATTCATATTTATGATTTATATAGCTCTATGGTCTACTTTAGAGGAAGCATTCTTGAGAAATAACATAAAGCCTCCATGGGGCATGTGGTAATTCTAAGATTAATATCATTAATCTAGTCAGTGGCATAGAAAAATCTAGTAGAAAAATGAGTGTGTACATATGTGTATATGTATGTACCTGTGTGTGTGTATATAGATGAAGCATTCACTTAAACAGAAGTGAGAGAACACTTTAACAAAAAGGGTTACACACAAGACAACAATTTCAATAACACTCATTCACTAAGGCAAAACGATTTGTCTGCAGAATTAAGTTACATCACAGAAAGCACACACACACACACACACACACAAAGAAAGTAGCAAATATGTGGTGATCTCAAGTTGTCAATTATTGGGAAACCCCAAAGTAATAGAAGATTTTAATCAAGTCCAATGACTTCAAAGTCCATGACTCTGGGATAGCAGTTCTCTGCTTCTTCCCACATTAGAGAGTTCATGCTTAAGTTCAAAGGAGTATTCCAGGGCCTTTCACCTGCTACATAGTATTTAAAGTCAAATCCAGTTCACTTAGTGGGGCTTCCAAATCCCGTCCTTCTAGTGCAGTGGTTTTCCACCTTCCTAATGTGGCGACCTTTTCATACAGTTCCTCATGTGATAGTGACCCCCAACCATACAATTATTTTCATTGCTACTTCATCACTGTCATTTTAC
>NW_022103915.1:44818697-44825750 GCF_000313985.2 Echinops telfairi
TATCTAAAATCCAGGTTCTCCAATAGCAGAAAACAAACTGTTGTCAAACATGCATGACGTATATTATAAAGGTGGATTTTCCCCTTCTTTAAACTATTATTAGGGGTCCATACTCGTTTTCTCAAAGAGCAGGTTGCCTTTCCCTACCCTACCCACAAACTGAAGTGAAATCACTTTCTCAGAGGGAGACACTCACCCATGCTGACCATGAATTCCCATAAAAATTCAGGAGCATCGGTCCTTTTCCATCCCTCAAAAAGTGAGGCAAAGTTCCCTTGAAACACCAGGGCTTCAACCCAGTTCAAGCCCCTGCTGAGAATTTGCATTTCCACCCCAGATGAGCTGAATTGGAATCTGCACTTCAATCAGATCCCTAGTGGATTCTTATGGATCCCTAGTGACCCCAGTTCTGAGGGTATAGTAGAATCATCTGTGAAGATGGTTAACATGTGAATTCTGATTCAGTGCTTCTGAGGTGGAAAAGCACCTAATGAGCAGGGGGCTTGAGCTGGAATGAAACAGTTTGAGACCCTGGTTTGAACTGCTGACCTTTTGGTTCAAAGCCTAGAGCTTAACCACTAAACCACCAAAGCTCATTGAGTACCTTGTGCTCCAGAAAACAGTCCTCCCTCAGAGACAGAGCAACAGAAAGATTATCCCTACCTAAAGCTACTCAGTCCCTACTCTTATCAAATTCTTATCATTTGAAAGCAATTCCCTTTGGGGATGGAATGGGGAAATGGTTGCCTCCAGCCTTGGAATGAGAGTGTATTTCTGGGAGTGTCCACCCTGGAAAGGCAGACAAGCACTTGGTCAGGGGGAGGGAAGGAAGGAGGGAGGGGAAAGCCGGCCCAGTTCCACTCCAGTGCATCCTGTCTCTATTTTATTATTATCCAACTCTTCTATTTTATTATCCAACTCTTCTATTTTATTATCCAACTCTTCTATTTTATTATCCAACTCTTCTACTTTATTATCCAACTCTCACCAGGTTATCACATCTGAGTGGATGTGTTTCCAGCATTCCAGAGAGCAGCCTGCCTGGACCAGATTTCCAGGCCTTAACCCCATGATGTCAGCAGCAGAGCCGAGAACACAACTGGCTTCTTAGCTACATCATCTGCGCTATTCATTACAGCGTTTCTGACCCCCAAGGAATCCTGTCACCCAATCCATGCTGTCCAGCCTATTCCAGCTCACAGTGACAGACAGGTGAGGAAAACTGCCCCAAAGGGTGGCCAAGGCTATAAGTCTTTCCAGAAGCACACAAACACATCTTTGTCCTTGGAGTGGCTGGGGCTGGGGTGGGGTGGGGTGGGGTGGGGAGTGTTCAAACTGCCAACGTCTTAGTTAGCAGCAGAAGCACTTTAACCGCTGAACCACCTCCATCAAGTACAGTACAAACACCACCAATAAGCGCACTGCCATAAAGCTGAGTCCGACTCATGGTGACCCTATAGGACAGGGTAGAACTGCCTCTGTGGGTTTCCAAGACTGGAACTCTATACAGGAGTAAAAAACCTCATCTTTCTCCCAGTAGTTTTGAACTGCCAACCTGGTGGTTAGTTACTCAACAAGTAACCACTATGCCACCAGGATACTGAATCAGTTCATTCCAATTTTATCCCCTGTTGAGAATTTACATTGCCACCCAATATACTAAATCAAAAACTATATTTTAACAAAATTTTATCTGTGTGTGTGTGTGTGTGAGAGAGAGAGAGAGAGAGAGAGAATCACCTTGGAATCTTGTTAAAATATAAATTCTAGTTATGTATATAATAATTCAATATCTATACTGTGAGGCAAATTATCCTCAAAGGATCAAACCAGAATGAACTGGTTCAAAGACCTACCTTGACTACCTTGAGTAAAGTAAACACTCAGTAAATATTTGTTGATCTCCTGAACTGAATGACTATCAAATGATGGTGGTACAGAACATATTCTTGACTTCTCTCCAAACCACTACAATCTTGTATGTGTAAATTTCTGGCCACAGTATTAGATTACCTAATAGGCAAGGTAAGCAGGACTTACTTGTGCTTACTTACTGATGTGCAGTGAACAGTTTTACATCACATCAAATAAGTAAATGCAGGTGAGCAGGCGCTTACCTGTAACTTACTCCACAGGAAGGTACTATGGGCATGGGAGAGAGGCAGATTCCAAGTATACCTAGAAACAGAAGTGGGTGAGGGAGACGTGGGATGGGGTAAGATATGATAAAATAATAATAAATTATAAATTATTGGGGGTTTGGGGGGAGCGGGGAGGGAGAGGGAAAAATGAGCTGAAACCAGGGGCTCAAGTGGAAAGTGGGTGTCGTAAGAATGATAAGTCAACATATGTACTAAAGTGCTGGACACAGATGACGTATGTACAAATTGTGATGAGTTGTATGAGCCCCTAATAAAATGATTATTTTTTTAAAAAGGGAAATTGTTCACTAGAAATTAGTATATAAGCACAAGTAAGCCTGTTGTTTATTGGGTAGTCCACCCTTGACCACGAACATAGTAGTTTTCAACTCTTTGGGGAGGAGGCAGTGAAGTTCTGCATAATCAAAGCTCCACTCAGAAAATGTTTTAAACAGAAAAGAAGCCGAACAACTAGAAGCATCATGCCAAAATGCAGCCAGACCAAGAAAACCATCCAATCGCCATACAGATGCATTTACACACATATCATTAGTGAAAAGGTGAACACAGCTCACCTCTAAATTCTTCTGCCATGACTACAGACTGTTTTTCAAGACATGAAGCCCCTGTTTTACTGAGAAAATGTTCCAGAAACGTTTGACGAGGAAAACTCCATTTTCTCTGAGCTTCTACAAGGGTGCTTCGAAAAGTCCATGGAAAAAACAGGAGTAAAAAGATCATGGAATTTTCCAGTGAACTTTTTTTGAAGTGCCTATGTATTTTTCCAAAAGAAAGAAAATGACAGCTTTTACACAGAAAGTGTCCTTAAGCCAGAGCACTGAACCAATTCAAACTGGTCCAATCACGACTGCTGCAGCTAAACTGGAATGGACTTGAATTGACAGAATGTGAGTGTGGAGGAACGGTAACTAGAACAGAAAACAAGCACGGGGTGAAGCTCTGAGACGGGGCCTCCGCGAGGCACGGTGGGCCCTTCCAGGAGGAGCCCGGTGCGAGAGAATGGAGGATATGCAGACCCGACGCCTGGCGCACATTCAGAGCTGTGTGTTGGCCACCATCTTTGTGCTGGGCACCACGATAGCCGAGATTTGATTGCTATGAAATGCGCACATGCTGCCCTTGATTTCTAAGGGGGAAGGTTACACTTCCAGCTGGGCTTCAACTTGGAACTTGTCCTGCTCCCGTCCTCGTGCCAGTGCGCACACAGTCGAGCCTCAAACGTGAGCCTGTGCTGGCTTTGCTTCATCCACCATGACGGAGCCAGAAGGAAGTTCAAAGGCCTGCCTTAAACAAACCAGGATGAGCGCATTAGTACATAACAGGTTCAGGGGCAACACCCCAGGGTTGCCACTGCTGCGCCCACAGTTACGAGAGGTGCAGTGCTCAGCGGGTAGCAGCATCTCTGAGAGCTTGGGGCCGTGGAAAATCATGTCACCATCAAGATGTCCTCGCTGGCAGAACAAGCATGGAACCATTTACTGCAGGATAAATAAAAGAATGACAAGACCGTGTCAAATATAAGAGCACCCCAGGGGGGCTCCAAACCACACTGGAGGCCTCTAGACTGCAGGGGCCTAGTGCTCAGGAAATCACCCCTGGAGTGCCCACCAGGTCACCAGCCCCCTACCCTGGCCAATGTCTGATTTTCTTTGATGTCACGTTGCAGAAACTGGGCAGATCCCCCATACCCCTTGCTCAGGCTCTTTGTTCGTGAAATCAGAGGGTTGTCTGAAAGCCTTTTCATGATTCTAAACAGGCTTGGATAAAAGCCTGCTCTCAAGGCTCAAGGGAAGCACTCATTTAATTAACGAGTAATAATTTACAACCATTTCCCTTCACAAAGGGCATTAGAATCGATCATAGACAGGAAACTTCTGGCTACTTAATATTCATCTTAGCATGGGATTAGCAGAATGATCTAGCAATGTTAAGAGAACGAGAGAAACCCACAAGTTTTTATTTGGGCAAAGGTAGATGGTTCACCTATAGATCTTCTGTCAGCCCACAGTGACAGCAGAAAGTCAACACAATTCCAATTCTTCATTAGATGGCTAGCTTCTATAGCTTTTCTAAATTTTAGAACTCTAGAGATATGTAACAAAGGCATCTAAACGCATGAAGAAGCATTTGTGATTCTCTTCCAGCTAAAACTGGAAGGTTATAAAATGAGGGTTCAAATTTTTACTAGATTGTACCAATAGCCAATAAGGAGAAACGTGGCTGCGTCCTTGAACAATAACAGTTACGATATCTTGAACTCCACCGATGTACTGGAGCCAGATCTAGTGCTTGGCTGTAACCTTTACAACCTCTAAGGTAAATATAATCATCGTTTTGTACAGAGGAAACAGAGGCTCAATGAAGGTATGAAGTTGGCCAAGGTCACACTAACAGTGAAGGCCAAGGAAGACTCACATATAGGTCAAATCTGCTGTGCAGCTTCCCTCCCTCCCTCAAGCTTTTACATCAACATCTGCCTGCAGGTCTGCCTGCTGCCTCCTGCTCAGTCTGAAGCCAGGACAATTGGTTTCCATTAGGTCATCACATGCCTTCCCTGGGAGCATTGGCAAGACTCATGCCATCAACACCTAGGGGTGCTCCCTACGAACTACTAGCCCTCAGCGTTCCCACCTCTCCTCATCACTGCCAAGGTCATGGGGAGTGGCACCAGCCTGGCGGTGTCCCGCAAGAGCATGAGGCACAAAGGCTAAGCACCGGCAAGTCTATATGCTGGAGTCCATGCGGAGAAGAGGTGGCACAGCAGCTTGTGCAAGTTAGCCTGGAGACCAGAAGTCAACATCACATACTGCAGACAGTGCAGCTCCTCCCACAGAAAGCATTTGAAAGAAAATGGAGTAGGTAAGGCAAATTTTTCCATTTCTAAATCTGTATCAATCAGACAAAATTACAATAACGGGGAGGGGGGTGGGGGAGGCAGTGGACAAATGGAAAATGTGAGAGGTTGGGCCCATGGCACTCTTCCACCCTAATGGGCACAAGTCCTTATGTTTTGATCAAAAAGCACAGGACTGCACCACACAGAGGGAGCCTTAATGTAAACTGTAGACTTCAGTCAATAACAGTCTATCATACTGATTCATCAGTTCAACAATATCAGTTTTAAAACAAAAATCCAAGATGCTGTACCCAGAAAACAACAAAAGCCGATGAAGCTCCCACTGGGTAGTCAAAGAGAATAGCGGTTCTCAACCTGTGGGTCACAACCCCTTTGGGGGTCAAAAGACCCTTTCACAGGAGTCACCCAATTCATAACAGTAGCAGAATGACAGTGATGAAGTAGCAACGAAAATAGTTTTATGGTTGGGGGTCACCACAACATGAGGACCTGTCTGGAAGGGTCGCGGCATGAGGAAGGTTGAGAACCGCTGTAACAGCGCCAGCCTCCACAGGGTTCCCATGGCGGAAGGAGCCTCGGTGGAAATGAAGATTAACGACTGAGCTGAAGCCACAATGCTGCCGAGCTGAAGGAAGATGGGGCATTAGAGGGGTCCCTATGTTTGAAAACCTGTTGGTCTGGAGTGGACGTCTTCTATGTCATTTATACCACTTGGAGGCAGCTCTTTTACAAAAAGCCTTCTCATATGAAATCGAAGTCCATGCATATTCCTGTAACTTCTACCTGCAGGACCCAATTCCACTTCTGGAATTTACTCTGCAGCAATGGAAAAAGATGGAGAGCACAAAGCAACGGGACAGAACATACAGCTTCATGAAACCGCTAGAACATGGCTGAGTTGGAAGGTAAAGGCAGAAATGCAAAAGTTAGGGAGAAAGCTTTGGATGCCGAGCTAAGAGGTTTTTCGTTTGTTTCTTTAAACCCCCCAAGCTAAGAGCTTTAATTTCATTTCATAGCATCAGACTGGCAAGAGTCCCAAAAGAACAGGCTGGAGGGGAAGCTGGAGAGGGGTAGGCTGGGCTGGGGGAGCAGGACAACACACAATTGAAGGTCTAGTCCAGGCGTCCTCACACTATGGCCCGCAGGCCACATGTGGCCCGCCGAGGACATTTATCCAGCCCGCTGGGTGTTTTTGCCCCATTTGTTTTTTTACTTCAAAATAAGATATGTGCAGTGTGCATAGGAATTTATAGTATTTTTTTAAACTATAGTCCGGCCCTCCAACGGGTCTGAGGGACAGTGAACTGGCCCCCTGTTTAAAAAATTTGAGGACCCCTGGACTAGTCCAACAATACAGGAAGGTGTGCGGTGGAGGAGGCAGATATGAGAGATAACAAAAAGAGGCTCAGGATGACGTGAGGGCTAAGGGTGACGGGTGAGGGCCCGGCAGCTGAGGAAATAGTCCTGGAAGAAGTAAGGGAATCTAGACGGTGAGTTGGGTTGCGGGGATCTCTGGTTTTTAAACACAATGATGGAGAGAGACTTTGGGGTAGAAATGCTTGGCCGATAGACAGGGAGTCTGAAACGTAGATCAAGGCTGAAGGCCGAGCTGTAGGGGTCACCCATACAGCAGCAAAAGCTGAACCACGAGATAGGCTTCACCCTCGGGGGGAAGGGCCAGTTCAGAGAGAAAAGGGTGGAGGATCAACCCCATGTTTTGAGGAGAAAAGCTGAATCCAGTAAAAGGGAAAGAAGAGCTTCTAGAAAGGCACCATAAAACCCACTGGTTCCCAAATTTCACACCTTTTTCCCTCCATCTTCACCATCTCCTTCTGAGCCAGGAAAAGAAAGCACCGTCATTCCCAGTGCACTGCATCAAGTGGCTTCATAGATGGGCAACAGGTTTCACCGGATGTGAACTTGAGGACCCAGAGAACCGCTACTACCCACCTCCCTGTGACTAGGATCCTAACCCACTGATGGTTTTTTCACAAACTTGACGAATCTCTCTCTCTCTCTCTCTCTCTCTCTCTC
>NW_022103915.1:44825850-44841095 GCF_000313985.2 Echinops telfairi
CACACACACACACACACACACACACACACACACACACACACACACAGCCTTTATAAAAGTCACCTGTCTCGTTTTCTCATTTCTTTCTAGCTTGGGGGGTTTAAAGAAACAAACGAAAAACCTCTTAGCTCGGCATCCAAAGCTTTCTCCCTAACTTTTGCATTTCTGCCTTTACCTAGATATGTAAAGGCAGACACTTTTGCCTGTTCTTAGGAACAAGTTTCACAGCCACAGCTTCAACCCGACCAGCGCTTCCGCCAAGCAAGCAGTTGGGGAGCAGATGAGTTTCTGAACCTGGGTTGCAAAGGAGCCCTGGTTGGCAGGATTCTTGGCGGACAGCTAATCAACTGAGCAGGAAGAAGGCTCCTGGAGAAGTGGGGTAGACAACAGGCGAGGCAGAAAGTCCACCACACAACTCCCACCCTCCAATCTACACCCCAAGGTGTTAAAGCACCTTGAACCTTTGAGGGCGTAAGCTTTTCTCTATGAGGAAAACGCACACTACTTCCTCTGTGGTGTGGCTTCAACTCTAATCAAAGCACAACCCTGGCCCCAAGCCCTGCCTTCTCCTAAAGCAGAAAATAGCCAGGTTGCCACACCAGCACTGGTATTTTTCTGTAAGAAGAGGTCGATTTGGTCCAGTTTCTTCCACCTAGAAGCTCTTTCAAGCCTTCAATAGCCCTAACTCCAAACTAAATGCACCGTCCTCAAGTCTATTTCAGAGCCAGTGACCCTACGGGGTAGGGTAGAACAGCCCCTGCGGGTTTCCAAGCCTGCAAATGTTTACGGGAGTAGAAAGCCTCGTCTTTCTCCCAAGGAGCAGTTGGTAGTTTCAAACAGCTTACCTTGTGATTAGAAGCCCAACATAAAACCACTAAGTCACCAGGGCTCCTTAGCCTTAACTAGCATTAGGAATTTTTAAAAAAAATGTTTCTTTGGTTGGTTGGGGGTGAGGGTGGGGTAAAGACTCTAGCCCACATGATTTTGGAATTCTAGTTACACGACATTATGCGTTCGTCAAAACCCACAGAACTAGCAGTGCCCAAGCTTAATGAACCTGGCTGCTAATGGGAAGACTGGAGGTGTGGGTCCACCCAGAGGTGCCTGGTGTTGTACTTCAAAAAGATCAACCACTGAAAAGGACATAAAGAACAATTTACTCTGGCATTTCTGGGATTAACATGCATCAGAATCAACTTCATGGAGGAAAAAAAAATTTTAAGTCTAAAGCAAAAGATATTCAGAAGAGATATGCGGATGACATAAGCCTGCTTGCTGAGTGAGGAGGAGTTGAAGTACTTGCTGATGAAGTTCAAGAATTTCAGACTTAAGTATGGATTATAACGAAGTAAAGAAAACCCAAATCCTCAAAACCGGACCTATAGGTAACATCAAGATAAACAGAGAAAAGGTGGAGGTTGGCCAGGATTTCATCTTGCTTGATTGACAATGAATGCTCATGGGAGCGGCAGTCAGGAGCTGTGACCATGCATTACACTGGGCAATCTGCTGCCCAGGAACGCTTAGAGCAGTGGGTCTCCACCGTCCTCATGCCGCGACTCTTTCATGCAGTTCCTCATGTGGTGGTGACCCCACAACCATCAACTGATTTTCGTTGCTACTTCATCACTGTCATTTTGCTACTGTTATGAATCAGGCGACCCCTCTGAAAGGGTCGTTCAACTCCCAAAGGGGTCATGACCCACAGGTTGAGAACCACTGCCTTCAGAGTGTTGAAAGTCAGGATGTTACTTTGAGGACTAAGGTACACCTGGCCCAAACCAAGGTCTTTCCAATGGCCTCATGCATGTGAAAGTTGGATAGTGAATAAGGAAGATCAAAGAAGAACCGATGTCTCTGAATTACGGTGGGCTGCCAAAAGAACAAACAAATCTGTCTCTGGAGAAGTACAGCCAAAGTGCTCCTTAGAGGCAAGCAGGGCAAGACTTCGTCTCAAGGACTTTGGACATGTTGCCAGGATAGAGCAGTCCCTGGAGAAGGGCAGCAGGTTTGGTGAATTGAGGGGCACAGAAAAAGAAGAGGGCCCTCATGGAGTTGGGGTGCTCCATAGGGGCTGCAACCATGGGCACAAACATGAGAACAATTGTGAGGCAGGCACAGGACGGGCAGAGTTTCCTTCTGTTGTACACAGAGAGTTGGAGCCAACTGAACGTCACCCAAGAGCAAAGCAGAAGAAAGTGGGCAGAAGCACAACGCTCTAGTTGGAATACTTGCTTCCTGCAGGAGCTATGACAACTGGATGTCGTGGTATTCTGGTTGGATTAGAGCCCCAAAATGAGTACATGAAGTAAATCTAAAAGGGAGTAAAATGAAGGAAATGTAAATGAAGAATGGGATTTGGTTAATAATAATCCATCCAATATTGGTCCATTGTGAAGAAGAAGAAGAAGAATGCAACATCATTGTTGGAGCAAGACTCACTTACAATCTTCGATATGCAAACCTTGCTAACTGAAAATGAAGAAGATGTGACGGACTTCCTCATAACATTAAAGACTTCGGCATGGATTGCACCTCAACATAAACAAAATCAAAATCCGCACAACTAGACCAATAGACACCACGACAAATGGAGAAAAGACAGAAGTTGACAAAGATTTTATTTGCCCATGGAAGCAAGGGTCAAAAAAATCGAATGGCATGCTGCATTGGACAAATCTGCTGCACAAGACCTCTTAAAGATATTAGAACACAAAGATGCCAGTCAGTCTGAGGACCATGAAGTGCCTGCCATGGTATTTGTAATCATTGTGTTTGCGTGCAAAAGTTAGACCATGGATAAGGAAGACCAAAGGAGAGTGGATGCATTCGAATTATGATGCAGGCAAAGAATACTGAAAGTACCAAGGCCCACCTGAAGAGCAAGCAAATCAGTCTTGAAGGAAGCGCAGCCAGAATGCTCCTTGGAAGGGAGAATGGCAAATGCATCTCCTGTGCTTTGGATACGGATCAGAAGGGTCCCATGCCTGGAGAAGGGCATCATACTTGGTCAGCAAAAAGAGATAGACTGGCACAATGGTTACCTCTCAGAGCAGTGGTTCTCAACCTTCCTAGTGCCGCGACCCTTTCATACAGTTCCTCATGTTGTGGTGACCCCCAACCATAAAATGATTTTCCTTGCTACTTCATAACTGTAATTTTGATACTGTTAATGAAACATCATGTAAATATCTGATGTGCAAGATGTATTTTCATCATTACAAATTGAACATAAAGCATAGTGATTAATCACAAAAACAATATGTAATCACATATTGTGAAATATTTATTTCTAATGACAAATAAATGAAATGTTGTCTTGAAGCATGGTGTAGCATGGGTAACAGTCTTCACGCCTGGTACTCGTATGTGGGCGTATCTGTATGTGGGCGGACCCGCCTAGAGATGGCTGGTGGAGCGGTGTCTCGTTTCTTAAGACCCATCGGAAATACATCCAGCCCCCAAATGGGTGGTGACCCCAGGTTGAGAACTGCTGTCTTAGAGAAATTAAAGCTTGAATTAGTAGAAGACTACAGGTATTTGCTTTCTTTCACCAAGGGATGGTGAAATGTTGATGGTGAATGTAACATTGCCTTGTTACTGCAAAGATGCCCCCACTTCCACCTCTCCCCATCTAGTGCCCTATTAGCACATCCTAAGCCAATTTTCACACTGCAACACTTATTTTGACTCCACGCTCCTGGAGAAAAGCCACAGTGAGACTTAAGTAGCAGGCCTTTGTCCAAATCGTTTTCAAACAAGCTATTGATGAAAAGTGTCCTCCCTTAAGTTAGAAGTGCTTACTTACTCTCATATACATTACCAGATCTAGAGAGAGACAGACAGACAGACTCCGTGCACCTGTGTAAAATCAACTACAAGCTTCTCCCAATGAACATCTAAGATAATGAGTATTCCTTTTTGGGGGGTGGCCAAGGCTACGTCATGCAGATGACCGCATGCCTATTATGTTGTCTGATTTCGCAAAGGGTTTCACAACATCTGAACAGGAACTATTACCCCCAAATGGAGAAGACCTGCAGCTCATTTTTAAACAGTTTTATTGAAATATGATTTTCCTATCATACATTTCAGTGGTTTGAATCTTTTCTTAATTGTGCAATCAACACCACAATCCATTTTAGAACATTATTATTAGTTCATCATTTTCCCCCAACCTTCTCTGCCATAACTCAAAAGAGTAATTATTAATCTAGTTACTGCCTCTCTAGATTTACCTACCTTGGATTTTATAGAAAGAAACTAATATCCCCCCAAAGTCAACAACAACAAAATAAAGCACAGCAAAACCTCAACCCATACGAAAAGAAAAAGTAAATACAAACTAGAATTAGAAATGGGTCAAAAGGGACAGCAAATGATGTTAAATTTTAACCTAACTACATCTGCAGTAGCAGCCCTGGTGGCAGTGAGCCACACATCCGGCTGCCAACTGCAAGGCCAGCAGCCACGGAGCAGGTTTTTTGAGGCAGCTCCTGGCTGGTGCTGAGAAGGCCGAACCACCGGATCACCTCCGAGCTTCCCAGAGCCAGACTCCGTGGATGTACTTGGAGCATGGCAGACCTACCCCCAGACCCCTGTTTGAACAAACTCCACAGGGAAGCGGACGCCTGTTAAAGTTTGAGAACTAGTGGTCATTTCTTCCTTCACTGTCTTTGTCACCATCTAGTCCCTTCTGTCTTCCTACAATAAACTATGCAAGTAGACAGTGTTCTTTTTTTCATCTTAAAGTCCTCAATGAAAGTATTCATGTCTGCTTATAGAACATGGTACCTACATACTACTTCGTTATAAAAAGGCTGTATAATCTCATTGTCAATGGTCTCTCTCCTCTTATTCTGTGTTTAAAATCCACTACTGGTTAGTTTGGTGAGCACTCCCATAGCTAATGCAAGAAACAGCTAAAACACAGCTCGTGGCAACATGGAACTGAGAGATCATGTGTGGAATTGACGTTAGAGTTTATCTGAATGCCAAATGCCCAAGAAAAGAATGCTGGTTGGAATTACATTTTCAACACACATGATATCCCATAAAAGGGTGAAGCACTTGGTAGAAATTTATGATGCTGTAAAATGACAAACTACAAATGGGTAAAAAAAAAAATCAGAGTGGGGAAAATGCGCTCAGAGATGAAGGCTGGGAAAACGTTTCCTTGTAAACAATTGAAATGTTAGTGTAGACGTTCAGCTGCCTCAGCTGAACTTATACACTTGAATCTGAACTTCTGAAGCAAAGCACAAAGGGAACAAAGGATGGTGGTGAGGAGTCAAATGAACCACCAGGAAACCACAAGGGCTGTTCAGGAGAAGCAGAGCTCTCGCGGCCCGGGGTCTAACAAAGTGTCTCAATGCCGGTGGCCTTCCAAGTGCGGGGCCCCGGCCAACAGCAGCGGTGTCACCTGGGAACGTGTGGGTACTGCAAGCCAACATTCAAGCTCCAGCCCAGATCAACGGAATCAGAAACCCTGGGTATGAGGCCCAGTGAGTGATCTGTGTTTTCACAAACCCTCATGGTGGACTTGGGGTCTTGAGCCCAGGGCATTCTAGTGGGATTCGTTCAAACACACCAGGTAAAGCTGAGTGATGAAGCCCCAAACCAAGGGTGCTAACTACACAATGAGGGTGTGGGAGAAGGAAGCGTGGGCTGCAGGATGGCTGTAATCCGTGCCTGGCACATGTCAGACTTCTAGACTGCTTTTAAATAAGTGAAGAAAGCACAAATGTGTGCATGAACAAGCCTCCTTCCATCCATTCCCTACAAACCAAGCCAAAAGCAAACACACTGCCATCAAATCGATTCCTACTCATAGTGACCCTGAAAGACAGGAAAGAACTACCCGTGGGTTTCTAAGACTGTCATCTTTACAGCAGTAGAAAGCCTCTGAGTTCTCCCACAAAGCTGCTGGTGGTTTCGAACTGCTGACTTTGTGATAAGCAGTCCAACACATAACCACCATACTACCAGGTTCGCTCTAGGTACCAATTATTGTCCACAATGATTTGGATGCCAATTATGAAACAGATCATTTTCTTTCCTTTCTTTTTTTGAAACATCATTCTCAAAGGTTATAAAAACGTTAATGAATCACATGAGGATGGAAAGAGAGTTACCATGCAGAAGCAAACCTCTTTCCAAACCAATTTTTAAAACTCAACTGGCAAAAGATCCCAGCTTCCATACCACACTAGCCGATTCAGCAGATGTCCATGAAGTCACAGGTAACAGCAGCCCTGCTTTGCAGACAGAAAACACAGAGAGGGGAGTTACAAAGTCCTCTCACACCTGACCTAGGTCGTCTTCCTTTGCCATTTCATAAATGTCCGTGTGTCTGCTGAGCACAGACACTATGAAATTGGTTCTACCTTTTAAAGGGTTTTCTCATGCCGGGTCTTAGGTAGAAGACCGAGCCTACTGGAGTCAAAGGGGAGGGGAGTACAGAGCCTTCTCCACATCAAGCTACCCATGGCAAGATAACCTTGAAGTAGTTGCTCTCCCCACACCCCCACCCTCACCCCCAAACCGGAGTTATCTCAAAGGTTCTTGGCAATGCAAATGATTAACACATTTAGCTGTTCAGCAAAAGGCTGAAGGTTCAAGTTCACCGGGATACACCTGGAAGAAAGGCCCAGAGCTGTACTTCTGAAAATCAGACAGTTTTATTCTGAAACACATGAGACCACTGAGAGTCAGAATCAACTCTAGGACACCTGGGATTTTTTTGTCTGCATTTCACTAATGGATAGAAAGGGCTATGGGCATCAGGTCTTGGAATTAGTCAGCTGAAATACCCAAGTGGCACTGCTGGGTGAAACGCTGAATAGTTAACTCAAAGGTCAACGGTTCAAACTCACCTGACTGTGCGAGAAAGAGGAGGCTCTCTGCTGTAAGGATTTACAGGGTCAGAAACCTGGATGAGACAGAACCGACTTGATGGCAGCGGGTTTGGTTTTTTGACAATGTGCTAGTAGTGCTGTGTTAAAATGCTTGGTTATTAAACAAAAGGTTAGACTTTCAAACCCGCCAGAAATGACAATCTGCTTCCATAAGGGCAGCTCTACCCTGTCTCAAAAGGGTCCCTGAGTCAGAATGCAATCCAAGGCAGTGGATAACGCCCTGAGGTCAGTGGTTCAAACCCACCAATCACTCCATAGGAGAAAGATGAGTCTGTTTTGGTAAAGATTATACCCTTGGAAGCCCTTATGAGACCCTTCGACTCTGTCTGCAGATACACGATGATTGGGAACTGATTCAATGGCAATGGGTTTTCATGTATAATGCCAGAACCTGGTAAGTTTAACTTGTGCTAAAGCAATGCCTTTTGATTTGTTTAGAGCAGTGGTTCTCAACCTTCCTACTGCCGCAACCCTTAATACATGTTGACCCTTTAATACACCAAATGTTGGGGCGATCCCTCCCACCATAAAATTATTTCCATTGCTACTTCATCACTGTAATTTTGCTACTGTTATGAATCAGGCAACCCCTGTGAAAGGAGCATTTGACCCTGAAGGGGTCCCGACCCACAGGTTGAGAACTGCTGGTACTCCTCGCTGGAAACCTCTAACTGTATCCCCCTATCGTGGGGCTCTCAGATGCCAGGAAGCTGCTCCAAAGACAACAGCGGACTCAGGGCCTGCAGACTGCCGAGGTAACACATGGTCTGCAGCTGTCACAAGAACGTCATACACCGGAGATGACTGTGCTCCGGGCAACCTCATTCCTTCAAATCACGGAATGTCCCCAGAGGTCAGACTAGGGAGCTGATCCGCAGCACCAACCTCCATGGAACGAGCCCCTACTGTGTACAGGCCAGACACCAAGCTGGGTGCTGAAAGCAGAGACAGAGTGGGTGGAAAGCAGCACCCTGGGGCAGCTGGCGGTGCCCCTTGCATGGTGACCACACCCACAGGTACCTCAGTGGCAGTTCCATCAGGGCTGACTGACCTCGGACACACACATGCACATACACATTTGCAATACCCGAGCAGCATATCTTTTGTTTGAATTCAGGGCGCGTGTCCTCCAAGGACGTGGACGTGAGGACTGAAGCGAACGCAGTTGCCACAAAGAGAATCACTGCTGGGAATCACTCTGCCCCTTTTCTCGAGTTGTCACTCATCCTTCTCTCCCTTTCCTTCCCCTCCCTCCTCTTTCCCTGTTTTCCCTTCTCTCCCATCTCTTTCCTCCGCGTCCTCTCAGCACCATGCTCCCACTCTGCTGAATTCTGGGAGGGGAATTCTGCTTACGACTTTGGGGCTGCGGGTCACAAGCAATGAAGATGGACAGGAAGTAACAGAACATCCAGAAAAGTGGATTCGTGGAGATTTGTGCAAGAGGACAGACTGCCCTGCTCGTCAAAGTGTTTGTTTCAGAAACGTCACGGTGAGTCTATCTAACAGCTGGGAGTCAGACCCTGCTTGATGGCACTTAACAAAGACAACTGCCATCCTGGGAAAGGGAAGGCGGCTGCAGGAGGTTCAACCTCTCCTCAATAGAGAGGTGCTCCCAGAGGATGGAAGGCAGGGACGCCGAAAGTTCTGCCTACTTCCATCACTATTACACAGATGACTCTGGCGATGGGGGCAAGTGGAAGCACTCACAGAAGCACAACTATCAAATAAAGAGATGTTGGAGGGCTGTGGGTTGTGTAAGAAAGGCCTGCACTCGTTCCAGTCTGTGTACAGGCTTCCTGGCTTAATGAGGACCATTCCTATTCCCATAGCAATTAACAATATGGCTAAAATGACTGACAGCCATTTCCTTATGCCTGGGAAGTCCATGCGTTCCAAGACCTGTCATTTTGAAACGGCATTTCTGAGACAGCCTGGGTCCATGCAAGGAGGACACCAATCAACCTGGACTCCCCACAAGGGGAGTTTGAATCTGCCTCCTCTGCTCATTCGCTTCCTCACTAACCATTACCTTGTCTCAGGGCAATGAAGTAAAAGGATGCGGTCATGAAAACAGCTTTCCCAGACTGGCCCTCTGTCTACTAGTTTACAGCATTACCTGTCTTCAGAGTTCATGACTCTTTCCTTACTGGAAGGGGAAAAAAATCAGGTGGGAGGGAGTGAGAATGGGCAAGAGGGAGAGAGAAGTAAGGGGGACTGTTGGGGTGTGTTGAGTGTACAGTGCACTGTGGTTCAGTGTTCTGGCTCAAGGCAAGAGGTCAGCAGTTTGAATCCCCCAGCCACTCAACGGGAGAGAGATGCTCAGATGTAGAGTCTTGGAAACCCGATAGGCCAGTTCGGTCCTACTGGGTCATTAGGCATCTGAATCAACCTGAAGCCAACAGGTGTTGAATGCATGCTAATGGTAGTGGGATCATTTGGGAAAGAATGGCAAGAACAGTTGCACAATGTGAAGAACATAATCAACGTGACTTAATTATACAGACAGAAATTATTGGATTGCTGTGCATTTTCATATATATATATATATACGTTCATCTACAAATTTTTTTAATTCCAAACTTTTGGCAATATACTAATTTATTTTCATCACACGTGGTAAATCTGAACAACACTGAATTATACCCCAGTAACCTAAAACACTTCCCATACTTTCAAAAGGTGTGTAGTTTTTTTTACCTCCTACACATTATGGAAAGACCAGGACTTATTTACAAAGAGCTTTGCAATCACCATCTCATCTTATGGGAGGCAACACATCATTATTGCCTTGCACAGATTGGGAAATTGAAGCAAAAGGTAAGGCAGAAGTTGTAGAACAAGGATTCAGCAATCCCCAAGTTTCAGTCCCTCAACATCATCCTCTTCAACCTCTTCCTGAATATTTTCAGTTACTACACCCTTCCTTTACCGCCACAGCCCGAGTGACCTCTCTCTTCCCAGCTCCTGCAGGAACTGCTGCCTGAACAATTAATTCATACTCATGTGATGAATGTCTTGCTATTTAAACCCTGTGGAAGTAATTATCCAACTTTTCCTGTGCTTATGTGCTGTTTCCACAAACTAAATGTGACGGGCCTTGGGGGCAAGAATCCAGCGCTACTTGTTTCTGTATCCTCCCGTCACCCTGTACATATTAGGGAGACCACCACACACATGATTTGTTTTATTTATTTCTAACCTCAGAAGAAATATTTGCCCTCCAGTATGTAACGTTAAAAGTGAACCTTGGAATGGGACTGCGTTCAAGTACACACAAGGACCGCCAACTCGGCCACCAAGTCCATTCTGACGGACGGCGCCCCTACAGGACAGAGTGGAACTGCCTCCTGTGGGTTTCTGGGGTTGTAACTCTTGATGGGAGCAGAAGGCCTGGTCGTTCTCCCCCAGAGTCGCTGGGGTTACCAACTGTTGGTCTTGGAGTTAGCAGCCCAGCATATAACCTGCTCAGCACCAGGGCACCTCTCAGAGGCACGTCATTCCACATCTAGCTTTTGCACAGCACCCTGGGGACTAGACCGCACTTACGTTTCCTTCAAAGTATTTGGTTATTTTTGTTCGTAAGGCTTCCTCTTGCATGGTGGAATATGTATTCATTCCTACCCAGTCCAAGGAAACTGCCTAAAAGTGACTTTAAAAATAGCACCACTAGTACTGAACTAAATGGAATGGGAAACGCAATGAAAGGTATCTGAAAAGTTAAGCATCTATATAGAAAGTATTATTATAAACTATACTCACGGCCAAAGCTTTCCCTAATGCACCACCTCGGAGAGATCCAAACTCAGACTGTTTCAAACCTTCAACACACCACATTGGAATCATAGCAGAAGTCTTCAGGGCGCCTGCCCTGTAAGCTTGTCTTCAAGAAGAGTGCACAGAGCATCAGGACACACATCTGTCTACCATGCTCTAAACATCCATTCCGCCATGTAACTCTGTGAATCCCGCAAGCCAGTCTCAGGTGCGGGGGGAGGAGCTCTTTCAACAAAATGTCACTGTCAGCCTTTCTACTTGCCATGGATCTTCACTTCCATGCCACTTCTGCCACCTACTCCCGAGGCCACCCCCTTGGTCAGCCCCATGCTGACATCTTCTATACCATCTACAGCCTTCTGCTCGTCTCCCCTACATTTGCTCTTGGACCATCGTGTCCAAGTCCCTCAGTGACCCTCCCTCCCTCCCTCACCAGGGCCCTCCCTCCCTCACCAGGGCCCTCACACTCCTGTGATTTTCTACATCTGACCGGCACAGCCCCATCCTGGACCATTCTCATCATTGGGGGCCTTTGCTCTAGTTGCAGGCAGGGGCACCATGTAAAACAGGGGCCACTGTAAATTCACTTTCTAACCTTAGCTGGACCTTACCACCTCTTTAGAGCCAGTCGATTTTCTTTGGTCAGGCAATTGCCTGTTCCTTCGGTCATAGACTATTCCAAATCGTCTCCATCTTCCTCGAGCTTCCAACCCCATGACACCTTGCCTGATTCTTGGTCAAAGATTAGGGCAGCAACCCCATGACACCTTGCCTGATTCTTGGTCAAAGATTAGGGCAGCGGTTCTCAACCTGTGTGGGTCGTGACCCCTTTGGGTAGGGGGTCCAACGACCTTTTCACAGAGGTTGCCTGATTCATAACAGTAGCAAAATTACAGCTATGAAGTAGCAATGAAAATAAATTTATGGTGGGGGGGTCACCACAACATGATGAACTGTATTAAAGGGTCACGGCATGAGTAAGGTTGAGAACCACTGACTTAGTGATGTCCTCAGCATCTCAACTACAAACCTGTTGAAAGTTATCCCCTTTCGGTTACTGTGACACCAGGTTTCCACCTGCAGACTCATCCTCTGAGTCTTTTTTCCTAGGAATGTCTTTTTCATTCATCCCTTCGTCTCTGGCAGAGGGTCCCTAAGACTTCATCCTCAGTTTCCCTCATTCTGGTTTCTAGGGGCACCCTCACTTACATGGATGATTACCAGACCTGTGCCTCCAGACACCTGTCCTCCCAGAGCTTCAGACTCCTGTTGCCTGAAGAACTCTTTTGAGCCAATGCACCACCTTGGTCCCTATACTAGTTCTGCGTCCTCCGTTCTACTTTGACACCAGAACTTCCGGAGTCCTTCTGGTCTCTTCAAATGCGGCCAACTGATCAAAGTCCTAACAATGTCATGTCGTGAGTCCATCTTAAAGCTATCTTCTCCTCTCCAACCACAACTTTCCCTACTTTCTTGCTCCTCTGCATCCCCTCTCTTATGGACCTGGCCTGGAATGATAGCCTCAGATCTATGATAAGCAAGTCGCCAGGCCTTGCTTCTGTGGTACCTCTGGATGGAGTCATCGTTCAGTTAGCAGTAGAGTGCATTAACTGTTTGCTTGCACCACCCAAGGACTCTGCAAACATACAGGGAATGGTTTAATGCATTCATATTCATGCTCTTTTCTGGCCCAGAATTTCCTTCTCCCTCATCATTCAAGAATCAGTGCTTGTGGCTTCTCCAGGAGCCCTGATCCTAACCTTCCCCCTCCTCACAGGGAGGTCAGAGTGCGTTGGTTGTGACCTCTGTTACAGTCGTCACTTGACATTAACCTCTCACGCGTCCATGTCCACACTCCCCTTCTACATGACAGTCTGAAGACCGGGACTGTATTGTCCTCATCTTTGTGCCTCTGGGGATGAACTCAGCATCAGATGCAAAGAAGGCCATCAACACCTACTGTCGTCCCAAGAGCAGCCGCAGCTGCAGGACCCCTTGTCCTCAGTCCAGGCCTTAAGGAAAGTGTAAGGACAGTTCCTATTGCATGGGATGGAGCTTAAGAGAAGAACCCTTGCCTATTCCACCTCCTCTGTGTCAGTCACATGAAACATTTTACAGATCACAATAGTGTATATGAGCAATCACAGCTCCCTGGAAAGGAGGAGTTTTAATCTCTCTTAGACTTGATGGCAGTGGGTTAGGTTGGGGCTGTTGTTAATAGACTATTGCTATTAAACTGGATTGAAATTAATAGACTATATTATTACTCAAAGCAGCTAACCAAATAAAATGAGTTTTTTAAAAAATGAATAGCCTTTGAGTTTCCTTATTCCTTCATTTCCCCTATTTTCTTCTAAATAATACAACAATCTATCTCAAAGAGGAATTTGCTTTACACATTCTTTTCAATCCATACCACTTTATTCTGATTAATTCCCTTTTAAGATCACATACTCTTAGACTGTCTCACTCCGTTCTACACAAGAAATCTAGCTTTATGTCATTAAATATGCATGGAAAACGGAGACATGACCAAATATAACAAACAATGATCAGGAACACGGCATGTTTATTAATTTAAAAAGAAACAGCTTTCTGAAAATGGGTCCGTTTCTCTTACTATTTTCATCCCACACACGGGAATTGTCTTGCCCTTGCCAGTGAGGAAAATTACTATTCCTAGTTTATGGACCATAAAATTGAGATCTGAAAGTTAAGTAACTCGACAAAGTGGTCCATCTGGGTGTCCATCCCAGGTCTACCTGTAGCTAAGCCCAAGCTTATAAGTATTCCATAATGCCTCTTCTCCCAGGAAGACCTCCCCACCCTTGCCAGCCCAATAACTCTTCATAGAGTTCCCAAGGCTGTAAATCTTTATAGGAACACTAAGCTTCATTTTTCTCCAACATAGACACCAAGGGTGGGGAGTTTGTTGAACCCCTGACCTCGCCACTAGCAGCTCAACAATTACCCGACAGCGCACCACCAGGGCTTCTAAAGGAAGATGTAAAGAGTACAAAGTGAGCCTCGCTGTGGATGAAAGGGCAGAGTGTAAAGTCTGAGAAAGACCAGCAGCAAATCCACAAAACACTAAACCTCTTCACTGGCAGACATTGAACATTCCACTAGGAAAACACACTTCTACGTGAATCAGAACTTGCTCTCCTGTCACTATAACCGTCAAGTAGGATAAACACCCTTCATCTCCATTCTCTCGCAAACTGTTCCACGCTCTACTCTAACTCAGTGGTCTTTATGTGCTCGCCAATAATGGAGCCCCCCACAAAGCAAGAGACACAGGAAAGCAAAAGTTAGGATTTCAACTCCCTCTGCTCCTGGAGCTCCCATTGCCACCCGGTCAACTCCCCAAATATAAGCCCTCTTCTTACAGGCGAAGGTAAGAGTCAAGATGTCGATAAGAAACCAACTGGCTCTCCACAATCGAAAATGGAGCCCCCAGCTCAAGCTTCTGTACTGGGTTTCAAACACCATCCAGGCGAAAGTCACCGGTGGTCTCCCTGGGGATTTAATCACACACCGACTCATCTAGCATCTACATCTGCCAGGTCTGCCAGCACAGGTAAATCTACGAGAATGTGCCTAAGGGGCCATGCAGGTCTATCACTCCCTCTGGTCCTTCCTTACAGTCTTCGCTCCAAGGGACTGGGGTCCACGCAGTCGGTGTACAAAGCAGTCACTCTATCATTAAACATTCCAGTGAGCTCCTTAGCAAAACAGCTAGCTTCCTGCCACGGTTCTAGTTGACCTAAAGACATGTTTGCTTCTTCAATTCCTCAGGCTCACGGAAGCCTAAAGGGGAAAAGAACAAAAATTTAAATGGGGGGGGGGGGGGAGTCTTGCCTTTCTTTTGATTTGAATTCTTAACTTGTTCTTACATTTCCCACCCATACAAATCTTTTGTGTTTCCTTTCATCCTAGGAGTACACACATAGCTTTCTTTAAGAATGATATTGAGTCCCAACCTACATTTCAGCCAATTTTAACTTTTTTTCATTTGAATTCTTAAAATGAAAACGTGAAGCAAATTAGTCCATTTACCTACACTCTCTTCCTTGTTTAAGGAAGCATTTCCAGACAGACAATATAACATCATCTGGGGTATGAATGTGGTTGGCGCTAAAGATAGAGACATACTCAAATGACATGTTGGTTACATGGTGTTCTCTGCAGTGCAGTGGCTTTGATAGTGCCACCCAGACGCTCGCCGTGGAGAACAGCACTATGCAGTCGGGACTCTTCAAGGACGGTATTGCTCCTTATCTGCGCGCTCCATCGAGGTAACCATGAGTACCACAGGACCACTGAGAACTTGACATGTGGTCAGTGTGACTGAGGAACTAAACTTTTCATGTCATTTAATTCTTAAATTTAAATAGCTACTTGGGGCTAGTGACCACTGTTTTTGGACAAAAGAGTTGTAAAACTTCTCAAGTTTTTCATTGTTCAGCCATCATCTTTAAGTTAGACAACTAGGATACAGGCAGTTTCTAAAGTAGGTCAGCCCCAACGTATATGTGCTCTCTCCCCCGCCCC
>NW_022103915.1:44841195-44856685 GCF_000313985.2 Echinops telfairi
CCCCCCCACCCCCGAGCAATGGAAAGCAGTTCCACAGTGGTGTAACAGAAAAGTTTACATCTGCCACATCCCCTATCAGGGAAATTCTTATGCAAACAGAAAGTGTTGTCATATGTGAAAGTGTTCTTTGGGGGAAAATACCCAAGAATTAAGCAGACAATGTAAAATGCTATGTTTCATTCTGCACAGGCGCTCTCTGGGGCTCCTTAGACACTCCTCCCTGGACAACCTCACTTCTAGATCTTGGCCTAGGCCCTCTATGGACTGGCAAGAGGAGGTCTACTTCAGTGGTGGCTGGCCCCACCAAGACCTCCACTGGGGGTCCCCACCCACGGTCCCAGAGTATGTTACTCCACACAGACGGGACACCAGGGTCACCTGCAGGCTGACATGTTTTTAATTCAGTCCGCCACTTAACAGATATTTCATGAGTGCCTAGTACGTCACACATCAAGCTAAGCACAAGTTGAATGACGTACGTTTCTGCCCTTAAGGGCCTTGGGCTGGGAGGGAAGAAACATAAACTATGATTGAACATGGAAGTGCAAAATGAGCGTGGAGAATGATAGGGCTCCTCTCCTGGGAGGGTCAGGGAAGGATTCCGGAAGGAGGTCACACCTGGGCTGAGTCCTCCGGATGAATATTTAGTAAGGCAAAAGCAGGGAAGGGAGCATTCCAGGCAGTGTGGATAATAAAGATGAGAAAGAACCCCAGTGCTCGGACCAGCAAGGCAGTGTTGCTCAAGTCTAAAACTGAGTCAGGGAGGGGTGAGAAAAAAGGCTACAACACCCCAAAGGGCCAGATGGAAAACAGGTAAGCTGTGTCCTTGATTTGCATTAAGTGGGGTGTCTCCAGGGGGCTCCCACCACAGGACAGGCGCCATCGGGCACTAGAGAAACTCGCTGGCAGCATACTGGAGTGCAGTGATGAAGAGGAGGCAGAGGACTATAAGAGGCTTCAAAGAATTTTGTAAGAAAATGGAATTGTCCCACCAACTTCTAGAGCCCCTCATACGGCTTCACGTTGGGAGGCAATGCAGAGGGTCTGCATACACACAGAGCCGATGGGAATCATGACAATGGGAAACTCAGACATCATCAGAACAAGGAAATAAATGGTAGTTGGAAATCAGCTGCACCGCGTGACTGGCTGAAAAGAAGACTTCAAGTCATTCAGGGTGAATCTCAAGTTTCCACTGGGTGACTCAAAAAATGAGGGTAACCAAGAAAGAAGAGTACCAGTCACAACGACTACGTATTACATCCTTATTCTAAGCCAGCCACTGTATAAAGGTATCATAGTCATTATTTCGTAAGAACTTCATTGTTATTCCCGATTTAAAACGAGTGACACGGAGGCTTAAGAATTGTATGTGACTTGTTCAAGATCCATGGAGCTGTAGGAGCCACGATTCAAAGTCCAGTTGGTCTGATTTCAGAGAATATCTTATCCATTTTCATCATACAGGAGGCATTTGTTTCATGTGAAGTTTAAGGTGTCCTCATGGGATGGACAGAATAACAGGGCTAGGCAGTGAATAAAGACAGAGCAAACACAGATGGATGGCGATGAAAACCCAGTGGGCAGAGAAAGTCACAAAGCCAGAGTACCAGGGGAAAAAGCCACAAAGGAGACCGAAGGCAGAGAGGCAGCAGGAAACCAGAAGCAGGCATCATCCCAGAAGTCCACGGCTCTCAGGAGACTAGTGGATAAATGTCATCCAACACAACAAAGTGGTCCAGGAAGATAGAGACAATAGTAGGTCGGCCGGATTGGACCAACAGCAGGTCCTTAGGTGATATGAGGAAGGCAGGTCCTTAGGTGAAATGAGAACGATTCTCAACCAAGAGGAGATCGACGGTGGAATGTTAAAAAGCTAAAGATTAGAAAGAGAGAGGAGGTGGGTTAATGACGAATCCGGCCAGGCCTAAGAGGAAGCGGAAGGCAACGGGGTAACCCTGAAGAGAAGCAGCGGCTCCAGAGGACTGCGACTGCACAAGCTTCCAGACGACACATCAGGTCAGGAAATTGGTAAGGATCACTTGACAAGTCCCAAGTTACTTAATGAAGTTGGATACAAGGGGATTTGTTACGAGTGTGGATTTAGAGAGTCTTTAAGAAGACAGAGATTGCCTGGAATTATCCTTCAGTAGAAGCAAGGGGAGGGTGCAAGAGCACCCCAACCTGCCCAGCTCCAAGTCTCCGGCCCAGCTTGGCAGCGCTGCCTAGCATGGGGCCGAGAAAGCAGTGCAGGCAGAAGCACACAGACCCGTGAATCGGGGGCCCTGCCTGGTGTTCAAGTGACCAGCCATCCCCTAGAAAGTGTCCCACTACTAGACCACTCAAGTCTTCACCCTGCCCTTGGAAGCATTCCAGTCACCGTGACACAGAACTAAAGAAGACTCTTGTCTTCCCCTATGCGCTGCTTAATACTGCTTAATACTACTATCAAAAATAACACTGTTGCAGAAAAAGAAATAAATAAAAATAACACACTCACTCTTAAACTTGACGCCAATAACCCAAGATTAAAAAATCAACTACCAAAATAAAATAAAAAAAACCAACTGCCACTCAAAACAGCTTCTGTAGGGGAGGCAGAAATAACCTGTAAAAGACCTCAATCTTTTCTAAGATTTCACAGAAATGTGGCTCAAATTGAGTCTGAGTTCTTAAAATGATACTAGGATTATTACCAGCTTAGTCCGGGACTGCGTGTGAGGGGGATGTCAGCGCTAACAAATCAGACGGACTAGGAAATAATGTGAAACACAGTGCGTACAAGTTCCCTCCTTAACAAAGTGGCACAGTACCCCCAAACTGGACAACAGTAATGCTATTGCTGTTAGCAGCCTTGAGTTGGCTCTGATTCACGGGGAGCCCTTTGTGGGTTACAGAGTAGAACTACCCATAAGGTTTCCTTGGCAGTAATCTTTACAGAAACTGAATGCCAGGTCTTTATTCCGAGGTTAGCAGCCTATCACAAACCACTTTGGACAAACACAATAGAAGTAGATGATTCCAACTCCTCCCACCCCCAAACCACCCACTATGCCAGACAGGGCAGCCTACAAAACAATGGAAACATAAGGTCATTTTTCTGTTTTGTGCTCCCCCCACCCCCAACGCCCCGAGTTGCCCTACCACTTCCTCTTTCACTGTAGATGAGCTGTCATCTTTCCATGAAAGAATGCCAAGCACTCAGTCCCCGTCTGACTGGCAGTTCCTGCTCTTCAAGTTCCCTGGATGCTTCAAAGGGGTGGCGATCCGCTACCGGAAAGACTACTCTCCTCTACCCTCCTCGCAGGTTGTTTTCCAGGCGTCCACCCTGGTGAGTCACTTGCCAGTTTCTATGGTGTTTAAAATGCATGATTAAAGGAGCCTTCCTCTCCGTCTCAAAGGCTGTGGCTGCCTCTCAATCAATGACACTTCTCAATTCAGACTGGATGATACCAGCGTTTTGATGGAGACCTTCCAGACCCCAGGTCTGCGAGCACCTGCAAGTGGCCTCGGTAAGAATACTGACAACGCGGGCCTCCAGTTGTTGTCTGCCAAGAAATTAATTCAGCAGCCACAAAGGAGGCAAGCGATAGGTTAAGGCAAGACTGGTGTATTATTCAGTAAAATAAAAAATAAAGTAGGTGAATTTTGGTCAAATCACCAAAAAAAATTAAGGACCATCCTTTTTTTAAAGAAATCCTCAATTTGACCCAATGTATCCATTAAAGATATAAGAAAATGGATCTCCTGCCAAAGATTTAGTACCCATCATGCTAGACTCCATTAGGGATCACACTATGCTGTCTTCTTTCCAGCTAATACTTTTTAACAGGCCATGACACTGCACTAGGTACAGCAAGTGAAGAGCATGAAAAGGCAGCGAGAAAGAGGGTGAAGCAAATTTTTAAAAAAGATGAAAACCAAGAATGTCAACATGGGGAAAAACCCCAAAATGTGAATTTGAACAGCAACAAACAGCTTTGACAGAAACAAGGTTACAGTAAGACACCGAATGAGCTGGAAGCCAAAGGCTCAAGTAGAAAGACAATGTTTTGAAAATGATGAAAACATATGTACAACTCTACCTGACACAGTGGATGGATGGATGGATGAATTGTGAGAAGAGCTGTTTGAGCCCCAATATAATGATTCACACACACAAAAAAGGTGTTGGAACTGAATCCTTCTCCAAGGACTTCATTGCAAAGGAAATAAAATCTAGGGAAAGAAAAGTCTTTTATTTTCTATTTCTATCAATATGCCATACTTACATCATAAATTCATCATATGTAAATAATATAGATTGTGCAAATATGTAGATATTTCTATCTACATACCTTTGAAATTATTTATCAATGCAATCCAGCATTCACTTCTAATCTTCTAAGCATGTCAAAGGAAGAATATTAATTCATTTGTTCATTTATTCTGGTACTCATTTATTAGACAAATATTTGAGTGTCTGTGTACTCATGTGTTAACTGGAAAGTTGATGGTTCAAATCTATCAGTGTCTTCATGGGAGAAAAGACCTGAGAACATGCTCCTGTCAAAATTCCAACCTATGAGGTAAACAGTAATTTTCCTCTGTCCTGTAAGGCGGCGGCTAGGAGTTGGAACGGACTCAGTAGCAGCAGCAGGGCAGGCATTGAGGAGACCAGATGTGGGAACCCGATGGGAATCCTTGTTCGCAGAGGTTACAGTCTAATGAGGAAAGCAGAAGTGAAATGAATAATTCCAGGATAACTACATATTTACAATTGTGGTTAAAGTGTGGGGGGGGGGGGAATGCAGAAAAACATCAATACCTTGGGGCTCACAAAGGGTCTTTCTGACAACGTAGAATTTAAAGAGAGAGTTAGCCAAGTGAAGAGGGGTGAGGAGAGCGAGCCAGCAAAAAGGCCCGGCACATGTGAAGGTGTTTAAGTGTTAGGAAACTAATAAACAGCCCGGATATAGAAAGATAGGAAGATTGACAGGTACAAACAGATGTGACTCATCACACAAAAACTTAGAAACTTCAATATGTTGACAAATTATGCAAAGTATTGGCTGAAATGGTATATACTCAGTCCAACTTCTTGAACTATACAGCATCAGGATTGAGGAAGACTTATTAGCAACTTGTTCTTTGTAGATACAACCTTGCTTGCTGAAAGTACAGCGGGCTTGAAGCACTGGCTGATGAAAATCAAAGACCACAGCCTTTCACCTGGACTGCAACTCAGTGTCAAGAAAACCAAGATCCTCATAACTAGACCGATAGGCAACATCATAATAAAAGAAGAAAAGATTGAAAGTGCCAAGGATTTCGTTTTGCTTGGGTCCACACTCAATGTGCATGGAAGTGGTAATCAAGAAATCAAGTTACATATTGCGTTGGGCAAATCCGCTGCACATGATCTCTTCATAGTGGTGAAGAGCAAGGGTGTGACTTTGCAGACTGAAGTGTGGCCCTAAACATGGTGTTGTCGATCACCTCTTATGAAAGTTGGACGAATAAGGAAGGCTGCACTGGAATAATAGCGTTGGCTATAGGCTATGGAAAGTACCATGGATTGCCAAAAGAACAAGTAAACCTATCTGGGAGAAAGTACGGCCAGAATATTCCTTAGAAGGGAGAATGGCAAGACTTTGTCTCGTGTACTCTGGACTTACTATCAAGAGGGACTAGTCCCTGGAACAGGTTTCCATGTTTGGTAAAGTCGAGGCGCAGTGAAAAAGAGGAAGACCTCAAGGAAACAGACTGCCACAGTGGTCGCAACAATGGGCTCAGACAGAACAGTTGTGATATGAGCGCAGGGCCCCAGCACTGTTTCATTCTACTGCACATAGGCTCACATGAGAGCCGGCTCCACCTGCAATAAAAACAAGTATGGACTAACTGAGAGGTGGGCAGTGTGAGTCCACCTAGCGGCACCCAGGAGAAAGAAACTTCTTTAAGATCACCGCTACTGCAAACTTTAAGGAGCAAAGGTCTCCTCTCACACAGGAGGTGGCCAGGAGTTGGAACTGACAACAGATTGTTCATTGTTGTTGTTTACACTGCAACATACAAAACTGTAATGAATTAAATGGGAAATATAGAAAATGTATGATGAGAAATACGGAAAAGTGAGAAAACTAAGAAGAACCTGGGTTATTATGCACTGGCTGATAAAATTTAAAAGCCAACAACTGGCCATTTCATTTACATTCTACACATGCAAGTTCTAAGTGACTTCTTTTGCCCATGAATTCTTCCAGACAATCCTCTGAAAACACCTATTCCCATCACGTGCATTCATTCTGCCCTTAAGAACTGTCATTTTCTGCAATAACAACTTATATTTCCATAAAGTCTTGTGTTCAGATGATTTACCATTCAGTAACATGTGGCTATCGAGACTTGCTTGCTTCATGTTGTTTTAGCCACAGTTGAGTCTGCCCTTCCGTGTACAATGGCATGGCTTGTGTCATCCCCAAGGTGGGCTGAAGATGGGACCACTGTGATCCACAGGCTTTTCAATGACGAGTTTTCAGAAGTGGACTTGCAGGCTTTCCTTTGCAGTCCATCATAGTTTGGAAGTTCCGCAGAAACCTGTTCAGCAGCAGAGCAAAACGCAAGCCTCCAGTGACAGACTACCATGAGGGGCACTGGGCAGGAATGGACCCTGGCTCTCCAGAATGGAAGGCAAAATCCTGCCACTGAACCGCCAGTGAGCTCACTTATCATTTAGAAAATCAGTATAGCATTCTATACAAAGCACTGCGGAAGAGCCGTTCCTGATTTCCCACATGGTACTTCAAAGAGACTTAACTCTCCCCAACGACTTCTTACATTCTGTCCCATATTTCTTTGTCTTCCCTTATTCTAGGGTCTAGGAATATTTTAAATCTACATGAAATATAATGTGATCAACATCTGAAGAAATGAAAAGCGATAATTCATAATTCCAATGTCCTGGCAAAGACTATTGCGAACCGGTTAACTGTGTTTCCCGTAATTTGATCATGTACATCTTTCATAATTTTTCATATTATATAAGCCTACTAAAGGAATAAAATGTACATCATAGTAAATGAAAGTTTCCCATTACCCTGCTCCAATACACCTATCCCAGGAAAACCATTCCTGAGGATTCAGTGCATAACATTCCAGATTTGAGGGAATCTAGAGAGAAATCTACAATTCTAGTAGCCACAAGTTTGGTATTCAAAAGACTCTAAAATTGAAAGATGTGGTAGCATAATCTGACATGAACTGAATGAGGCCTTTTATAATCTTCACTTATCCCTTTTGATATGACTATTTCACTGGGACAGAAATATTTTATTGCTAATTATTACTCTTACCCCCCCCCAATAAGTGTTAATAGATCATATCTGAGCAACCGAAAAAAACAACTCCATCCACCTCTTGCCAACAAGTCTGCTCTGACCCATAATGACCCTGGAGGACATGGTGGAACTGCCCCGGGGGTGCCCAGGCTGGAAGCTTGAAGGAAGCAAACTGCCACAGCGTCCTCCCCAGGAGCCACTGATGGGCACGGACGACTGACCTTTAGATAGCAGCACGCACTTACTGACTGGGCCACCTGAGGTCCTTGGGTCACACCTCACCCTCTATAAAAAGGCGAAGACCCTAATTTCTAGACCCAATCATTTCTAATAATGAGTTCTGGACTTGAGCTAACACTGCTGTAGGTGCCACTGAGTCTATCTGACTGATGGCCACCCCTGGGGCAGAGTCGAACTGTCCCACAGGGCTTCCCCGGCTGCAATCGTGATGAAAGTAGATCTGGCAGAGCCATTGGGAGGTTCAAATTGTCCACCGACTGCTTAGCAGCCAGTACGTAACCATTGTGTCCCCCTGACTTCTCTGTGCTAATGTTACAAAACAAACCAGACCACTGCCAGGGAGTCCATTCTGATTCCCAGTGACCCTCACTGGGCAGAGCAGAGCTGCCCCTGTGGGTTTTTAAGGCTAACCATCTTTATGAGAGCAGAAAGTCTCACCTTTCTCCTTCCAGACAGCTGGTGAGTTCCACCTCCAATCAGGGTGAGTCCGACATGTAACCTATCTGACCACCAGACCCTCGCTCCCTAGACAAACACATCACTGTATTAAGATTATTCACAAATGGATCATAGCATGCAGACTTCTCTGCAATAGACAACCTAATACACTGGGAACATCTTTCCAAGCAATTCCTTGTGTTAACAGCCATGTGGGCTCCGTGAGGAGATAAAAGAACAAGAATAATGAGAACACCAATTTTAAAGAAATGATAAATAGGATTAAGCACTGAAAAATCAGAATAACAAAATAACAGTCAGAGAAGAAGTCTATGAGTGAAGGGTACATTCATCAAAAGCCAAACCCACTGCCGCCCAGGTAGTTGCAAGTGGCCCCTCTAGGACCGAGCAGACTTGCTGAGGTTTCAGACTGTAGAGCTTTAGGGGCCCCACCTTTCTCCCACAGAATGGGCGGTAGGTACCAACTGCTAACCTTGCAGTTATCGACCAAAGCATAGACCACAACGTCACCAGAGTGAAGAATAAGCACCATGTAATTTAAAGCTAGAAAAGACCTTAGGGATAAGTCCTTTTTTGTTGTTGCAGAAAACATACTTTCAGTGTAGAAAGATGTAATGGTTTCACGGAGGCAGCATAGTTGGCTAACTGAGCAAGAAACAAGAAACTGCTATGTGGATCCCACCTCTTTCTACAACTCTGCCGCGCTCACTCACCACTCAACAATCCTGAGGAAGAGGCTGTCAGGGCTGTGAAGAATGCAAAAGCTGCCATCTATAGAAATAAGCACAGCCCCTGCACCCAAATTAGTCCACTTTGTTAATATAAAAATGTCTCAATATCAATGAGCTCTTGGCATTCCTAGTTCATTGTAATGTCTAAACCCACTGTTGCAGTCCCATGTCCATCCAGTTCAATGTGGGCCTTTCTCTTTTCCACTGACCATCTGCCACAGGAGCCAGCAATCCTACTCCCAGGTATAGACCCAGAAGATTTGAAAACAGAGGCTCAAAAGAGACTTCCCCACCAACGTTCATTGGAGCACTATTGACAGCAGCCAAAAGGTGGAAACAGTCTGAATGCCCACAGGTAGATAAATAAAATGCTATACCTACTCAGCCAGGGGCAGAAATTAAGTCCTGGTACATACTACAGTATGGATCAAGTTTGAAGACAGTCTGCTAAGTATGTCAATCACAGATTGTATGGCCTCATTTACATAAAAAGACAAGAAAAGGTAAATAGAGCCGAAAGCTTATTAGTGGCTATGAGGGATGGAAAGGAATGGGATTAACAGTGATGGAAAAATCAAATTAAGAGTAAGATTGCACAGTTGGTTATTATAGTTACTGCTGGTAAGTTGTACTTATCAAAAGTTGAATTTGCAAAAAAACTGCATGACAGGTACATTTATAACAATGACACCACTCCACCCCCACCCCACTCCCCAAAACAGAGAGAGCAGTTGCTGAGACTGCTGCTGTACAAGCAAAAACCTCGTGGGGTTTGGTTCTTTGGTTTGGAGGCTGAAGTTCATGGTTTCATGGGACATCTCAGTTAAATGGCCTAATAATGTGTTTAGGGCTCCTAGTGCGTTGTCTAATGCCTGAAGTCTTAAAAAGTTTGCAAGTAAAGCATCAAAGGCACAAGTGGCCTTTATTCACTGTGAACAGAGGGAAAAGGAGACTAGGAGGAAGATATGAAATATTTGGCTAATTATCTCCATTAAAAATTTTTTTAAATAATGCCTTCATTCCCTGGAGACCAGAATTAGAGGGTATGGAGCTACCATTACTGAACATTTTGATCAAAGATTTCACTGAAAAGTACTGATCACAGGCGGGAAATGTAGACCATAATGCTAAAGTCTCACGGACTCCAAGACTTTCTGAAGCTTTGGAGGGTGGATGAGCCCCTAAAGCTGAGCTAATTTTTAAACTTTAAACAAAAACGACCTCCTGAAACCTTCAAACTGGATGCTTTCATGAAATGAGTTAAAAAGGTCTGCCTTGAGCATTATCCTCTTTGAATAACTATTTATATGGGATCAAACTGACAACAAGAAATGGACCAGACAGCAACCTAGGGTGCAGCGAGTTTATATAAGATCTAAGCCAGCAAGGTTATTTGGGGGGTTTTTATTATCAGCCTGTGTTATATGTGTTTAAAAAGCCTGGCACAGTTAACATCCTTGAGTCCTATCTGCCTGACAAACCAGTGCTGGCAATTCCCCCCTTTCTCTCCTTCCCTGGGGCGCTGCTGTAAAGTGCTCTGGGATTTCCAATATAAACACACATGAGGGCATTCTCACCCCTCCCTGGAGAGAGGCGTGAGGTTCTGATGAAAAGGTTTGGGTCTCTGTGTCACTAATGACGCAGAGAGGCAATGAGATGCTCTTAGTTTCTAAAGGAGTAGGAAGCAAGGAGCTATGTCTGCTGCCTTGTTTTTCAAAAGCAGTAAAAGCCTTATTTTCTTATGAAAATCCACCACTCGAAATATCTGTCAGTTCTTTGTCTACCCTTCATGTAGAAAACAGACAGGAAAATGTGCGTGCCAGGGTCTCTCGGGACCCAGTGGCCAAGATGCGGCCATTGGAAGGGCCACCAATTCAGTCTCAGCCCTGAGGAGAGTTAGAAGAAAAAGGGAAGAAGGGACAAAAAGAGGGGAAATACAGCAAAAGCAATAAATATGATAGCAAGACACTCTATGTATACACCCACTACGATTTAGTCTATTCCAACTCTCAGCGGCCCGACAGAACTGCATAGAACTGTTCTACGCTGCTTCTTCAGATTTCCAAGGCTGTAAATCTTGCTAGGTGCAGGCAGCCTCATCTTTATTCCTCACTACACAAATGCTTATGTTCCCAACTTTACAGTCCCCACAGAATTTTACAAAGACCTTTCTTGAGGCATTTACAACATACTATTTCACCTTGACAGCACAATGGTGAAGCCCTTGCCTACTTACCAAACATTTGGCTATTTGAACCAGGACTTTGAACCTGTTCCCTTTTGCTTCGGCACCCTGCTGAGACTGCATCCACCACCTCCCCAGGTCTACTGGATTCGAATCTACACTTAAACAGGAGCCCAGGTGAGTCTTGTAAAATACATCTGGAGTGAAAAATCAAATTCTCAGCAAGGGCTTGAATTGGAATGAACCAGTCTGAAGCCTGATTTGGACCCACCTGACCATCGGCTCTCATAAAGATTACATCCTAGAAAACTCTGTGGGGCAGTTCCCTGTCGCATGGGGTCCTTACGTGAGGAAAAGCAAACCACACAACCAACACAAAGACATTTTGACCCAGTTCTCTCAATGGGTATTTTATTCATCTCTGTATCCTGAGAGCAGTGCTGGCATATCGTCAACATGCACGAAATGCAGAATTTGTGAGACAACAATGAACACAGAAGTGAACATATACTTAGACATTAACCTGAATTTCCAAAGTGCAAGCACTGCTTCCTCGTCCCTGAAGAAGCAGCCAAAGGTTTTCGCTGGCACTTTCGACAAGCAGTAGCACTGTCCTCAGCACTGATACAGAGCTAACTCCTCTTTTTCCTTTGACTGGTTGTGTGTTCCTGAAAAAGTTATTGTCTTGGACCAGATTCAGTGGTACTTTTATATGTGTATGTATAAGCAGAGGACTACCAAACTATCATGACTATCAAGCCATGTCTATCAAGAACATGGCTCACAAAGTAGTAGAAGGGCAAGTCCAAGTCCTGATAGGTTCCAAATCCACAGGTCAGATGTTAGGCTGGAGACTTCTGGCTAGCAGCAATACTGTGTGGGCTGGCGAACCCAAGATTGGAAGGAAGACAACAGGCTTGTGGCTGTAGGAGTGAATGAATTCAAGATCACCAGTTCAGACTTGTGTCTGCAGAGGCAAATGAGTCTGAGGTCAACAAGCCAGGAGGCTGCCTATGACGATTTCCAGGATCAGTAGGCAACAGGGCAGGCTGTTGCCATAAGTATAAAAAAATGGAGGTCAATGAGCCAGATGCAGAATACAGACCTAGCAAAAAGCAAGAGAGCTTTTCCACAGCATCCACTTATATTGGAAGCAGCGTACACCCCTAAAGAAACTTCCTATTGGTTGACTGTGCCGGAACTGTGATCTGAGTAAGGGAGCCCAACCTAATCTTACAAATGATTAGCTGATCAGAGCAAATCCTATTATGGATCTGCTAATACTTTGCCTTAGGTCACATTATAAGGGATTACGTGTGTGTGTTTCTTACTTTTATTGGGGGGCTCTTACATCGCTTATCACAATCCATACATTCATCCAGTGTGCCAAGCACATTTGCACATAAACTGCCATCATCATTTTCAACTTGAGCCCCTGAAGGGATTACTTCTTAAGAGCCAAAGTACTGAGATTCCTGCCTCACCCACGTTGTCACAAAGCCTAGCACAGTCATTTACCTTCTCTGATCTCCATTTCCTCATCTGCAAAAATAGGGATAGCACATCTGGCACAATCGGATGGATAGGACAATAAGACAACACACGTAAAGACTAATATATAGCTGCTGTCAGGTGCCACTGAGGCAGCTCTGACTCCTAGCAAGCCGGTGTGCAACAGAAAGAAACACTGACTGGTTGTGTGCCAGCCTCACAACTGTTATGGCTGAGCCCATTGCTGCAGGCACTGTGTCACCCTTGACCATCCTTGATGGCTTTCCTCTTTTCCATTAACCTTCTACTTTACCAGGCATGTCTGTCGTTTGCCAGAGATGCTCCCTCCTGGCAACATGGCCAAAGGACACACAATGAAGTTTCATCATCCCCACTTCTGAAGGAAACTGTACTTCTTCCCAGGCAGCTTAGTGGGTTTTCTGGAACCCCACGGTACTTGCAATACTCTTCTCCCCACCGTAATTCAAATGCACCCGTGCTCCTCGGGTCACCCTTACACTGCCCGCTTGATAAACAGTAGGTGCTTAATAAAGGTGAGTGTAAAGAGGTCAAAGGAAGAACCCTGGCTCGGAGCCCCGGCCCCTCTCATCCCCCCACCCCCATCCCCAGCTACTCCTTCCTCGGAGACAAAGGCAGATGGGGATCAGCGTGTCTCAGAGTCACGATGAGAGTCAATCAGCAACTGCATAGGAGAACACAATCGGGGCGCTCCATGAAGTCTGCGATGGGCTAAGCATACCACACCTATGCTTACTCTCCCGTGCAGACTTCTAAGAGCCACCATTGCGCCAAATCTCCGGATGATCACATTTAACCTGACTCCCCACGTAAGCGGGCCACCTCTGAGTCAGACAGACAACAAAAGCTAACAGCTACAACTACTAACTGGGTGCCAGCGGGACTGGGAGCTAAGGCTACTGATACGACTGCAGCCCTAGCCGTCCTGAAGCTTACAGTATCGAGAGGATCACTAGTGATATGTAGGGACACACAGACCTCTTTCTGTCCGATTCGTAAATGACTCAGCGGAGAACAGAATGCAGAGTCAGCCTTCATAGCCACCAACTGCTCTGCGGGAGAAAGACGAAGCTCTCTGCTTTGGTAAAGAGGGTAGCCTTGGAGAGCTTGCTTCCGCAGCACATCTACTTTAAAAAAAAAGAGTACAGCCTTGCAAACCCTAGGGCAGTCGTTCTCAACCTTCCTAGTGCCGCGACCCTTTCATACAGTACCTCATGTGTGCTGACCCCCAGCCATAAAGTTATTTTCATTGCTGTTATGAATCAGGCGACCCCAGTGACAGGGTCGTTTGGCCCCCAAAGGGGTCGCGACCCACAGGTTGAGAATACCGCCCTATGGGGCACGCCTACTCTGTCGTATGGGGTCATATGAGGCAGAAACAACTCAATGGCAGCTGATGGTTTATGTGCCAAATGCAGAAAGGCAGAGCCTTAGCTTCATGGAAGCAGGGACGCCCCAGCTGACCCTAAAGGACGCCCTTAAACACGGACAACTCAAAGTGGTTCTTGGTCGCTGAGAAGAGAGAGCGCTAAAGGTCAGTCACTGGGAATGGTACAACAAGGCCAGACACACCTGCTTGGTGGCTTAAGAACCCAGGTAACAAACATCCTTCCTTTTATTGGCCCCAGTAAAGGACAAGATAAGCTTCCTTCCTCTGCCTGACTTAATGCACCCTAGCGAAAGAAAGCGGACGTCATCCCAAGCCCATACATCAGAAGTAGAGGGAAAACTTCCGCTTCCCTCCATCTGCCAAGGAAACGGGGTCATGCCTTCCACCTCGCCTGAGACCACACTGTTCAGCAGGCCTCCTGCTTTCCTATCCACCCTGCCCACTCCTTCTCTTCCTTCAAACTCCACTACACACGCAGAGCATTTTAAAGCAGGGTGAGCCACTGCGGACTCACCCCAAACACACAGACAGTTGGTCCATCGACAGCACCCCACTCTGGCTATGACAGACAGACAGAGGGGAAAACACCCCCTGCACAGCGGTCACCAGGGAGGTGCAGAAAGAGATGGGTGCTGATAAAACTGGAGGACTAACCTTCACATAAATGGGCTTCCAACCAACTCAGAAAAAGGAGTGGGGAATTCCCCTTGTGGGTGTCAGCAGCTTTCTCAGCACCTGAAAGAATTCGCTTCAAAAACTCGGTGAGAACTCGCCTCCCAGGGCCCAGTAAGCCTCTCCCCTCTCCCCACAGCCCCGGCCATGTCCTAAAGTGCCATTTCACCCTGCTCTCTAAAAAAGCCTCCCTCCCTCAGACTTCACCGCTGAAGTGAGGCTAACACTCAAGGCGGGGAAACCATTTTAAATAGAACCCCCAGGCATGTCCATATAAAGGACTACTGCTGTTTGCTACTCGTGATCTCAGGTGTCAGGTTAAAACAGAGAAAAGCAGAAAAGCGTGCTTAACTCGGTTCTGACGAGAGCACCCAGTGCCCGTCTCTGTGGGGCCTGCGCTGGGAACCTTAGCTCCGATGGCCTCTGGTTAGCAATAATGACCACTTGAAAAAAGAATGCATTTTGTCATCAATCCACTCTGACTCCTGGCAGAACTGTGCTCCACAGCGTTTGCAATAGCTGATTTTTTTTTCCTTCTAAACCTTAGGTCTCCATCCGGGCCTTTCTTCTGCGCTCCCTGTGGGTCGGTTGTCACTGGCAGCCCTTCAGTCGGCGGCAGAGCATATGACTGTGCACCTCCTGCGCACTCCTGGCAAGCACCTAGGTTTAAGACGAGCGCACAAACCTGCACCAAATGAGAGCTTCTGAAAGCGACAGATGCTCCAGCTGAAGACCCCGCACCTGGATATGGGGAAGCGGGGGAGGCCGCTGAAGGCGGCGGTGGGGGAGGCCGCTGAAGGCGGCCGCTTTTGCCCGCTGACCCTTGAAGGCAATCAGAACAAAACGCACCACCACCACCGTGCCCGCCTTCTGCAAGGAAAAGCTCCAGCCTGGGAGCCAATGCCGGCTCATAGCGACCCTAGAGTAGGGTGGCCAGATTTAAAGCGGGACACCATTGATGGGG
>NW_022103915.1:44856917-44890767 GCF_000313985.2 Echinops telfairi
AGGAAGCCTTCTTGCCTTCTTTCTCCCACGGCGCGCCAGGTAGTTTCAAACTGCTGACCTTGTGTTAAGAGCCCAACACGAACCCACTACGCCAGTTTAAAAATGGACAGTTAAAAAAATAAGGGGGGGGGGTACAATTGGCCCTTAGACATGGGTCTGACCTTCGCAGGCCCACTGGAACCGCATTTTCCTGTTGCACTGAGCTCAAGCATGCCAGGTATCTGCCCGAAACACGGGGAACGGAGACGATTCTCATCCGCTGTGGCAACAGAGGAAAAGCCCGCGAGTGGCTGGCCCACGCAGTTCAAGTGCATGTTGTTTGAGGACCAGCTGTGAATACCCTTTTTAAAGTTGTAAATCAGTAGTCTCTCCTTAGTTTAGCACAACCAACCTGCCATAGATGAGCAGGGATAACACAGCCTCTCCGGACTTTTCACCAAAATCCCCTTGCAGTTTTAGGGACTCTCCATTCCCCAGCATCACGACCCCACTTTAAAGGGGCTCAAAAGAAACAAGGGAACCCCAGTGAACAGACTTAAAAAGCCACGGGCGACAGAAATGCCAAAGAAAACACATGGCGAAATCCCTACGCCATCCCTGAGCAGTGCTCAGCAAGGACTTGGGAACAGCATCAGCTCCTGATGAAGCGGTGAAGGGGGAAACGACGATGCTTAGGGAGCATGGCTCATTGGGATGTCCATTACTGTGATGGCTGTTTGGTTGAAGTCCAAACCTGTGTGCAGACCTTCAATCAAGCCCCCATTAACACAATGAGTAAACACATACACACCAGGCAGAAAGATGCTCATGCTTGCCTTGGGCATCAGTGTCTGTCTTTTAAGGAGTTCCCATGAAGAAGGCCATATCATGCATCCAAATGACAATCTCTGTGCCCTCCGTCTAAGTGTCCATGGGGCTGTTTCTCCTGTAACATCAAGTCCCGAGGGACGACACCCTGGCTTTTTATTTCCACTTGTCCACGTCAGCCTCGATCCAGACACAAACCAGTTGTTTCAAAGGATGTAGAGCCTACTGGCAAAGTACTTCACCACCATCAGATATCTTAAAGGCACAAAGAAAAAGGGAAAAAGCCATTGGTGTAGCCCGCAGCCTTAGCTGCTGGGAGAGTTGGCTTGCTGCTTCCATCTACTGTCTGTGGGAATGCTCCCATCACCACCTATGGCCCACTTACAAGGAGGGACTCAACGGTCTTTACCTCGTAAGTCACTGTTTCAGAGAATGCAATGAAAGGTTGAAATCTCTAGTGTCATGTGGGAGGGGGGGTCAATCCCAGGGAAGTTCTAGCAAAGGTGTGCTAGTGTGTGATCAATCATCTGATTCACCACTCGTGAAAGTACTGAGAAAAATAGCCACTGAAAAGTCTCTTTTGAGTGGGGCTGTCTTATCAACTCTGGGAACTTCTGTGATAGCCGAGCTACGGCCATCTGCTGTGATGAGCACTCGTGTTACACACACACACACACACACACACACACACACACCACCACCACCACCCCCAGGGGTTCTTCCGGGCCAGGGTCTTACTAATGTCTCTACTACTTTACCAAAATTAAGACACATACCTTTGAAGGCACACTGCCAAGAATAGATCACAAAGAGTGGTTTTCTTGGTGTGTTTTTTGTTTTGTTTTTATTATTGAGGGGGGATGTCGGGGGTGGGGGGTGGGGGGGTGGATGGTGTGTTTTTGACACATATCAACCACCTGGAGGCACATGTGATGTTGGGTGAGTAGCTCCATGCAGGTGTTCAAACCCTCTACCTTCCCTACTTTCCTGAGGCAAGTACTTTACGCTCTCTGGGCCTCCTCAGCCTCATAAAGAAGCAATAATGAGAGAACTTATGTATCTCAAAGGCATGCTGAGGATGAAATAAGTTCACACAGGTGAAGCACTTAGTTTGGCACGATCCTTATTGAGCACTATTATTAGGCATTACCCTACTCCATTAATCACTTCTCCCCTCCCTCCTGCTGCTGCAGCAGAGGTCTAAGGTAAGGCTGGTGGTGGGACCTCATTCATCCACTCCAACACCCACAGTGCCCGATGATTCCCCTGACCATCAGATTATTATTTATTGGTCTGTCCACCTACTCTGCATATACAAATATTGAACACTTTAGTCTCTGGATGGAGAAAGGCTAGATGAATTATGTATTTCTTCTCCTTTTTTTTTTTAAACTTGAAGTCTGAAACCTCGTCTAGGAAAATTAGAGTGTGTATGGACTAGGACAGGAGCCTTGGTGGCATAGTGATTATACATCGGGGCGCTAACTACAAGGTCAGCAATTTAAAACCACCAGGTGCTCATGGCAGAGAGAAGGGGCTTTCTGTTGCTGTGAAGAGTTAAGTCTTGGAAACTCACAGGGGCAGGTCTACTCTGCCCTAAGGGGTTGCTATGAATCAGCATGGGCTTGATGACACTGAGTCAGGTTTGGGGTTTGGGTAGGGGCTGGGCAACCCTTTCAAAAGACTTGAAAGCACTCTGCTCATCAACCTCCACAGACTGGCAATCCCTGAAGACACTAGAAGCCACCATCTCTAAATCGTGCTTCCGAGAAAAGGGCTTGAGACAGGAGTGCATCATAGCTGAAGATCTTGGGGCTTGTTACCCCTAAAATAGCAGGAAGAGGAAAATGATCAGCTAGGAAACAAAGCAGAAACGAGAACTGCAGGAGAATGAGTAGGCAACTGAGTCCTGTGCTGGGAGCAGAAATAAAGCTTCCAGAGCAGGCCTTGAAGGGAAACGGGAAAACATGTGAAGTAGGGGACGTGGTGAGCAACTCAAGTCAGGTCTCCATAACACCACTAGCTCAGGCAGAAACAGATTAAAAAAAACAAACAAACTTTCGTGCCACAGGGTCTCTAGTTCCTTTGAGCATAAGGAGATAGCAATCTGTTGCAAACAAGTCACACAGGCAGGCTTTCTAGAAGGAATACACACACACACACATCTAAAGATCAGCGGGGTCAGTTCTATCAGTACAGAGCTGCTAGGGACGTTCTGCCTGTCTCACCTCCAAGCCTGCCTGTTGCACAGAAGCCCAAGAGCCGCCCCAAGTGTGCTGGCAGCTGTTTGATCGTCCTGCGTCTTGGCAGCTGGTTCCACAAGGCGAGGTCTGTTCACGCACGCAGCACTCCCCCAGCACTCCCCATGGTCTGCCTGCCTTACAGCTCTTTTTCTCAAATAAGTGACTTATAAATATTAAGCATTTCATTCAACAAAAATCACACACACAGATTAAATCTGTCACTAAAATCTCTGCTAGCAGCATGTTATACCAGTCACGCGACAACTTTTCATGGGAACACCTAGAGCACTGTCAACCCTCCCATCGGCCTTGCTGGCATCAAAGGATTGTGCTGTCGTGATGTGGCTGTGCAACGCTGGTCCCCAGCTAACTCGACTTCCAACCCCACTTCCTAAAGGCTCAGTGGAGGTACGTCTTCTAGGTCTCTCGTGTCCACTTCCCTTTCTTCTTACACATCTAGCTAGATGAAGCAGTAACCCTGGCAACAGGGAGCATCAGAAATCCTAGATCCAGGGAATGTTCAAAGACCAGCAAGAGGGCTGTCATAGCATAGTGGTTCGAAGCTGGACTGCTAACCTGAAAAGTCAGCGGTTTGAAACCATCAGCAACCTCACAGGAGAAAAAGGACGCTTTCTACTCCTATGGAATTACAGTCTCGGAAACTCACAGGGTCAATTCTACCCTGTCCACTTCTTTCCTATGCACACAAGAAAGCTCTTTCCTTCAAATGACAAGTTTCCTGGTGCTCCAAAGGCAAAGGATAATCATCTCAGGAGAGCTGGAGGAAATTAACGCAGCTCTCACCAGTGAGCTCACTGTCCAAAAGCGCCTCCAGCACCGATGATTCTGCGGTGTAGGTGCACTCCAAGTGGAAATTAGCTGTCGGAATCCCGCACTTAGGTAAAAACCAGTGAGTCAGCCTGTACTTCCACACAGAGGCTGGGAACCTTGTAAATGCCTATTTGAAATACACCCAATCAGTTCCTGGTGCTATACAAAATTCCAGTCAACACCAGTCTAACAAAGTTATGGATATAACTCTTTTTCAACATCTCTCATCACACAGTATTTTTGATCCCATTCTTATTCTGTAAAAGTGTGTCACATTCTGTGACTCAACAAATATTCAAAATACTGCTTGGTTACCAAACAAAGGAGGCTGCATCTTCCTTTTGCACAGTAGACAGGCATTTTCCAAGGGCACAAAGAGAGGCCTCCGCCTACCGTGCATTCTTTACCCTCTGTGCTATCAGAGCCCAGAATCAATAAAAATCTCACCCATAAAATAGAAGGCCTTTTTTACTTCTAGAAAGGAGTCCTTTTCGCAGAGTTGGACCAAAGGAACGCAAGATTCCTACACATACCACCTTTCTAGACAGGCTAGCACCGTGCCCTGGTAGCATCGTGCTATGCATTGGGCTGCCGAAAGGTCAGCAACTGGAAGCCACCAGGTGCTGCTCAGGAGAAAGACCAGGCTTCCACAGTCTCCACTAATGGTGAGTTGGAATGGTCTCAATGGCGGAGGAAGTGAATTAACCAGTCGAGAATCTGACTTCTCAGTGGCCACTATCTCGTTAGTGCAGTGGTTCTCAACCTTCCTAATGCTGCCACCCTTTCATACAGTTCCTCATGTTGTGGTGACCCCCCAATCATAAGTTATTTTCGTTGCTACTTCATAACTGTCATTTTGCTACTGTTATGAATCGAACAACCCCTGTGAAAGGGTCGGTTGACCCCCAAAGGGGTCGGGACCCACAGGTTGAGAACCACTGCTCTAATGGATCATTTGGAAAGAGTATGTGGAAGATTTCACACCTGAGTAAAATCATTTGATACTCATTAATTTCTTAATTGGTGTTACACTAAGGTATTTCCCCAAACAATGCACTAACCTCCAAGCCATTCCCTCAATTTATCAACCCAAATCACTACATAACTTTGGTCTGCATGCCACTGAAAATACCACGCAGCCTAAACTACATTCCAGACTACTCTAAGTAACTGTTAAAAAGTAAAAGTCGGTGGGACAAGAACTAAAAGATGGGAACAATTAAAATGTCCACCAACTGATGAATGGATTAATAAAATGGAGTCCATGGGCGGTACAAACAGTTAATGTATACGGCTGTTAACCGAAAGGTTGGAGGTTCAAGTTCTACCTACAAAGGAACCTCTGGGGGCCTACTTTCAAATGATCAGCCATTGAAAACTGTATGGAGCGAAGTTCTACGCTGACACGGAGTCACCAGGAGTCAGAATCAAGCCAAGGGTGACTGGTAGTATGAATATGTATACATTGTTCGGCCAAAGAAGGGCTGAAAGAACACATGGCAACCAACTCTCAAGCTCGTTCTACAAAACCAGAAAAACACTGACACTGGCACCAGGCAAAGACCCCACAAAGGTAGAAAATTATAGATCAATAGCCCTCATGAACACAGACACTAAAATCCTCAACAAAATTCTGGCCAATAGACTCCAACTCATATCAAAAAAATAATTCACCATGACCAAGTAGGATTCATTCGAGGGATGCAGGGAAGGTTCAATATTTGAAAGACAATCAGTGTAAACCACCACACAAACACGGTAAAGAATAAAACCCATATGATCATATCGATGGATGCAGAAAAGGCATCTACAATATCCAACACCCATTTTTGATCAAAACCCTCAACAAAATAGGAATAGAAGGGAAATTCCTCAACATAATAAAGGTCCCAGATGAAAAACCAACAATCAACATCAGGCTCAACTAGGAAAAGCAAGAAACATTTCCACTACTTTGGGTGGGGCCTCTGGCCTCATGGGTGTCCAAAGAAAGGGGACCCAGAACCACTATATACTTAGTACCTCAGTGTTCCCCTTGCATTAATATGGCAGGTTTCCATCTGATAGACATGATGTGCCCTTGTAAGAAATGATAGAGGAAATTTTCCCCTAGCGCCAACCCCCATGCCCAGTGTAAACAGAGCTCAATCAATTAAGAAAAAGAACCTGTACAAAGCAACAATTCATGGAGCAGCTGGAATTTGGACTATACTCACATAAACTCCTCCCATCAACAGTATCTTAAATCCTATGTCACTGGATAAATTACTGATGTTATCAACATGTTTCTGTTTTGTTTCTTTGAGAGGTTGTTTGTCTGTTTGTTTTTCTGCCTTTGTGTGTGTGTTTGTTTTTTTCTATTGTTGCTCTTGTTGGGTTTTGTTTCTGTCATAATATGATCGCCAAAGTAAACTACAGTACCTCATAACTTGTGGACAAGTGGATGGATGTGGGGATCCCACTTCATTTTAGCCCCAATCCGAGAACAGTTAGTTCTTATAACAGGCCCTGCTACATACTCACCTTTATGAAGAGATCACTGAAGATAAGGGTGCTACAGCAAAGTGTGGTGAAGAGAGAAGATGGTGCCCAGCTATCAATTGGAATAGTGTCTGGGTCTTAAAGGGTTATATTCAAACAAGTAGCCATCTAAGTGAGCTATCATCTAAGGCCACATGGAGGAAGCACACCAGCCTGTGTAATCCAAAGAGGATAACAAAATCCAAATGTGATGAAGGGAAAAGTATTAGTGCTTAGAACTTTGAAAATATTATGCTATGTGAAATAAGTCAGACAACAAAGAGCAAATACTATATGATTCCACTTAATTAAATATAAGATCCTCACAACTGGACCAATAAACAACATCATGATAAACATGAAATATTTACATTGTCAGGGATTTCATGTTGCTTGGATTCATAACCTACACCTGTGGAAGTAGCAGCCAAGAAATACAGTAATGTACTGCACTGGGCAAATCTACTGCCTCACTCCCACCCCCCAACCCAAAAAACAGCTCTTTAAAGCTTTAAAAAGCAAAGATGTCACTTTGAGGACTATGATAAAATATGTGACCCAAGCCATGGTATTTTCAATCATGTCGTATGCATTAGAAAACTGGACAACAAATGAGAAAAACTGAAGATGATTTGATGCACTTGGTTTATGGTGTTGGCAAAGAATATTGAAAGCACCAGGGATTTCCAGAAAAACAAACACATCTGTCTTGGAAGAAGTATAGCCAGAAAGTCTCTTAGAAGAGAGAATGGCCACACATAGCACCGACGAAACACACATCATTCCTCTAGTCCCCGCCCCTCCCCCCACTACCATCACCCAGTTCTACCTTACAAATCCGGCTGGACTGGAGTACACACATTAGTACAGATAAGAGCTTTCGACACAGGAATTCAGGGTGGATAAAACCCTCAGGAACAGCAGTGGGAGTATCGATATCATGGAGCTGTGGGGAGAGGGAAGAAGGGGGGAACCCATCTCAAGGTTGGATATAGAGCCCACCCGCCAGGGGATCAATAACAGAAATGTGGGTGAAGGGAGACAACAGACCATGTAAGACATGAAATAACAATAACATATAATTGCTCAAGGATTCACGCGGGTGGGAGGAAAGCAGGGGAGCTGATACCGAGGGCTCAAGTAGAAAGAAAATGTTTTGGAAAGGTTGATGGCAACCTATGTACAAATGTGCTTAATATAATTGAATGATGGATTGTTATAAAATTTTTAACAGCCCCCCAATAAAATGATGGAAGAGGCGGGGGGGGGGGGGGAGGAGAAGGAGGAAAGGAGGATTGCATGGATTTGTCTCTCATACATTGAACACTGAAGAAGGCCATCGTGCTTGGAAAAGCGAAGGGTCAGTAACAAGGCAGAACACCCTCAATGAGATGAACTGAAGAATGGCTTCAACGATGGACTAAAGAATAAGAGCAAAGGCTCAGAACCCAACAGCGCGGCATCCTGGTGACACAAGGTAGCATCTAGCAACATGTGCAATAACAGTGTTGGCAAAATCTGCAGAAACAGAAAGTAGATTAGAAGTTACCAGCGGCTACAGGAAGGGAGAGATGTGAGGCTAAGGTTTGAGAAGTACAGAGTTTCTGATTATAGAGTTTAGGAAATCGTAGTGGTGCTTACGCAACACTGAGACTATAATTAATACCACTAAATTGTATACTTCAAAAAATGGTTAACAGGGACATGGTGATCTGCAGGGCGGCTAACTGCAGGGTGAACTGTTCAAAACCACAGCTCTCAGTGGGAGAAAGACCGGGCTTTCTACTCCCGTACAGACCTACAGCCTCAGGAAGTCACAGGAGTGGTTCTGCCCAATCCTCTAGAGTTGGTATGAGTTGACATGGGCTCAAAGGCAGTGACTTGGGGTGGGGGTGGCGGGGAGGCAGGGGTATATATCTGACCACAATAAAAAAAAGGAAAAGCTTGGTGCGAGAAGAACCAGGGAACTGACTTCCGTTAGAACTGTGTCTGCTGCTCTGTCTAGAAGCTGAGAGGAGTAAAATGGCCTCATCGAGCGCTGAGGTCTCACAAGCAGTCTTCACAGTGACACCGTACAGCTTCAGCATGGCATCGTGGAGTGCTAGCTGATGCAGCTGAACTACGGCCTTGGCCAAGAATATGGAAAGTAGAGTGGTCTGCCAGAAAAACAAGCAAATCCGGTCTTGAGCAAGTAAGGCCAGAAGGCTCCTTAGAACTTTGGAGGTGTTCTCAAGCGAGACCAGTCCCAGGAAAAAGACATCAGGCTTCATAAAATGGAGGGTCCAAGAAAAGGAGGAGCCAGACGGACGCAATGCCTATAACCATGGGCTTGAGCCTAACCGATGTGATGATGGCGCAGGACTGAGCAGTGCTCCCTCTGTAGCTGGGCTGTGCGTCAGAGCCGGCTCGACAGCCCTGAGCCGCAGCAGCAGCAGCAGGCGGCGACCGGCAGCGCGCAGCCGTCGGCGGAGGACAGCCCTGAGCCGCCGCCGCAGCAGCAGCAGCAGCAGCAGCCAGGCTGGCGGAGAGAGATAGACACTAAATGACTGTTCTGGAAGCTGGTCTTCCGTGGGTAATTGAAGACGGCTAACTAGCAGTTATCATGCGGTAACCAGCAAGCCTGGTTCTGAGGCCCCGTGGAGGGCCAGAACACACTGGAAACAGTTGCGGCAGGAGACGGAAAGATCTCTCGTGTTTGCAGCGAAGGCCCCGCCACCTCCGCCCTGTGGGTTCTGCTGTGCGGCCACTACAATGACACTGGCAAAGGGCAGAGTTCCTGTGGAAACACTTACGGTGAGACTCTTCTGGGGGAAACGGGGCTCTGAATAAACAAAGGCTGTGTCCCAATAATAAGCAGTGATGCAGCTTAAGGGAATAGCAGATGGGGGCAAATAACTCTGAGCTTGGCACCAAGGTAAGCACTAACTTAGTACTGCGTGGGGACAAGCATCTACCGCTCGTCCAGATGAAAAAGCCTCCGGAGGTGGCACATTCTGGTACTTTCCATTCTCCAACCAGCTGCTCACTGACAAACTCCAGTCAAGGGCAACTCTGAAAGCCTTCCACCAGCTAGGAAAAGATAAACCACAGTAATCGACATTTAGATGAGTCAGGTGAATCACGCTATATGCTAATAAATGGAGAGGCTCCACCTTCAATCTTCTGCCTGAATTTAATTACTAGTGTAGGCTTTAAAGGGGCACTCCCTCCACCTACAATTGAGTTGGTCTTCTAAACTATGCTCAGCTCCTCCCGTGAACAAGCCCAGGCTGCCACACAGAAGGTACATCAATGCACTACAGGGGAGCCTAGGACCTCTCCAGGGTCAAGCTCCTCAGTCACGCTGACTTTCACCACCTCCCCTGTTAAGAGAAGAACTCTTTCTCAGGCATCACCTCCGTGCATCCAACTCAATCAGCGTTCCTTCCGCACTTAACAGGGGCCATACACTGGGAAGATGACAGGGGCCAAGACAAAGCCCTTGCCCGGTGAAGCAAGTTCCCGCCAATGGTATGAATCAGGTGCAATTGTTTAACACACACACACACACACACACACACACACACACTGCCATTAGCCTCATTTAAAATAACCTACATAGGTAAAATGCCATGGGGGGGGAGAGGGGAGTGAAATTCTAAGAGAATAAAGGGAAAAGGTAGTTCATGCCACCTCAGGCCTAGCTAATGGTGAACTGGAGCGCATTCTGATCCTTTCAGTTCTCCAACTGCAAGTTTGTGTTGTGTCCCTTGGGGAGCACTGTAACCCCAGAACCTAACAAGGTCCCTGACCATAGCAGATACTCAGTGAATGTGGTGAGCTGAGAGCTGGAAGTGCCTGCTGGTGTGTGCCTGCTCATCTGTTTATGGGTCGTTGTACCTACAGGAACTGTTTTCCATCTTCATCCCTGCTACCTTTTCTAATGTTAGACAAGGAGTGTTCCGGGGCAGATACCGGGGAAGGCCTGCCCCAGCACGCCAATATTTATTGAAACCGAAGTGAATCAGAAAAGCAGAAGCAACAGTACTAGACGGCAAACTGGGCGTGAGGGGACAGGGAGAGGTGGGAGACTGAAAAGACAGTCTAGGGCCAGAGTACTGGGAATCTTCCAAGGAGCCGAAACTTTAGACATGACGAGGCTCTAAGTGGGTGGGAGGATCGTGTTAGTTTTGCTGTAACTCATGCAGGCCACTCCGTGAAGGAGTGAGACGCCTGTAGAAACCAGCTCCAAGACTATGACAATAGTCCACAAAGACGCTCCGGGCCTAACCCAGTGTGGTGCTGACGGAAATGATGAACCTGGCTGCAGCCATTGAGAGCGCGAGGGCCGAGAGGTGAGGGGCTGTCAGCGGAACGGGCCGGGCACCGGTCCTGGGCAGGGAAGCAGGAAGGAGAGCAGGTGAGGGAGGAGAAGACATTGATTTCATTGTGGACCCACTGACTTGGGCATACCTGGAAGACGTCCAAGAAAGTCTTTCCGGCAGGCACACAAGGGATACAGGATCCTGGGCTGGTTCTAGGACTTCCCTCAAACTAGCCAAGTTTCCCCTGGGAGGGAAATACGGGCACTGCAGTAATTGTTCCTTCCTCACCACCTGCTGTGAGGATTAGGGGCAGTAAAACCTAAAGCCCTTTCCCTGCCTCAATCCTAGAAGTAGAAGTCATCCAGCTTGGAGGGCTTTGTGGGGCATGAAAGACAGCTTGGGAAGTCCTTGGCTATGGGCAACATGCTTGCGATCATAAAAGTCGATGAGACCCTTTGAAACGAGAGAGACCGCTATAGAGGAGCCAAACTGGGGAACACCAATACTCGAGTACTGAAGAAGGATGACTTTTTTTAAGTATAACTTTCCCATCCCCCATCAAAAAAAAATCTGAGAACCAAAGCATCCTAGAGGGCACTAGAGAAATGCTGAAGCAGGGAAGCAAGGCGCGTCAAGCAGCAGGCAACAAGAAAAGAGAGGCCTGACGTGTGCACACGGGCGCTTCTGGGCTTTGCCAAAACGGTGTCTGCGGGGTTGCACAGAACCCAGGCGGATGAGGAGCGTCTGGGTGGCAGAGGGCACGACATGTGCGGTCAGCGCTTTGAGGAAGTGGCTGAGAAGGCCAGGGAGACACTGAGGCTGCCTCAGAAAGGAAGCATGCAAGGCCGAGGCAGGGCTGGGGGTTTGTTCTGCGCAGGCGGAGAGCTGAGTGTCTGCAGCAGCAGGTCTCAACCTGGGGGTCCCAACCCCTTTGGGGGTCGAACGACCCTTTCACAGGGGTCGCCTGACGCCTAACAGTAGTAAAATTTCAGTGATGAAGTAGCAACGAAAACAATTTTATGGTTTGGGGGGGGTCACCACTACCTGAACTGTCTGGAAGGGTCTTGGCACGAGGAAGGTGGAGAACCGCTGGTCTGGGGGTGTGCATCTGTTTCTAAGGGACAGGGGGCAGAGGACAGCACAGGGAAGGGAGTGCCTGAGCTGGGAACCCCAACAGCACAGCTAGAGGACTGGGGATTGAAACAAAGTGCCCGGAGACAGCTGCCACAGGGCAGCAGGGCTGCAGAAAGGCTGGGGCCAGGTGGGAGCTGGATGCACAGGACGTTCACGCACGCCTCAGCGGCAGCTTGCTTTTGGTCAGTCACACGCTCGCCCACAGAGAGTAACTTCAGGGTTAGTAAAGAAACAGGTTCTCCCTGATTATAACTCTAACTCTGGTCTGAGACCTTCCAAAAGAATGACTCCAAGAAGTAAGGGGGCCTGCTAGGAGGGGAGTGGTGGGCGCGATTTTATATTGTAATATCCCAATTATACATATGTAGAACACATACGACAAATGATTAATAATTGCTAAGTGGAGCTGACGGATAAATGGAGATTCAGTTACCATTTTCTTCAATTCCCTGTAGAGTTCATTTTCTACATTAAAAATTTTTTTATTTTTCTTAAATAGTCAGGAGTCTAGGTTGGGTGAGAGGCTTACAGGAAGCAGTGAGACTTCATTGTTCTCTCAGATGGTTTCTTCTTTTGAATGTAAACTTTATTAAAGCACAATTGTCACTGTGTCACTTCGCTCCAAATTATCACTGGAAATAGTACCAGAAAGACTCATTTTCGTGTCTTGAAAGGAAATCATCGTGTTTTTCTGCATTTTAAAATCAGATTCCACATATACAAACCCAATAGTTCCAAAATGTGGCACAAGGAGTCGCCCACTGCCCATCAGAGATTCAGCTCACTGCGAGGAAGGCACAACGAGGGCCTGGCGAGGCTACTTCGGGAACCACTCGTTGCCAGCGTAGGATATTTGAAGGAAAATAACAGAAAACAAGGCTCAAGGTCACAGTTGAACCTTGATCCTAGAGCCGCCCCTCGACGGCACCTTGTTCTCTACAAAGAGGCAGCTATCGTGAATGGATTCCTCACATCGGACAGATGCGGAGATGGCTCAAGTCTCTCACTTTCCACTGTTTTGAAAGTCACGTTGCACCTACAGCAGAGTTGCGAACATTTTATTTGGATGGACCTCGAATTCCACTCTTCCTTCCACATTCCCTCCGACACCTAAGAAACCCCCCACTGGCACATTCATTCTCCCTAAGCCACATGGAGCCCAGCTCCTGCACTCACAGACGTAAAACCATGCTCCTGTCCACAACCCAACTGTAAGATGCTGCGGGAAGAGCCTTTTTAGCAAAGACAGCCCAGTTGACTCAGTGTTTGAATCTTGGTGTAGACATCCGCTGTGAGGGCAACGAGGAAGGTCTCCACTCCAGAAATGTGTCCTGAATCCCTACCACGCACAGGGCATTTCACCAGGTCCTGGGGTGGTGGGTGACAGGGGGAGGGGGGGTCTCTCAAGCGCACACACAGAGCTGGACTACCAGGCTGAAAGAAACAAGCCAGTAGTCAGTATGACGCAGGAACCCAGGAGAACACATTCTTATTCACCTCCCAGACATCAGCAAGAGCAGCGCCCCAAGAATCAATACACCCACAAGCCAGGTACAGGATGTGCATGACAAGAAGGCGAGGGGGCCCAACAGGGAGACACAGAACAATACATTCTCCAAATAGCCCAAGAGCTAGCAAAGCCCTCAGAACAGCCCAAACCAAGGCTGTGCTAAAAACATCAAACACCAACACTTCCCGTGCCTTTCAGGGGAGCAAAAGAAACTTTTATTCTGTAAAATTAGAGATGTACCATTCAGAAAGACTTGCCCTTAAAATCCTACCATAAAGTGTCTAGGTCCAGTCGATGCTTAAAAACTAGACATATTTATCTCCAAAATAAGTTTGGTTTCATCCATAAATCCACAAGTTTAAGTGAGTAACTTTGAAAAATGTCATTTTTCTCCTGGGAAGCATGACAGAGCAATTCACATTCAACTACTAGTATTACATATTCAAACTTAAATCAAAGAAAATGGCCTGTGCTGCCCATTGAAAGACACAATTTGCCTTCCCTTCCCTTCAGTGCATTCACACAAAGAGCTCACTTCCCGCTTTTCAGAGTGCTCCTTCAGACCTCTGTAAATGAATATTGCAACTCTGGTTCTTTCTGGTTTGTTGATTCCCACTAATTCAGACCCTTCTATGTGCCCAGCATTAAGTGAACAAACCAATTGACTCCATTTCTAAGTCTTCCAGAAACTAACTTTGGTCATCCCCACAGCTATAGTAAGCCTAGTTCCATTTCCTCAGACTCCTGGCAAGCTCCAGAGCAGACAGACCTACCTACCTACCTACCTACCTACCTGCCTGCAGCATTTGCTTCAGGTACCTATTATGCCAGGAAAACGTCCTTCTTTTACCAGTGAGTTAGTTAATTGTGCCAACCTGGCCGATAAACACATGTGGAGCTAATTGAAAGGCAGAGGGATAAATGGGTGGTGAGCCTCGCCTTTCTTGCTTTGTGATGGTCGCACCAGGGTGCAGCTGCCTTAGCAGTTCCCTGCTTCAGCTTGCAAGATTGACTTCCTACAAGACATCCCCAAGGAGAAGCCACATGGACCTATCCCGGTGCAGCCCTGGGTGCTGGAGCAGCCGTGTGGAGACCCCTGCTAGTGCTGAGATGCTTGTTCATTCACTGACTCAGCTTTCCTCCTGCAGTCGGCATCATTGCCTCTGTTTTGTGAGGTGGAGGACTTTGTGGACTGGTGTTGGGTTAATGGGTTAATGTTGGACTTGTGGCTTGGGCAGCATTGGGTTGGGATGTTTTCGTGATGCACACTTTCTTTACATAAAACACTTTTATACATGAGTTGCTGTGGATTTGTTTCTCTAAAGTACCTAGACTAATACAACCAGCAACCAGATTTCTCCTATTGGTTAATATCCCAGAACTTTAAATGAAAACCAAAAACAGAGAGCTGGACTCAAAACACTCCCTGGACTCTAAAATTCTGTGTAAATAAATATCTTAGTGTTTTCTAAGTTAATTACAGAAAAGGCTAGTCCCGTGATTTCATAGTTAAGTGGTGTGGGTAGAGTGGTGGTGGCGGTGATGTTACTAATAGTCATAATTTTTATGTGGTGGTATACGTCATGTGCTATGTTACAGGGTTTACTGAAGTGCTGGCTGAATTCTTACCTGGCCCTGTGAGGTAGGTATTTTGCTAGGGATGAGAAAACTGGGGCTTGCGGGACTTCAGCGAGCTCTGCTAATGAGAGGCAGAACTTATACGTGAACCCTAATTTGACTGACTCTTAGCCAGCACACTATGATGCACTGATAATTATGGTGGTTGTCCAATAAATACTTCCCAAAGTCTTTATTTGCGTGTTATTAGTCTCTAATTGTGGATTCTGCATCCTAATTTACGTGACTTAAGCCAAGTTTACTGTGGCTGTTACATTACACACCAGTCCAAAGGCTGCTGAAGGACAGGCCAAGGCCATCCTAGACATGAGAGATACGCAAAAATGGGCATCCTCTAAAATTACTCAAAACCAGACAAATTATTCTGTGTTCTATCCAGAAATTGATAATCATCAATAAAGTCCACGAGCTTTCAATAATATGAAGGATCAACTCATTCTAGTTATTTACAGTGACTGGGGTTTTATTTCATTGGTTAATATATTTACTGGCACTGTGCTTATGAATTCCCATTTCTAAATTATAGTTTTGCAACAAAAAAAACAACTTTGGAGCCCTATGAATTATATCACCAATTATCCCATCCCTTTATAATACCAAAATGTTCTATTAATATTAGTCAGTAGCAAACAAATATTAAGGTAAATCAAAAAGTATTGCTAAAAATGTATGCCCACTGCCATGGAGTGCGTAGCTTTCAACAGAGTGGAACTGCTCTATACAGTTTCTGAGGTTGTTTGTCCAACGGAAGCAGGCTGCTTCATCTTTCTCTAACAGAGTGCCTGGTGGGTTTGAACCGACAACCTTACAGTTAGTAGTCTAACACTTGAATCACTGTGTCACCAAAATATCACAATATAAAGCTAGATGTATCATCAAAATATTGATTTCCTTGAGAAATTGACTATAATCAACGCTACCATTTCTTGACGGTCTTCTTTGTGGTGGGCATTTATGTTAGGGCATTTATATATCTAATATAACAACTTATGATACTGGTACACTTAACCCAAACCATGAACCCTCATAGTGTAGTGGTTCCGAATTGGGCTGTGATCCCAAGGTCAGCAGTTCAAACCTACCGGTCAATCCTCCGGAGAAAGGCAGGACTTTCTACTCCGTAAAGAGTGACAGTCCCAGAAACCCACAGGAATAGTTCTACCCTGCCCTTAGGGTTGCCAGGAGTTGGAATCAACTCGATATCAGAGAGTTTAGAGTGAACTAACCCAAGCCATGGTCTTATCAATCACCTCACATGGACGCAAAAGCTGGATCATGAATAGGTCAGAAGAGTGATCATGTAGATTCCTTGGACTGCCGGAAAAACAGCGAGTCTCACACAAAATAAAACTGGAATGCTCTTCAGTAGCGAGGGTGGTGAGACTTCGTCTTACTTGCTGTGGCATGTCATCAGGAAACACCAATTGCCAGTAAAGGGCATCATGTTTGGTAAAGTAGAAGGTCAGCAAAAATGAAGGTGTACCCAATGCGCCATCCCCCCACAGAGGGGTCACAGAGAAGGGATGAGTCAACCGGGGCGCAGTAGAGCACCGATGAAACACAATATTCCTCGGGTTCCTTGAGACTTCCTCACCCCCCACTATCATGTCCCAGTGCTGCCTCTCACTTCAGACTAGACTGGAGCTTGTGCACAGGTACAGATAAGCGGTAAGAGCTCACGACACGTGAAATCCAGGAACAGAAATGGGAACAGTGATACCAGAAGGGTAGAGAGAAAGTGAGAAGAGGACGGGAGGAAGGGGGAACCAATCGCAATGATCGACACATAACCACACCACCACCCGCTTCCAGGGGGATGAACAACAAAGACCATGGGGGAAGGGAGACAGCCGTTGGTGTAAGATATGAAAATAATAATAATTTATAATTTATCAAGGGGTCACAAGAATGGGGGTGAAGGGAGAAAAAAAAGAGGAGCTGATACCAAGGGTGCAATAGAAAGTAAATGTCTAGAAAAGAGTGATGGCAACATATGTACAAATATACCTGATATAATTGATGTATGGATTGTAAAAAGAGTTGTAAGAGCCCCCAATAAAATGATCTTTTAATAAAAAAAATGTTTAATGAGGGAGTGCCTCTGTGCGCTGGACTGACCCAACTGCCTCAACAAGGGCCCCCAACATGTCCAAGGTCATGAAGACAGTGCAGAACCAGGCAACATTTCATCCTAACGTACCCATGGGCACCCTGAGTCAGAGTGGCTTGGACAACTAATAATTAACAGTGAACATCAACACCATTTTCCAGAGTGGGGAAAGAATGAATATCAATTAATGGGCTTGCTCTTTGTTCACATGTCTAACAGGTAGCAGAGCTGGGATTCATGCACCTGACACCAAGCCTGCCCACTTTCCAGCCCCTCCGGTTTGCACCTCCGCATGTCATGTTTGTTCCCACTATTAAGACCTTCACTGTCCCCTCTGTTAGCCTCCAGCTAACGCAATCCCTCCTCCTCTCCAACACATCGCCCTCTCGCAGACCAACGCTTTGCACTCACCCAGCATGTGCTATTTCCTTCTTGGTTTAGTTGTCCCTCGGTGCAAAGACAGTGGCCTTGCCCCATCGATAGCACCTACAACAACACCTATACACACACACACACACACACACACTTCCTATGCGGTCGGTCTCAACTCATGACAGCCCCATGTGTGCTGGAGTTTAACTGTGTCCCACAGAAGGACACAACTGCTAGGCCTTTCTTTCCAGGTTCCTCTGGGTGCATTCAAACCACCAATCTTTCTGTTAGCCGTCAAGCTCTCGGAGGTTTGCACCTCCCAGGGACACACGTTTGGCGGTGGCGGCGGTGGTGGTCTGAAGTGTTACTCAGTCCTAACTCACAGTGAAGCACTGTCCTCAAAAGTGTTGCTTTGCTTAAGCCCGTTGTTGCAGCCACTGTACCAACCCATCTATCTCCTTGAGGATCCTCCTCTTTTTTCGATGACTCTCTACTTTCCTAAGCATGAGGTCCTCCTGCAGAGGCTAGTCCCATCTGATAATATGTCCAAAGTACATGAGACGAAGCCCTGCCATCCCGACACAACGGACGTGCTTAATGATCAGACGGCTTTCCTGCAATGCCACAACACACTGTGCTGAATGTGGAGAAGACACTGGCCAGAATCCAGAGAGCTGGGTTCCAGCTGTACTTCTAACTGGCTATGCTGCTCTTGGAGAATCTACTCAATTTCCACCTTCATGAAGCTTTGTCCCAGGGTTTCTAGCTAAGTTAACTTGCCTTGAATGCAAGAGAAGATCAGCAAATCTTACCAAGGTAGATGGCAGGCCCAAGCCATGGGAGAGCAGGGTCAATGACTGATCTGGACACGTGTCCTGGATTCACACAGCCATTCACCATTATGTCCATGAGGACTCAAAAAGAAGGGATACCTTTTTAAGAAAAAAAAATTGTACAAAATAGATATTTTGCTTTATTCTATTATTATAAAGGGAAAGTTATATTAACCAAGTTACCAAGCCGAGGTCATAAAAGCTGTCCTAGTTTTCTCTTTGTGTGTGCCTTTCTGTTTTGTGTTTTTAACTTTTCTCTACTGCAAACCTCAAAGAAACCCCTTCAAAAATAGAGGTTTCCGAAAATACCTGAGTAGCTCAGTCAAATAGGTCCTAAAGTGGGTCATCATCTGGTCATCTTTGCCAGGAAGCAAAAGTAAGTAAGAAGGAACCCTACAAAGAGCAACTTTCCTCTAAAATGTATGGCTCCCTCTCTTCTATTTGTTAACTGCGCCCTTCTAATGAATTGAAGTGAAAACGCTCTCCACCAAAGGAGGAGATACTATACCTGTGCCTGGGGAATTGGAGCTAATTAAGCTGTGACACCTTTATAACGTGGGCTCTTTACCTCAGCACCAAGACTCGGCCTGTCATCTGGCTTCAGTGGACCCCGACCTTAGTGAAAGGACGCCCAGACTGTTGCCAGGACGCACCTCGGCGCGTTGTTTTTGTTTTCTTAAGGCCCAGTTCATTGCTTTCATCACTACAAGGATCTAGGGCCACACCAAGTTTCAGAAGCACTGCTCGCCATGAAATCTGCTATCGACACTTCTGTACTCAAAGAGATCAATGGATGCTAGTAGGTATATAATAAAGCCCACAACTTACAAATAAATGCCCGTACTCTGTTCAGAGAATTACACTAATACATTTTTACTTCTGTATACTCTTCCAAAAATAACTTTGGAGCCCAGGACAGATCTACGCATCATCAGAAAGTATTTCTGAGGGAAGTAGAATATGCACTGCTTAACAGCACCCTAACTGGAACCACATAACGGTGATGCTAGAGGACCACACAGCCTAGGCTGGCTGACATGGCAGATGAGCAAACCAAACTCCAGGCAGGAGGCAGAAACCACAGCTGTATAGTTAAGTGCTATGAGAAAGACAGGCTGCCTGTAGTGGTGCAAATAATGAAAGCGCTCAGCCGCTGACCAAAAGGGTGGAAGTTTGAATCCCCCCAAGCAGGGTGCCTCAGGTGAAAGGCCTGGCACTCCTCCTGAAAAGTCGGCCACTGAAGCTCCCATGCAGGACACTTCTACATGGACACACATGAGGTCTCCAGGTGTTAGAGTGGACTTGATGGCAACTAGTACAACAGGGATGAAAATGGCAGAGAAGCAGGGTTAAAAGATGACTTCTAAATCAAAGTGCAACTGTGTCATTTGGTTTAAGTGTCTGGAAAGTAGGGTGGTCTTTAAATGTTTGTAGAGGGTCAGGTTCATACCAGCCCTGTGTGACATTATTAATGCAATTATTAAGGGCTCATGTTGACAAGAGTTCTATCTTGTGGCAAATTACTTTTTTTTTTTTTTAACCACAAGCACAAATTCAACATTTTTGGTTACCTTGAAAGCATTTCTGGGTGAGGTCAAACTTACTGTGAAAAATTAAAGGAATTTTCCAGAAGGCTTCACATAACATAAACACTGCTTGCAAGTTCTTATTCCATGGTCTTCCTCCTACAAACGTCCTAGATGCTACTTTATAAGTCAATCTATTATTCAGGTGAAAGGTGACCTCCAAAATGATTTCAGTTCCAAGTCCAAAGGTTATCTTAGACCAATAGTCTCAGTGGTTCCTCTAGTCTTCCTTTGTCCAGTTGGTCTGACCCTTTTAAAACTTTGAATTTTGTTCTACACTTTTCTCCTATGTTGGCCAGAATTTTCTATTATATCCTGGTCAGAATGGTAGTCGGGCACCATGTAGTTCTTTTGATCTCAGATTACAAGAGGCAGTGGTTCATATGAGCTATTAGTTCGAAAGATGTTTCTTCTTTGTACCTTTGATTTCCTGCATTCTCTTTTGCTCCATTCAAGTAGAGATCAATAGTTCTATTTTAGAGGACTGCTTGCAAACTTGTAAGACAGCAGATGCTACTAACCAAACTAGGATGCAGAATGTTATTTTTATGAACTATATTATGCCAATTGCCTAAGTTGTCCCTGAGACTTCTAACAAATTTTCACGGAAATTAATTTAGTAAATTTCATCTTCATTGATGCTAAGCCATTGTTCTTACAAATTAATATGACGGTTTCATATGATAGTTATGTGCTTCAGGCACTCCACAGGAGAACTGTGAGGCTTTCTCCTCCCCTAATGAGTTACAGTCTCAGAAACCCACAGGGGCCATTCCACCCTGTTCTATGGAAGCCCTTAGGGGTCAAAATCACCTTGATAGCCCTGAATTTGATTTTGGAATGTTCTGCCTTAGACAATCAACTATATGAGACAGAAGGTCACCATTTACCCAGGGGAAGTTAGGTTAGACCAACAGAAACAGAACAAGGGAATGGAAATAATGAGAATGCTGGCCCATTGTGAAAATCATAACCAATTTCCCAGAATAATGTACATATAGATTATTAAATGGAAACCCAATGTTCTATATAAAATTTCACCTAAAACATTATCTTTTTTTAAAAGGTGAAAAAAAAGTCCTAGGTACTTCAACATTATTGCTCTAAATTACTAAAGCTACAGAAACACACTGACACAATAATGTGGATAACAATCTCCAGACAGTATCAGGATTTGAAACAAATCCTCCAGCATTGCACTTAAACACTATGATAGCCAATACCCTTGGGCTCATACCTTCATCTAATTAAAATGTTTGTCCTCCAGTGATTTATAGGATTTGTCATCAATCAAGGTGGCCAAATAGACTGGTGACAGATTACAAAAGCACTAATTAACCATGCTGGAGAAACTGGCTTTTAGCAAAAGCTTCCACAGTGGAGCAGTCAGTCTCTCCCTGTAAGCCAGGGAAAACAAGGGCAAGGCACTCACTCTCCATGCTCCCCAAATCACAAAAACAACAACAAAACACAGCCACAACCAGCAAGTCAATTCCAACTCATAGCAACCCCGTGGAAGGTTTGGGAGGCTTGTGCAGCTCTCCCGGAGCAGATCCTCTCTCCTTCTCCTGCAGAGCAGCTGGTGGCTTTGCACTGCTGACGTTCGAGCGAGCAATCCAGACCAGCGTCTCCAGTCGTGAGCTAAACCCTCTCTCTGAGCCACCTATATTTGAACCACTTTAATTCTTAGGGTTACTAACTTTGATAAGACATAATTCATTTTGACTGCTTAAAATCAAACCCATGAATCTAAAAGGAAAGACATGGTGTAACTGCCTAACACAGGGTTGTTAGGGTTATTAGAGATTTTATACATAGAGCAAGTCCCTCATTAGATAAACCAGGGAACCGAAACCCTGATGAGTAGAGAGACTCGTTTTAGTCAGAGCAGAGAGGTAGCAAAGCCAGGCCTTGAACCCAGTTCTCTTGATTCCTGATTCAGTCAGACACTGAAATGCACAGGTATCTTTTTTAATTTGGTAGTTAATATAACAGCCATTGCAGCTCATATCTCTACTAGTTTGAAACTCTAGGACACATACAACATATGGAGCCCAGCAGGGCAAGGCTTAAGCACTTGGCTACTAACCAAAAGTTGGCAGTTCAAATCCCACAGCTGTTTGCCAGAGAAAGGCCTGGAGTCTGTTTCCATAGATTTCAGCCATGGAAGCCCTATGGGGGCAGTTCCACTCTGTCCTATAGGGTAACTTGATGGCAATGGGATGCATATGTATCTATCTCCACCACCCAACTGTCAGCCTGTCATATTGGTAGCCGGCATGTTGCTGTGGTGCTAGAAGCTACAGCCCCAGAATTTCAAAACCCAGTAGGGTCATTCAGGGTTGACAGGTTTCAATGGACAGATTAGGAGGGAATTAGGCTAGTGGCTTCAAACTACTGGCAATCTACGTGCAAAAATTAGCCAATGAAAACCCTGTGATTACAACAGAATACTATCTGATAGTGCTGGCTGGTAACACAATGGCCATAGTGACACTGGACTCAACTTATCAATGATAATGAAAATGGTACAGGATCAGGTACAGTTCGTTCTCTGGCACAAGCGCTTTCCATGCTTTGCAGCTGACAGCAACATATATGTGTTTACATAAACACCCTCCTTAGTGAAGAAAGACATGTCAAGCTAAGTCGATTTAGGTTGAGATTCAGGGAGGCCATTGTGTGTGTGATAGATCATGTGGCCAGGAACTCCGGTTCCCACGGGCTTTCTGGTGGCATAGAGGGTTACACGGTGAACTGCTAACCACTGGGTCAGCTGTTAGAAACCACGCGCCTCTCTGAGGAGGAAAGAGGAGGCTCCCATAAAGAGCTACAGTCTAGAAACCCAGAGGTAGTTCCACCCTGTCCTACAGGGTCATTATGAGCTGTAATCAACTCCGCGGGAATAAGTGTATATGTGTTGGTTACCACATTTTTTGTTTTTGTTTTTCTTCTTTAATCTTGAACCAGGGCAGGTGTCACAAACTCAAAAGCTTCCAGAACCAAAAAGTACTGAGTGAAGAAGGCAGGTTTAAGTAACAAGAGAGTGGTGGGGTTTGTACCAAACGGAAGCACCCAGCCATAAAAGCCTTTAGAGTCTACATTAAAAGTAAACATTAGAAATATTCCACCGGCTGTCCAGAGGCCTAGGAGCTAAGATGCCATGGGAGTTTTAATTCGGAACTCTACATTTTATGATTATTTTATGCTCTGCACAGCTTAAAGGATCCGATGGCTTGAGTGGGGTGCTGTTATTTTGACCTTTGGGAGTCAAAAGTTCTTTCAGGTCACAGGCTCACAGGCACCACAATTCAGTTCCTCTCTCACACTTTCCACATTGGAAACGTGTCTATGGCTCAGGGGCTGTTAGCTTTCAAAGGGGCATCTGTGATTTCACTCTGGAAAAACATGATCAGGTCCGAAGTTCCTGATCTCTTGAGGAGTGATTTTTTTTCACAGCCATTTATGGAAGCCAGCCTGTGGCTGTCCATGTAGGGCTTTAAAACCCAGCTGTGTTTTTCCTCCAGGAAGATGTCCCTGACCTTCCCAGACTGGGTGTGAACCAGTGTCTGAGCACTTAGCAAAAACCCTGTGGCCAAGTCCAAGGTGATTCTTGTTGTTCCCAGGGGGGTGAGAGTTGACCTCTGTGCTCTAAGGTGTTCAATGGCTGTTTTATCAGAAGTAGATCCTTGAGTCTTTCTTTTAAGGAGCCTCTGGGACGATTCAAACCTCCCACCTTCCAATTAGCAGATAGCACATTAACTGTGTACACCAGACAGAGCCTCCTAACACCTACCCAGCTGGAACCATAAGACCTTCGAAGGCATGCACCATGTCTTCCCCATTTCCTTGACTCTCCAAGGTCAAGCCCAGTGTCGGGCACAAACCTAGGTGCTCGATGATAGATGCAGGCTCGGTGTTTCAGATAGACGCTATCAGAACAGCAACCCCAGAAGCCTCTGCAAGCCAACCACCACTTCCATGAAGAGGCAAATACATCCATCGTAATTCAGGATGGGAGTGAGCATAGACAAGGGCCACTAAGGAGATGGGCCAAACCCATGGCGGACAAAGTTTTCTGAAAAAGTGACGTCTAAACAAAAACCTGAAGCATAAAGTAGGAATTAGCAAGGTGAAGGGAGGTCTTTGAGCAATTAAAAGACGTTGGCTGCAGCTGAGAAACATCATTTGGTATTTGAAGAACACAGGTCAGGAATCACATTTCCAATTTATGCACTATTCTGATAAAACAGCGCTATGTAGTTCACTCAAAGGACCCTTGACCCAGGCAACTTTTTAGAAAATAGAAGGAAAAAAAGACTATATAAAATTCAAGGCATGTCTCTCCTAACACTATGCTGCACTTCCACCATCACCATGAATCGCCAACCCAAACACTTGGCCGGACACTTCACGAGTCGCAAAAGACAAATGCTTCATGCCCTGCCCACCAGCCCCATGAGCTCTCTAAGGTTGAAGCAAAATCTTTAAATGCTTATTTCTTGCTGTTTCCAAGATTTCAGCCTGTTAGGCTCAGAAACGACCCGTAAAGATGCTACAACAATCTTTTCAAATGAACTCGAAGCAAGACATTTCCTATGGGCAGGGCTTTCAGCCTATTGCCATACTCCAAGGACATACAGATCTGACTAATCTTTCAAGTACATTTTGGGATGTCAGTGACTGACTTAAAGAAGGAACACTGCGACGGTGACCACTCCCTCCCTTTCATTTACTGCTTCTAAAAGATCAACAAAATATTAAGACATTTCCAAAGTACTTATACTTTACTTCCCCTGGTTAAATCGCATTTCATTTCAATTAAAAGCATGGATTCAACAAATATTTAGTACCTTTTATGTGTCTGCTGGCATTATTGGCTAGGCATTTGACTGCTAACTTCAAGATTGCTGGTTCAAACCCACCAGGGGCTCCTCAAGAGAAAAATGAGGTTATCCGCTTCCATAAAGATTTACAGACTCCGGAACCCTACAGAGTCCCTGTGTAAGTCAGAATCGAGTTGATGGCAGTGGGTTTGGTTTAAAGAGCCCTGGTGGCGTATTTGGTTACACACTGGACTGGGTGCTTCACGGGAGAAAGGTATTTCCGTAAATATTTCCAGCCTCGAAATCCTAGGAGGCAGTCGCTATCAGTGGAATTCAACTGGATGGAAGTGGCTTGGTTTGGCTTGGCTTATGTACCAGACACTGTTCAAGGCACGGTGGCTCAAAGAGGGAATGAGAGGTGGAATCCCTGTTCTCAAGGTGGTTAAGATTCTAAACATCAGGAGAATGGTATAGCAAACAAATCCAGTAACCAAAAGTGATCTTAGGAATGATGAGTGCAATGGCAACAATAAAACGGGGTGACAAGATCATAACATACTCAGGAAAATGTTCTCTGCAGGGGACACATCTGAGTCACAGTCTAAGAGCGGCCCATCCCATTGCAGGAAATTCTTCTAATGAAACTGAAGGTGTGGATCCAATACAATCCCTGTACACTGAATCTGATAAACCTCCCAAAAGACTCCAAGCTACCTTTTGTCCTAAACACGGTGGGTTTGTCCATCAGAGTTAGATCTTCCTAACCAATTAGGGGGCTTGCATCAATTAAGAGGATAAATAACTATACTGTGAAGTACAAAAGACAATGAACCACTAGATAAAGATCTGGAAGAATTTGGGCGCTAAAAATTCACACACCTGAACCTGGGAATCACGGGAGAACATAATCAACAATTGCCAGTAGTCACCTGGCTGCTTCACGTGACTATAGAGCAGGGACCCCCCACAAGGAAGCTGAGAGAAAGCAGTCCTCCTGGACTATAGGGAACAGAACATGAGTCGTGGTCTTCCGGAGGGTTGAACCAGGAAAACAGCCTGGGATCCTGCCAAGCAGGTCCTTCCTTCCTGCGGGGGTGCCAAGGTTTTTCCATGACGCAGCCTCCAGCTCCCTTCGCCTCTCCTGGTGTGCCCCCACAGTCGGCTGGCCGTAGGTGTAAGTGCTGGTCCCCATTTGAAAAGTTCGGAAATCCAAAATCAAACACATGAGAGAAAGAACTAACATTTTAACTCACACAAATCTTCCAAGTTTCAGAAGTCTAAGAAGTGATGCAAACCAAGCAAGCCCCACCCCACCCCCCGAAAGTATCAGATACAACTGACAGTGATAACTTAGGAAATGAGACTGTCCAAAAACCTGAAACTCGATTTCATGAATTTTTTCCCCCCAATTATAAAGCACCCAGTCTCCTATTTTCTCCAGGCGTCCTCAAACTACAGCCCGCGGGCCACATGCCACCCACCAAGGACATTTATCCGACCCACCGGTTGTTTTTGCCCGTTTGGTTTTTTACTTCAAAATAAGATATGTGCAGTGTGCATAGGAATTTGTTCATAGTTTTTTTTTAAAACTATAGTCCGGCCCGCCAACGGGGTCTGAGGGACAGTGAACTGGCCCCCTGTTTAAAAAATTTGAGCACCCCTGCTTCTTCTATACCAAAGAAAAAAGGTCGTTTTCAAAATTCAGACCTAGCTCAAATTCAATTCTATTTTTATTTATTAGCACCTTATTTTGGATTTTCTTGGGTAAAATAAGAATAATACATCCTCAGTACTTTCTCTCCCTATGGATTTATAAAGTTATATTGTCACAGAATAAGTGAACTATTTGACAGGCTTCAACATATGAATACAATGGAAACCTTAACCACAAATAATATAATGACTATGTCCACCCCTCCCCCTGCCCGAGGAATCGAATTCATTCCTCCCACAATGTTGCCCCCATTCCCAAACAATCACTGATGTGTGTCTGCCACAATAAATCTGTTTGCATTCTCTAGAATTTTGTACGAATGTAATCATACGGTAGTTACCTTTCTTGGGTGTAGTGTCTTTCACTCAGCCGGATTATTTTTATAGTCACCCACATTGCTGCATGTCTCATCAATACTACCATGCTGAGTAGAATTCCATTGCATGAGTACAACACACAGTGTTTAAGCAGCCTTCTGTCAATTGACTGATGAGTTGTTTCCAGTTTGAGAACTATTACAAATAACATGCTAGACATTCCTGAACAAGTAAATACTAATGTGTGACTGGATCATATGACAGGTATTATGATTTAGTTTTGGGGTTTTTTAAAATAATTATTGGGGGTGCATACAACTCTTATCACAATCCATACAAATGTCAAGCACATTTGTATTATGTCTCACTTTTTAAAAAATTGCTAAACTAAATGCGCTTTACACAATTGATGTGTGTATGGATTGTGATAAGAGTTGTATGAGCCCCTAATAAAATGTTTAAAACAAAAACAAAAAACTGCTAAACTGTTTTCCAACGAATGTGCTGGTAGTATTTTATACCCTGAGTGGTGCATGAGATTCCAGTTGCTCCACTTCCTCACCATCACTGATATATCAGTCTTTCTAACATTAGTCTTTCTAGTGAGTATATACTGATTTCATTTTTGTTTTAATTTACATTTAATTAAGGACTGCTACTTTTGAATATCTTTTAAGGTGGTATTTTACCGTAGCGGTGTCTACAAATTTTTTGCCCATTATAAATTGGGTTATATGTCCCATTATTATTGAGTTGTAAGCATATTAAATATATCTGTGTTACAGATCTGTTTTTTATATTGTCAATATTTCCTCCTAGTAAATGCTTTGTTTTCATTTTCTTAAATGGCATTTAAAAAGTGATAGCTATGTATCTATAAGAGCTCTCAATAAAAGGATTAAATTTTTTAAAAGAGTAATAGTTTTAATTGTGATAAAGTTAATTTGTTGCTTTTCCCCCCTCTTTTGATAGTTGGTATTTTTGGTGTCCTGACTAGAAACCATTTCTGAACCCAAAGAGGTCACTAAGATATTCTGTTTTCCTCTAGAATTTTCACAATTAAACTCTTGCAGTTAGGTCTATGATCTACTTGGAATTAATTTTTTGTATGGTGTGAGATTACGGTAAATGTTTTACACATGGCTATCCAACTGTTCAAGCACCATTTGTTGGAAAGATTGCCCCCCCCAATTGAATTACCTTTGCATAATTTGTCTAGAATCAATTGATCGTATACATTGGATCTATTTCTAGACTCTCTTCACTACAATACCACACTGCCTTGATGATTATAGCTTGATAACATCAGGGAGACGTCTTCCCAGCTTGTTCTTTGTCAGAATTATATTTATACTCAGCCCTCTGTATTTCCATACAAATTTTAAGGTCAATCGGTACATTTCAGTAATAAACTCTGCTAAGAGTTTGGGACTTTATTTAATCTATTGAACAGTTTTGGAAAAACTGCTATCTTAACATATCAAGCCTTTCAATCCACAAAAACAGTCATCTCACCATTTAGTTTAATCTATTTCAGCAGCATTTTTAGTGTCTTGGTCATTTTTATAAGTCTTGCATATTTCTTATTAAATATACCCCTAGCAACTTCATATTCTGACACTATTATAAATTTGTCTTCTCTACTTCCATTTTCAATTGTTCATTACTAATATATAAAAATACAATTGAATCTTGTGACCTAACTAAACTCACTTGTTGATTTGGAAAGAATTTTTTTTTCATTGCATTTGGTTTTGTTTTTTTAAATCATTTTATTAGGGGCTCATACAACTCTTATCACAATCCATATATACATCAATTGTGTAAAGCACATTTGTACATTTACTGCTTGGGAAGCATTTTTGCAGATGTTTTAGAATGTTCAACAATCATTTGCCTGCAGATAAAAGGCAGTTTTACTTGGTTTTTTTTTTTCTTAAATCTGTATGCGTTGTTTTTCTCTTAATTGACATACAGCTCTAAGACCTCCAATATAATGTTAATTAAAAATGGTAAGTGCAGACAGTCTTACGTGGTTCCTGACCATAGAGAAGATCATGCCATTTTCACCATTAAAATGTTACACCTGCTGGTTTTGCAGCTGCCAACTGTCAGGTTGGAGAAGTTCCCTTCTCGTCCTAGTTTGATTGGAGTTTTTACAATGAATGGATATTGAATTTCGTAGAATATTTTTCTGCATCTATGGTGATGATTCTATGGATGTATTTAGTCCGTTAATATGAAGAATTACACTGATTGATTTTTAAATAATTTTTTCAGTTCTGATCATAAAACCCATCAGGTCAGGTGAGATTTGATTTGCTAAAAGTAAAGAATTTTACTATCTATATTTATGAGAAGGAGCCGGGGGTTACATGGTGGGCTACTACCCCAAGGTCAGCAGTTGTAAAGCACCAGCCACTCCGTAGGAAAAAGACAAGACTTTGTACTGGAGTGAAAAATAATCATCTCTGAAACACACAGGCGTAGTTCTACCCTGGCCCACAGAGTCGCTATGAGTCCCAATGAACTCAGTAGCAGTGAATGTTTTAGTTTTGGTATGATCACAAGGGATACAGATCTATTTTCTCTTTCTCTTACCCACCCCCACCCCCCTCCACCCACCTCTCTGTAATATGTTTATCTGGTCTTGGTATTATCAGGGTACTGCTGACCTCATAGAATTGGGATGTGTTCTCTTATATTTGCTGGAAAAGTTTGTAGAGTTGGTATTACGTCTTCCTTATATGTGTGATAGAATTCGCCAGTGAAATGACTGGAACCTTCAGTTTGCTTATGGAAGATTTTTAATTACAACTTCCATGACTTTAGAGGATGTAAGGTTATTCACTTCTTACATAAGCTTTGTTAGTAGCTCAGAGGGGATTTGTTTGTGTCATCTAACTGTAGAATTTATTGGCATGAAATTATTCAGAATATTACCCATTATCCTTTTGATCTCGGTAGGATCTGTAATAATGTGCCTTCTCTCATTCCTAATAGAAATTTGCATTTTTATCTATCATTCTAGCTTCAAGTTTATTCAATTTCTTTCTAAGAACCATCTTTCAGTTTCAGTAATTTTTTCTATTTTTTCTGTGGTTTTTTTATTTTACTAACTTCTATTTTTACAATTTCCTTCTTTTTGCATACACTGGATTCAATTTGCTCTTCTTTGATTTGAGGGATTTTTCTAACTCAGGCGTTCAATTCTATGACTATCTATTTAAGAATTTTGACTGTGTGTCCCATCTTCATTAAATATTTGAGTATCTACCTCATGCCCTGCACTGTGCTTAGTCCCAGGAACATACTAAGTAAAAGAGACCTTACTTCTTCTCTCAGCAAGCTTAGCAGGGAATAGCAGCAAAATTGGCACTGAAATACATGTTAATAATTATCTTCTTGATAAAAAAAAGTATGCTAGCCTAGGAAGCATACAACCCTTCGGTTTACTCTACTGATTTTACTCTAAAGCTATTCTCTGGTTTGTCTTCACATGAACTAGCACAACTAAGTCTCCAGGTTTTTCAAAAGTCAAAATGTGTAATGCCAACACTCATTAAAAATGTATATATTATGAGGTAAATTCTATTACTCCATTCTGTCTAAATAAACTATACATTGCAATGTAATATACCAACATGTCAATCTAAACTTCAAAAGAACTTCTAGGTCTATAAATGTGATCATTTAAAAACAAACATGCATTGTATAGATTTCCAAAATCCACAGATTATTTTCTGAACAACAACAAAAAAGAAGCATTCTACATACCTGATCCTCAGCTTTAAAATATACACCACTTAAAAAAAAAAATCCCTTGAAGGTAAACAAGCAGCCATCTAGCTCAGAAGCAACAAAGCCCACATGGAAGAAGCACACCAGCCTGTGTGATCATGAGATGTCGAAGGGATGAGGTATCAGGCATCATAAGAACAAAAAATCATATCATTGTGAATGAGGGAGAGTGCGGAGTGGAGACCCAAAGCCCATCTGCAGGCAACTGGACATCCCCTTACAGAAGGGTCGCAGGGAGGAGAAGAGCCAGTCCGGTTGCAGTGTAGCAACGATGAAACATACAACTTTCCTCTAGTTCCTAAATGCTTCCTCCTGCTCCACACACCCCCAACCATTATCATGATCCCAATTCTACCTTACAAGTCTGGCTAGACCAGAGGATGTACACTGGTACACATAGGAACTGGAAAACACAGGGAATCCAGGGTGGATGATCCCTTCAGTGGTGAGAGTGGTGATACTGGGAGGGAGGAGGGAATGTGAGTTGTAAAGGGGGAACCGATTACAAGGATCTACATATAACCTCCTCCCTGGAGGATGGACAACAGAAAAGTGGGTGAAGGGAGACATCGGACAGTGTAAGATATGACAAAATAATAATTTATAAATTATCAAGGGTTCATGAGGGTGGCGGAGCGAGGAGGGAGGGAGAAAAATGAGGAGCTGATGCCAGAGAGTTAAGTGGAGAGCAAATGTTTTGAGAATGATGAGGGCAATGAATGCACAAATGTGCTTTATACAATTGATGTATGTATGGATTGTGATGAGTTGTATGACCCCCCAACAAAATGATTAAAAAATAATAAATAAATCCCTGCTTAACATGTGTACAAATAATTGGTTTCAAGGTCATTTAAATGCTAACCTTAGCCTGCCAACACTCAAATTTTCCAAAACACTACATTTAATTAATTAATTCAGGCCATTGTAAATCTAGTAATTTACTTGAAACTCTTTGTTTATCCAGTGGGACATTAAGCAGTTTGGCACACCTCCACTTGGTCAGGTAGCCTTGATCTTCCTATATTTATGCTCCTTCGGGTCCTTGGTCTTTATTTAGGACAAAGGCTTCCAATCTTGGCTGTACACTGGAATCACCCAGGGAGCCAACAAACACTGACATTGCAACCCCACCAACAAAGATTCCTATTTAGTCTCTCTAAAAGTGAGTTTTAAAAGGCGTCCCTGCTCAATCAAATGTGCAGCCGCCAAGTGACAAGGGACCAGCCTTGCTGGAGGTGAGAAGCATGGTCACCAGGCAAGCTACACCACCGTGCCTCAGAATCCACTTCCTTGTGAGCCACACACCGATCCATTCATTCCATGGTGATTCCGACGCTCCCCTCTATTTCAGATCCCAAAACTCACAGGGCAAAACATAAGTCTCTGACTACAGAGTGAGCCATTTCTCTCCAATCCGCTTTGAAATTCCACAAAGTCAGGCCGAGGGGGAATTTGTGGCTGCTGTTACTTGGTACCTGAGGTGGTTCCAACCTAGAGCGACTCAACGCACCACAAAGGGAAACACTGCCCGGGCCTGCACCATCTCATGATCTTCGAGCCTATTGTTGCAGCCACTGTGTTGATCTATGCCCTGACCCCCTCCCTTCTTTGTTTTTGCTGACCATCCACTGTGGCCTTTTCCAGGGACTGGCTGTTCCTGATACCACCAACAGGTCTCCTTTCTAGCTCCATATAATCTGATGATTGGGGTTACATAGGCACCGTGCCTTTTTAATGCGTTTTTTAAAAACTCCTATTTATAAAACGAGATTGCTCCACAAACCATGCGGAATTTAAAGCATTTACAGTCAAAGTACAAATTCTCCAACGTATAAAATGACTATATACATGAATCTCCATCAGTAGCGGCCTGATTCCACTCCTTCTTGATTTCAAAAAGGTTTTCAACGCTGATCCACATTCTGAGTTGGAACTGACTCCAGGACTTGAACCATGAAACTCCTGAGTCTTCAGGGAGCTTGCTCCCTTTTACCCAACTGGACCACCTTAATGATAACGCTGACTTCATCATCTAAAAGCGGGAATGATCACACCTGGGTCATCATAAAGGCGGTAGGAAGGAAATGCATCTGAACACTGTGCACAGTACCCTACAAATGTTCGTTGACGTACAGTAGGCACTCGGCTCACAGGAACTAAGTGAAAAACGGAGAAACAAGTGGGAAGTGGTGGGAAGCTACATCGCAAGACACAGGTGACAGGTGAGAAGGCCCGCACTCCTCGGGGATCTTCAGCAGCAAAGCTCCAAGCGCAGGACTCTCAGCTCTCAGACTGAGCACACTGAAGGCACCGGAAAACGTCATCTTAGAAAACTGCAAACTACAACCCAGACACTGCGACCCCAGGCAGTGTGCTTTCTGTACCTTTGAAGTGTAAAGGGTGTGCATGCTGAAACACGTGTGCACGTCTGCGCGGCTGAAGCAACAGTGATCTGTAAACACGATGAATAATACTCGCGAGAATGTTCGGCTTTCTCCTAAGCGGCGCTTGAAGCACCTTACCCAAATCAAGATGCTCTCAATCAGACCTTCCCCGCCTTGGGGTGCCCTCACCCAAAGTCGAGTAGCACATGTCCCCCACGCCTAGTCCAGCTCCATGAACAACCCCAAACGGTACTGTGCCCCCCAGACCAGCTTCCTGGTGACACACTTGCTCCCGCAGGCACCCACCCCGGCCGTGTCACCGGTGCCGCGGCCACCTGAGCGAGCACCTAGCTCTGCAGGGAATTCCCTCCCCACACGGAGTTCCGGGAGACGGTGGGAAAGCGGTAGCCCAGGGAGTTTTGAAAGGAGGAGGGTGCTAAAGGGAGCCCAGTGGGCAGTACGGGGAAGTTCACGGCTACTCACCCAGCCTTCGAAGGTGTCCGAGGTGCCGGCCGTGCGAAGCAGCTCCTGGAATTGCAGGGTGCAGTTGGCCACGAAGTGGTCGTAGCCCAGGGGGGTCTCGTGGAAGACTGCAAGCTCGAGGTGGCCGCCGTCGGTCACATTGGCGCAGAATTCCTCGTTGTACGTGGGTTTGTTGGTCTTCTGCTTGGTACTGGTTTGGCCCACGCGCACCTGATCCACGCTCACCGTCAGATAGGGATCCAGCAGTTGGTGGCCCTTCTTGAAGAGAGAGTGGCGCAGGGACCAACGGGTGGGCTGCAGCCCCACGGCCTCGCCGATGCGGACCCTCAAGTAGCCATTGAACTTCATGCTGTTGGACGACATGCCGGCGCCGCTGCCCCGGCCCCGGGGGGTCGCGCTGGCTCGCGGCAGGGGAGCGGGGGGTCCCGGCTCAG
>NW_022103915.1:44891459-44907625 GCF_000313985.2 Echinops telfairi
GGTGGGCGGGCTGGTGGCCCACCCCAGCCCACACCTGCGGCTGGGAAGACAGGCCCGGGGAGGGCGGGGAGGAGGAGGAGCAAGAACTGGGAGCACGCACTGGGAGGAGTTGCAGGCGCCCTCCCGCCCACCTCCCCAGGTGATTGGGGACCCTGCGGGCCCGACGTGCAGAGGGCCTGGCCCAAGGAGGGTTCCTGGTGGGAGGTTTCTTTTCCTTATCTTTACTGAGACAGCCATCCAGGGTTCAGCTCGGGGACCCATCCTGTGTGTGGGCCTTTCCTGTTGTTAGGTGCTCATCTACTAGGTTCATGAACGACAGAAGCAAAGACCGGCCGGCACTGCGCCATCCTCACCATCGTCGCTGCCACTGTCAGTTCACCATGTTGAGGGTCCTCTTAGTACTTACCCTCCATTTTACCCAGCGTGACGGCCTTTGTCAAGGACTATAACATGTCCAAAGTAAGCCCAACCCTCCTGGCTTCTGCAGAATTGCAAGATTTGTTAGGGGAGGGGTCGTAGATTGTTGTTGTTTATTTTAATAAGCAATGGGAATGATGGAAATCCTGTCTGCCCTGGGGAGGTGTGTCTCATTCCACAAAGAGCAAGAAAGGTTGGTTTTTCTGGAGGCAGAGGTGGCCAAGGCTTAATAAGCCTCTTCCTCTGTGCGGTAGTTCCTGGTCCACCCGCACGGGCAGGGCAGAGGAAATGTTCACACACATACACACTGCCCTGGACACACAGGCACGGAAGAAACTGCTTATAGTGAAAAATCCCGTAGTACTGTTTGTGGGTCACAGTGGATAGTTGTTTCTTCCCATCCCTTCCCGATGCTGGTTTTGTGCCCAGGAAGGACCTTATAACTACTCTGCAGACTACCACCCTGCCCTCACCCCACCCCTGCCCTGCAAAGCTTGCCCCCTCAATGCAGCCACAGCCAATGTGTCTGCCATAAAGCCTAGGCCATTCTTCAAATACGTAATTACATTCTGCCTTGCCCCTCTGGTTCCCTTAGAGCAGGTTTTTCTAGATCCCTCTCCACGGTGCTCTGTTGGGGACTCTCAAACTGAGTAGATTCTCAGCAATTTCATCCTGGCAAACAAAGGCTGCACCAGTAATTGCACAGAATAGAAGTTAAACCACCAAGAACAATGGGTCTGGTGGGGGGAAGGCCTAACATAAAAACACCAAAGCTTCCCTTAGACAACAGGGCACATCGTGCACACCACCGCCCTAATGATACCTTAGCTTTGCGCAGGGCTTGTAAAGCAAGCTCCCAAACATCTATCTAGGGAGGTGAAGAGGTCGCGTCAACCATGTTGGACATTTATGCCATCTCTTCCAGGACCTCAGATATCGTTTTAAAAGCCATGTAAAGATGTGCTGCTATTATTCTGTGGCACTAAAAGAAGACCCTAAATGGTGGACAACTAGACAGTTGTCTGTTGTTAGGATATGAAGGACACCCGATACTAGGTCTTTGTGATGCCCAGGACTTACAGTGCAGTGGAGAGGAGAAACAATAAATAGAAAAATATGCCTATCTAGGTGAATGAATACAAAGTCAAGGTGCTGTGAAGCAATGCAATTTGGAAGGGGGAGAAGCCAACAGCAGTAGAATCAGCTTGTGGCAGATTCTATGTCAACTTGAACCTGTGTGAAAGTGTAGGGGCGGAGTCTAACCTATTAATCAGATGACAGCCTGGTGATGGCCCCTTAAGGGTGTAGCCTTTTTTTAAGAGAGACAATGGGCACTTCTCTCTCTTCCCTTTTGCCCTCCTGGTTGCTTGGATTCTTTGTCTGCCTCATGTGGGCTGCCAACCTGGAAGCTGTAGTGCCTTGCCATGTTCCCACTGACCTGGGATACACATGACTCTGCCCACATGGGACTGGTGGGTTCAAAGCAGGGAGAGAGAATCCCACAACCATCCAGAAGGAAGAACCAGGATTGACACACATCCAAGATCCCTACATGAAGAGGCAGCAAAGGAACAGTGTGGAGACCAGGAGACGGGGCAGAGCAGCAGTGTCAATGCCATATAACAGAATCTGTAAAGCCAAGTGACTTTGGGCAGGAGGCTGGCTTGCAGAGTGGGGTGCCTTTGGCATTAATCAGTACTAGAGGAGCTTTGTAACAGGTGTTCAAGCAAGGCAGTGGCTGCTAAGCTGAAGACTAGAGACAGATGTGCCTGGTGGTATAGCTAAGAGGCGATGCTACAGACAAAAGGACAATATTCTCTTATCTTGTTTTTCTTATGTTTTCCTTTATGTTTTCTGATCTTGACTTGTTGTGACCTGTTGATTTCCCTAGTAAATTTACATAGCTGTGAGTGTTGTCTGTGAGTTGTGTGTGGCCATGACAGCAAATTATTGTATCCAGCCGACCAGCGTATCATAGAAGGGCCAGTTGATATAGGAACAGGTTAAAGATGGGAGGGTAGGGAAATGTCTGACCTCAGCCTCATGGAATCATCCTTGGACAGGTAGGGAACGGTCCCTCTCCATTGCCCCTGTGTAGCTGGAGGACAGCAGACATGGTCCCTATGCCATTTCCTCAGAGGGAGTGAGAGTTGCCAGGCCAGAAGATCTCCCAGAAGGCAGAAATTCAAAGAGACAAGAGCCTTTCTCCAGAAACAGAACAAAGACCTTCTTCTCAAGCTGGCTGGCACCCGACTTCAGGCTTCTAGAAATTCTGTGAGAAAAAATTCTCAAATTTAACAAAGTTCTGTTTGTTAATGCTTTTTACTTGTGACTTTTCTGTGTATTAGGTAACTAAGACAGAATTTGGTATCGAGAGTGGAGTGTTGCTTAAACAGATACCTAAAATGTGGAAGAAGTTTTGTAAGTGGGTAGAGGCTAAAAAGAGCTTTAAGGCTCCTAATAGTAAAAGCCTAGATTACCTTGAAGAAAGACTCTTCACAGATTGTGGTCACCAAAGGCAATTTTGGTAGGGATCAGAAGGGGGTGAGGAAAACTATAAAGAAAGTATATTGCTAGAAATATGGGCATTAAATGTGCTAATAGCATTGAAAGATGATGATGTGATTGGGAGATGGGGGACAGAGGATGTGAGTGAAGGGAACAGGGTTCATGGGGAGGGGGATGAGGAACTGATATCAAGAGCTGACGTAGAAAGAAAATGCTCTGAAAAGGATGATGGCAATGAATGTACAAATATGCTTGACACAATGGATGTGTGTATGGATTGTGATAAGAGCTGTGAGAGCCCCCAATAAAATGATTTATTTTTAAAAAATGTGTCTGAATTGTGTTTAAATGTTGGTGGAAGGTGGAAACTTTCAGGGGGTGAACTTGGATATTGCCTGAGGAGACGTCTAAGCAAGATCTTAAAGGAACTGCATGGTTTTCCCTATAAATTAAGAGCAAATGTTAAAAATCCATGAAATTCTGCTGTACACACTAAACACCAAACTCACTGCCGTCAAGCAATGCTGAGTCACAACAGCCCTATAGGACTGGTAGAACTGGCCCTGTGACTTTCAGACCGAGACTGTAATTCTTCATGGGAGTAGAAAGCCCATCCTTCTCCCTCGGAGCCTCTGGTAGCTTGGAACTGTGGACCCTGTGGTTAGCCCCGCCCAAAGCATAAGCACTAAGCCACTACATGCCCTATGCCTGTGGTAGTATTTCCATTTGGAATGTGTTTTCTGTTAATGAGGCCAGATTTTAATCTCACAAGAGATAAAAGGAACAATTAAGCAAGGGTTTGGGAGTGCCAATCCACAGGAAGATTTTCCAGGAGCCAAAGTTTAAAGAGACAACAGAGAGACCTTCCTCCAGAACCTTCGGAGAGCAAAAGCATTCCCCTAGAAGTGGCACCATGAATTCAGACTTGCAGCTTCTGAAACAGTGAGAAAATAGATTTCGGTTTGCTGAAAGCACCCCCCTGCGGCATTTCTGCTGTAGCAGCCCTAGATAACCAAGACACAGACTGAAGCTCATTCGGAGTAGATTGAAGTGGACAATGAAGAAGGGAGTAGACAGAGGATGTATAGGCATTCTTTCAAGAAATTTGACTGGAATAAGGCAGAGAATGAACGCTAGCAAAGAAGATGGAATCCCGTGGACGAAAAGATACAATGGAGAAGAGAGATCATAGCAAAGCGGGCAAAGGGGAATGGCATCCAAAGGCAGAGGAAGGAATGGGTCTGGATTAGGAAAGAAATCCTTTGTCTCCGGTTCTCCACCTAATCGCTGTCCAACGTTGAACTGGAAATGCCACATGTAGATGAAGATAGTTGAACCCAAAAACCCGATGCAGGCACAATGGAGATTACTTGCAGTTTTAGCCAAGATATTTTTTCACTCGTACTTTTTCTCTCCTCCCCTTCCCACTTTCATCATTGTTCAGTTTTGTTTCCTTCACTTTGTTCCACATCTCCTCTTCCTACCACTGACTTCCTCCACACAGCCAGCGGGGACGGTCACCAGCAGTCCCAACTTCCCCACTGTCACAGCTCCAGCAAGAAAGAAAACAAACCAGAAAAAAAAAAGGATTCTGTCTGCCACCATCCATCTTAAGTCAATCTCTGGGAACACTGGGTGTCTCCAGCCTATCCTATGCCCTGAGATAGCTCCTTGGGAACACCAGACAGGCAGTAGACAGCACAAATACAAAGTCCTTGTAGGAAGGAACGGGCTTCCTGTTTAAGACTTTTCTTATTTGTTATCGAGCGCTATCTCTGACTTTTAAGGAAGGTGGGGGAGCACAAAGGCTCCTCCCCCACACTCTGTCCCACTCATAGGTATCTTGTGTGCAGTAAAATATAGCAACTTGTATACCTTTACAGACTGGTTTAAATTCTGTATTACAGCTCCTTTATAACAGGCATTTTTATTCTTTTTTTTTTTTTTAGATCATGAGGTAATTTTTTTTTCACATCAGGCATTTTTATTCTTCTCACTATCACTATTTCTTATCTTCCAACTCTAAATTTCTCTATATACAATTCCGAAGCTATTGTGTAAGTGCTTCTTGAGTTGACAGACTGAATTGCTGTCATTTTTCAAACTTCTTAGGAAACCACCAGCCAGCTCTATGGGAAAGATGGAGCTTTCTATCCCCATAAAGACTCCCCCAAACTCCCAGAGAGGGTCTACCCTGTCCTATAGCCCATGATGAGTCAGGGTTGACTTGACAGTAGTGAGTTTGTTTGTTTCTACCCTCCAAATAGGTGTAGAATATTCAGAGACAGACACAGCCACATCACACTTACCTCCACGTTACTATAAAGCAGTGCAGTCATTTTGGAAGGCAATTTGACAAACATCAAAAGCCTAAAAATAAAAAAATGGATTCTATGCCCGCAGATGTCCAGCAAGAGTGGAATGACTGAGTAAACTGTAAGCTAGCAACTCAGTTGAATATTATATGGCTATCAAAATAAAACAAAATGATAAAGCACATAGAAAATGAGAGTCGGGAACCGATTACAAGGGACTATATGTGACCTCCTCCCTGGGGGACGGACAACAGAAAAGAGGGTGAGGGGAGATGTTGGACAGGGAAAGATATGACAAAATAACAATTTATAAACTATCAAGGGCTCATGAGGGAGCGGGGAGGGGGGAGGGAGGGGAAAAATGAGGACCTAATGTCGGGGGTTTAAGTGGAGAGAAAATGTTTTGAGAATGATGAGGGCAATGAATGTACACATGCGCTTTACACAATTGATGTGTGTATGGATTGTGATAAGAGTTGTATGAGTCCCTAATAAAATGTTTAAAAAAAAAAAGAAAAGAAAATGAGAGTCAATACGAACACTAGAATAAAAAACATGCACATGCTATGAAAGTGAGCACATATGTATGTCAAAGGGTAAAGATTAGAATGCAACACCCAAAAAGCAAAACTAAACTCACTGCCACCTACTTGACTCTGGCTCCTGACGATCTTACAGTATTTAGAAGACGGCCTCAAAGGCTTCCCAAGGCCGCAAGCTTCACAGAAACCAGCCTGCCATGTCTTGTGCACTGGAGCGGTCTGCGGGTTCGGAACACGGAGCTTTCTGTTAGCAGCCCAGCTCGAGTACCCAGGCTCCCTAGAATACCTTACAGGCAAATGAAAACAGCTCACAAAGGGCTGCAACTGCAAATGAATAACAAAAGAACTTAATGCTTAAAGGCCCTTGAAAATACAAAATAATTCATATACAGAACTGGATATATTGCCCGGGCAAAGTACATTTCAGCCTTTACTTTGGTTACCATAGTGTTATTTAGTGAGCTTCTTCCAGGCATTGTACCAAAGCACTTGACGAACATTCTTTCATTTCATCCTCATGACAACCACAGGAGGTAAGGATTATCATTTATATTTTGCAGTAAGGAAACTAATAGCAAGGTTAAGTAAATTGAATTGCATGTTACTATGGAAAGTAGAACTGAGATTGAAAGTCAGATATATTTGACTTCAGAGTCAAATGGAACTAAAACTGCCATTGTTGTTGTTGGATGCCAGAGTCAGCCCCGCCTCACAGCGACCACACGCACAGAACAAAACACCGCCCGGTCTTGCATTTTGAGCCATCATTACAGTCACCATGTAAATCCTTCGCTCATTGAAGGTTTTTTCTTTTTTACCAACTGTCTACTTTACCAAACATGAGTGATGTCCTTCTCCAGGGATTTGTCCTTCCTGAAAATATATCCAAAATCCTACCATCTTCACTTCTTAGGAGCATTCTAGTTGTACTTCTTCTAAGACAGGTCTGTTTTTTCCTTCTGGCAGACCTTGGTATATTCATTATTCTTCTCCAACACCCTCCTCCCGTCCCCCCTCCCTCATGAACCCTTGATACTTTATAAATTATTCTCATTTTGTCATGTATACATATTATCATTTTGTCCAACATCTCCCTTCACGCACTTTTCTGTTGTCCATCCCCCAGGGAGGAGGTTATATGTAGATCCTTGTCATTGGTTCCCCCTTTCCACCCCACCCTCCCTCCACCTACCCAGTATCACCACCCTCAGCACTGGTCCTGAAGGGATCATCTGTCCTTGATTCCCTGTGTTTCCAGTTCCTATCTGTACCAGTGTACATCCTCTGGTCTAGGGGACGGAAGGGAGAGGAAGCATTTAGGAACTAGAGGAAAGTTGTATGTTTCATCGTTGCTACACTGCACCCAGACTGACTTGTCTCCTCCCTGTGGCCCTTTTGTAAGGGGATGTCCAGTTGCCTATAGATAGGTCTTGGGTCCCCAATCTGCACTCCCCTCATTCACAATGATTTGATTTTTTGTTCTTGATGTCTGATACCTGATCCCTTTGATACCTCATGATCACACAGGCTAGTGTGCTTCTTCCATGTGGGCTTTGTTGCTTCTGAGCTAGATGGCTGCTTGTTTACCTTCAAGCCTTTAAGACCCCAGATGCTATATCTTTTGATAGCTGGGCACCATCAGCTTTCTTCACCACTTTTGCTTATGCACCCGTTTTGTCTTCAGCAATTGTATCTGGTAGGCCAACACCATAATTCTAAGGCATCAATTCTTCTTCAGTCTGCCTTATTCACTGTTCAGCTAATAGGTGAATATGAGGCAATTGAAAATACCATAGGATAGTCAGGTACAGCTTGGTCATCAAAGTGATATCTTTTGTTTTTTTAATACTTTATTATTTTTTAATCATTTTATTGGGGGCTCGTACAACTCCTATCATAATTCATATATACATCCATTGTGCCAAGCACATTTGTACATTTGTTGCCATCATCATTTTCAGAACATTTTCTTTCTACTTGAGCACTAGGTATCAGCTCCTCATTTTCCCCCTAACTCATGAACCCTTGATAATTTATAAATTATTATTATTTTGGCATATCTTACACTGTCCGACATCTCCCTTCACCCACTTTTCTGTTGTCCGTCCCCCAGGGAGGGGGTTATATGTAGATCATTGTGATCCGTTCTCCTGTTTTTCTTCTCTACGTGGGTTACCTCACTTAGTCTTCACAGCCTTATGAGACTTACAGAGGGAGAAGATGACTTTCTCGCTTTCACATGACAGTAAGTAATGGAAAACAATAAACATCCAACAGTTGCTCCGGGGCTGTCACAGTCCACAACCCTCGCTGTGCATTAGAATCACATCGAACACTTTAAACAAATCAATGCTTACACACCATTGCAAAGTGGTTCTAGTACTGCTACAAATGAGTGTAAGAAGAAGATGAAGAGTCTCAATAAGTGGGAGAGAGCTGTGTGCAGAGTAGGAATGATTAGCCGTGCCATTCCATATCAATTTCTAAATATGCACTAAAACAAACAAATAAATAAGTAACTGCCATCGAGTCAATGCCAACTCATGGTGACCCTATAGGACAGGGTGAGACCAGCCCCGTTTGTTTCCAAGACTGTGTGAGAGGAGAGAGCCCATCTTTCTCTCATGGAGCCACTGGTGGTTTCAAACTTGGTACCTTGTGTTTAACAGTCCAACTCAGAATCACTATGCCCCAGAACTCATTAAATAGACACAAGTACATAAATCACTGGGGCCCAAAGGACCTACTTATCCCAAACTCCATACTAGACCCACTACCATTGAGTCAATGTCCCAAAAAGAACTGAAAGAGGTAACATATTTCAGACGTAAGACTTCACATTGAAGAGAACACAGTGTATTATGAAGATGCGTGAAAAAAGAAGACCCACGTCCAGACGTATCATTGTGAAGTATCAGAAAACCAGGCTAAAGGGGAGATCTCAGAAGTTTCCAGAAGAGGAAAAAGCGATCAACTAAAAGGAATGAGAGTCAGACAAGCATCTCAACCAGCACTAGAAAACAATGAAACCTTAACACCAGCTCCAAAAGGAAATCACTTCCCCCAGAAGTCTATGTGGTAACACACTAGCAAACAAGGGGGAAAGCAGAAAAAAGATATTTTCAAATATACAAAGACTCAGAAGTTTTCTCTTGCTTCAGGAAAACAATGGAGTAAACCCAGCAAAAATTAAAAAAAAGATTATCTGATCCAGGAAATATGGGCTCCCTAAGGGAAATGAAGAGAAGCCCAAGGTGCATGTGGGAACCAGCCTGGAGGCCATCACCTCAGCCTTGGGAAGAAAAACAAAGGAGGTGCTCAGAAGAACTTGAGGATATGAAAAAAAAAACGAAATCAAGCAGGGGGTGGGGGGAAAGCCATAGAAACTCTAGGAAAAAACAAAAGCTATAAAATAAAAGAATTGTAATGATCATATTCTACTTGGCTCTGCAATGAGGTATATTTACATAATCATCATAATAACTGTTTATTGCTTTTTTGATCTTTGAAACCAACTTATAAATAAGGTACAGAGACTCAAGAATGGCTAAAAAGAGAGGTCACCAGGGGCAGTGTACAGGTTGACCATCTGCCCAAGACAGTCTCAGTTTTCACCTATTGTCCCAACAAAGTTACAGTGCTCTGTCACACACAACAGCATTATCTCAGCGTGAATAATAATAAATAACATGGTCACCTACATAGTTGCATAACATGAATGCTTAGGAGGGGAAAACGAAGAATAAAGAAAGATACATTTGTTTAATACCCAGACATGTGTGTTGCATGAACATTCAGCCTCTGCTTGGTCAGCCCTACAGAGATCCATCGCTTTGGAAAACCTCATTTCATTTCATTTCCATGGAGGGCTAATAGGTGTGGGGGTGGGGGAGAAAAGAGGGCAGAGTCAGGGAGAAGGGCGTAGGAGTAATAAGTAAGGTCTTCAATGAGTCAAGAGATCCTGACACACCAGTCTGGAAGACTGACTTAGGGCTGCAATGGATGGACATCTTACAAGAGAGGGACTGAAAGAAAGTCTGCAGTTACAACAGTGGGAGGACAGCACTCCTTTTCCTGCAGATGGAAGGCCTTAAATTACTACTTGCCTCAGAACCTGAAGTCAGACAGATTCCATGGAATGCGATTAGAACAGAGGAGGTCACATGACAGAAACACCCCATAAAAAGCAACCGAGTAACACTTAGTACGGACAACTGCTTAACCACAGCCTGGTGGCCAGGGGCAATGATTCCAGAGCACCTTGCTGCTATTGTCTAGCTCCCTCCTTCTTTTTAGGAGGAAAATGGAGCCAAGTCAAATATTTCATGCATGTAATTAAAATGAGCACAAATGTCTTCCATGATGGTTGTCTTTGTGGCAAATAAGTCATCTAACCGAACCTACACATCCCAGGATACCTTCACTTGAGTTGTCGATCTTACCGAAGGCTGCTCACAGAAGGAGGGTGCAACTCTAGGAAATCGTACAGGCATTCTATCAAGAAATATATTTGTACACATGCTCTGCTTAACAGTTTGATAAACTGCTAAAAATTAAAGCTGTGTCATACACAATAAAAAGGAGACAAATACTTTACGGGAACTGTGATTAATTGAATTTATGTATGACAAAATTTCTTTGTATCCACTTCTGTAATAACAATGTAGCATGTAACCATGTTGCCAAATGTGGCAACAAGATCTTCTCAGACTAAAAAAGTCTCAGATTCCTTAATTCTGAATGTGGAATTTGTCGTGCCTTGTTTTTAATATGCTTCTTGGCATGTTTTAAAAGCACTAGTAAAAGAAGTGAGTGAGTATGGCTTAAATCAGTAATGTACTTTCTCTAGACCTATCATTAGTAAAACTAATGGTCAGGTTGTTCCATTAACTGTTTTCACTGGGTTCTGGTACATGAAGAAGCTGACTGATTATACAAATAGCATCCAAGTTCGTATGGATTGGTTAAACTACCTACCTGTGTAGGGAAAATGACTACCACACTTTTATGCACAGAGCATACACCTTCGATGTTTGTTTGCTAGTCATGCCCATCCTTGGAAGGTATTTTCCAAAGCATAGCTCTGCCAGTCATTTTTACCGTGTGCCAGGAGTGACTGTAAAAAATAATAAATTGGCATTGCATATCTCTTGCTCTAACAGCATCTTTTGCTTCCCCTGTGCTAATTTTTTTCCATTTGAAAGAAATTGTTGTCCATTAGGGAAGGGTTGGAGAGTGGATCATCAATAAGTTTTACATTCCATAGCAAACACACATTTTGTTTCAACTCACCCCTTGCCATCATCTCAATATCCCATCACTTACCCCACTCCCTGTATCTCCTGTCTCCATCGCCTTCTTTCCTTTGTCCTTGGACCACGCTGCTCTTTTGATCTGCAGGGGTTACGCTGAGGGTGAGTTCCAGACCTGAAGGGTGACTAAAAGCCATGGTCTCGGAGGTTTTGCTCTATCCCAACCTGTCAGAATTCCTAGTCTCTTTATTGATTTGGTGAGTTCTTCCACATGTCCCCCACACTATCTAGAACCTTCCAATTTGATCCTTTTCAGAACAGTTGGCAGTAGTAGTCAGGCACTGTGTAATTCTTCCAGTCTTAAAGTCATGGAAGCTAAGGTTTGAGTGGTCCATTAGTCCAATCAACTAAAGATTTCCATATGTCCTTGTTTTTCATCATTCTTCTTTTCTTGGGACAGGGAAAGATCAATGGCTGCATTAAATGACTGCTTATAAGGTTTTAAAACCCACATTTTCACTCTCTAAATTTTCTTGTTGGCATTCTCTGGCTCACGTAGTGACCATCCAATGAGTAATTCCCTTCTACTCATTGGGCTTCATACTTGACTTTCCAAAACCAAAACCAAACTCAATGTTAAGCAGGTGAGGGCGATGCACAGCAACCGTAAAGGACAGGAGAGAGCCACCTCTGCAGGTTTCCAACACTGGAGCTCCTTGCAGGAGTAGAAAGCCTCATCTTTCTTCAGTGGGGCTGCTGGTGGTGTTCAAACTGCTGAACTCCTGGGTACCAGCCCAAGGAATAACCACTATACCACCCGGGCGCTTACTATTTTCTATAGTGGCCATTCTAGATTTTCACAATATACTTGTCAGTGATTGAAAAAAACAGGCTCTCAAACTACAATTGAGCAGGATCCTATTTCATGCAACGTGTGTGTATATGTTATGTGTGTGTGTGCATAAATTTGGAAGTGAATACCTCCAAAGTTAATAGTGATTATCACAGAGTCCCAGACTGCAGGGCAGAGTTGGTCTGGTACAGTTGTTAAGAACAGGGACTCTGCAGGGAGGAGACGAGCCAGTCAGGGTGCGATGTAGCAACAATGAAAAATACAACTTTTCTCTGCTTCCTAATGCTTCCTCCCCGCCCCGCCCCCCACTATCATGATCCCAATTCTACCTTCCAAGTCTGGCTAGACCAGAGGATGTACACTGTACAGATCGGAACCGGAAACACAGGGAATCCAGGGCGGATGATCCCTTCAGGACCCATGTGGGAGTGGCAATACTTTGAGGGTGGGTTGGAAAGGAGGAACTGATTACAAGGATCTAAATGTGACCTCCTCCCTGGGGAGCAGACAACAGAAGAATGGGTGAAGGGAGACGTCGGACAGGGCAAGATATGACAAAATAATAACATAAATTATCAAGGGCTCGTGAAGGAGGGGGGAGCGGGGAAGGAGGGGAAAAAACGAGAAGCTGATGCCAGGGGCTTAGGTGGAGAGCAAATGTTTTGAGAATGATGAGGGCAATGAATGTACAAATGTGCTTTACACAATTGATGTATGTATGGATTGTGATAAGAGTTGTATGAGCCCCCAATAAAACAATTTTTAAAAAGAAGGACAGGGATCCGGGGGCTAGGTTACCTCCATCCAAGTCTTAGGCCTCCCACTTCTTAGCTGTGTGGTGTTGGGCTCCACCTGATCTTCCTGGGCCTCAGCTTTCTTATTTGTGAAAGTGAGTTGTTAGTTATTATAGGTAAAGCACTCAAAACAGTGTCTCACACAGAGTACACAACTCTATAAATGCTTTATATTATGCATGGCTTTTCTGTTTGTCTTTCTGTATTTCATTACTTATCTATAATGAAAGGTTTATCCATGTATTACATTTTTAAGCTAATATTAAAACTAAAAATCTGCACAACAGGAGAAGAATCCAAGATGATGGACTAAGTAGATATACTATCGAGACGCTCCACTACGAAGGACCAAGAGAAATCAAGTGAAACAAGTACTCATGACTATCTTGAAACCCTGAGCTTCAAAGGAAAAGGCCAAGAAGTATAACAAAGAGCAAAAAGAGGAAGAAATTAAATGAAAACAATTACAGAAGATATTTAGAGTGGTGAATAGTCAACTGGACATAGCATGGCCATTTTGAAAAAAGGAAAAATAGAATAGAAACAAATGAAATAGAGAACAGAAAAACAGTAGAAAGAATCAACAAGACTAGAAGCCGGTTCTTTGAAAATCATAATAAAATTGACAAACCACCGACAACTTTTGCAAAGAAAAAGACGCAACTAACATGAATAAGTAATGAACTAGGTGATGGCACAATGGAATCAATTGAAATAAAAATGGCATTAACATAGTCCTGTGAATAACTATTTGGAAACCCAGAAGAAATGGGCAAACTTCTACAAACATACCACCTACTTAAGCAAACATAGTAGAGGTAGAAATTTTAAATATATGCATCACAAAAGTAGAAAATTAATAGGACATTAAAAAAATACAACTTCTCAAAACAACAAATAACTCCAGGCCAGTCACTACCAAATCTTAAGAGAAGAGCTGACACAAATTCTACTCACACTATTCCAGAACATAGAAAGAGATGGAATATTCTTGAATTCACCCTATGAATCTACATATAATCCCCTCCCTGGGGGACAGACAACAGAAAAGTGGGTGGAGGGAGATGCTGGACAGTGTAAGATGGACAAAATAATAATAATTTATAAATTATCAAGGGTTCGTAAGGGAGGGGGGAGCAGAGGGGGAGGGGAAAAAATGAGAAGCTGATACCAAGGGCTCAAGTAGAAAGAAAATGTTTTGAGAATGATGATGGAAACAAATGTACAAATATGCTTGACACAATGGATGGATGGGTGGATTGTGATAAGAGTTGTATGAGCCCCAATAAAATGATTTTACAAAGAAAAGGAATTCACCCTACGAACTCACCAGAACCCTGATTCCAAAGCCAAACGTAGTCACCACCAAAAAGACAAAATGATAGGCCAGTATCCATCATGACCATAGAGGGAACACATTTCAACAAAATCCTAGTCAATAAATCCAACAACAGCAACATCATAACCAAATGGGATTCCTACCAGATATCTATGAATGTTCTAATATTAGAAACAAAATCAGTATAATTCACCACAAGAAAACAAAGGAAAAACAGCCAATTATTACGTCAATCTAAGCAGAAAAGGCTTTTAACACAATCCAATACCCATTCCTGATTAAAAAGGAATAGAAGGAAAATCTCTCAGTATAATTAAGAGCAAATACACAAAACCAATGCCCAACAGAATTCTTTTTGATGACTAAAACATTTTCCTTGCCAACAAGAACAAGATAAGGATTCCCTCTGTCACCATTCCTGTTCTGGGACATAGCAGAAGTTCTAACCAGAGCAATAAAGCAAGAAAGTCAAGTAAAAGTCGTCCAAATTGGCAAGAATAATAAGACTTAAAACTATCACTATTTGCTGATGGCATGATCCTGTACTTAGACAATCCCAGAGATTCAACAACTACTGGAACTAACAGCATTCAGCATAGCAGCAGAGCACATTATTGACTTACAAAACCCAGTCAGTTTCTTCTAGCTCACAAAGAGAACTATACAAAGGGAACAGCAAAGCAATACATTTACAATAGCCACACAAATGATTATTTAGGAGTAAATCTATGATACAAAAGACCTATTCAAAGAAGGCTGCAAAACATTACTATAAGAAACCAAGACCCACTGTCAGAAGGTCAATTATGACTCATGATGAACCTACAGGGAAGGGTAGAATTGCCCCATGGGTTTCTGAGACTGTAATCTTTACTGGAGTAGAAAGCCTCATTTTTGTCCCTCAGAGGGGCTGGTGGTTTCAAACTACTGACCTCGGGATTGGCAACCCAAGGTGTAACCTGTACCCTAACAACAGACCTACATAAATGGAAGAATATGCTATTCTCATTGAAAGGAAGACTTAACATGATGAAAGTGCCAATCATTCTTGTTTTGGTTGTCCAGGGCTGCTATAACAGAAATACCACAAATAGATGACTTTAATGAGCATAAATTAATTTTTTTATAGTTTAAGAGGTTAGAAGTCTGAATTTGAAGCACCAGCTCTAGGGGAAAGCTTTCTCTACCAACTCTAGAAGGTTCTTGTCTCTTTCAACATCCATGGGCCCAACATGCCTTGAAGATCTCCATGTGTCCTGATCTCCCCTTGGACCTACAGCTTCACAGCACAGGATTCCTGATTCCAAAGGAGGTGCTCTAATCCCAATTCTTTATGGTGGTACTGAAGTCCCTCTGTTCTCTGCTCGCTTGTTTAGTTCCTTTTATATCTCAAAAGAAACTGACTAGAGATACCACCTAATTATGTATATCATATCTTACTTTATTAAAATAATTGGCTTTAATCCTACCTCCTTGATATTACTGAGATAAGGATTAGTAACACATATGAGGGGGTGCCCCCCCAAAATGGATTTTTCCCCCAAAGGTATTTAAATTTTTTTTACAGAACAAGCTTATCACCTTCAAAGTACTCTCCATTACACTTAATACATTTGTCAAATCTGTGATTCCATTCTTGGAAGCAGTATTCAAACTCATTTGTTTGGGTGGCTGAAAGCACCTCCCTCGTTTTTTTCTTCACCTCTTCTATGTCATCAAATCACTGTCCTTTCATATCCCTCTGCATTCATGGAAACAAAAAGAAGCCGCATGAGGAGAGGTCAGGTAAGTGCATGGGGCTAAAGAGGCAAGCTGTTTTTTGCCAAAAACTGCGCACTGAGATGGCTGCGTGAGCAGGTGTATTGTCTTGTGATGGCAAAACAAGCCCCCCAACTGCCACAACTCAGGCCTTTTTTGTCACACCGTTATGCCATCTTTTCAGAACCTCTAAATAGAAAGCTTGATTTAAGTCTGACCTGGTGGAACTAACTCCAAATGCACTATCCTTCTCACTTCAAAAAAACCAAATGGGCATTATTTTGATCTTTTATTTCACTTGACAAGCTTTTTTTAGGCAAAGTGACAATGGCATCTTCCACTAGCTTGATTGATGTTTGCTTTGGGGTTGTAAGAATAGCACCATGTC
>NW_022103915.1:44907725-44930520 GCF_000313985.2 Echinops telfairi
GAGCTGTTCTTTCAAAGCACAGCCTGTTTCCCGTCTACGCTCTTTCCCTGGTCAGTCAGAACCCCAGGCACAAATTTTGCAGTGTCCCTTCTCATTCCCAAACCACCCATTAAAATTTGCTGAACCGAACTCCAAGATAGTCCAGATAACTTCCCCATCCCTTCAATGGCCCATTGTCGTTGGTCTTCAAGCACAAGTGCGTGACTTTTGTGCACATTTTCATCCATTTGAGAAGTTAACAGACATCCAGGAAGAGGCTTGTCATCAACTGACATTTCACCTTTTTTTGAAATGAGAAAACCACTTGGACACTTGAGTTTTTACCATAGCGCAGACCTTGTAAACTGTGTTCAACATCACAACAGTTTCTGCAGCATTTTTCCTACATAGGAAACAACATTTCACAGCCGCATGTTATTTTCTTAAGTTGGCCATCACCAAAAGCGAGGTTTGAGTGAAAAAATTCACTGTGACCAGAGAGAAACTTCCCAGACGATGCCACTGGGTGCACTAAGTCAGAGTGAGTTGCTCAATGCTCGCCTAGCAGGAAAAATGTGTACAATGAAAGCTCACCTAGTGAAGCTATTTTCCATTTTGTGTGTGTGTGCGTGTGTGTATATATCCTCTTTTAGAATAATTCCATCAGACCAAATAAAGGAGGGTAATTTACAAAATATTGAGATTCATGGTCCAGCCAAATTGGTATATATTTCTGGGAAACACAATTCACTCTATAACATTTCCAAAGCAACCTATGGCTACAATGCCATCCTCCTCCAGACTTCATCATCATTCTTTAGAAAGATGAAGAAACTAATCAGTGCCTTTATAGGGAAAGGAAAGAGAGTCCTGATAAGCAAAGGATTTACTAAAGAAGAACAACGTAGGAGCCTTCACACTTTCTGATCTCAAAAGCTACTATACAACCATGGTATTCAAAACAACTTGGTCTGGTACTGGTAAAACCACAGATGTATAAACCAATGGAACAGAATTGAGAACTCAGAAGCCAATCCATCCACCTATGAATAGAGGATCTTTGACCCACACCCATTAAATGGGGAAGAGATCGTTTCTTTAACAAATGGTGATGTCAAACTAGATATCAATTTGCATTAAAATGAAATAGGATCCATATCTCACACCACACATAAAAACTAACTCAAGATGGACCAAAGTCTAAAATGTAAAACCAAAAACCATAAAGATCATCAAATTTTAAAAATGGGATAAACTTAGAAGCCTAATGTATTGTTGTTGTTGCTGATATCAAGTCAGTTCCAACTCATAGTGAACCTATGTGCAAAGAACAAGTGGGTCAGAATGATAATCTCAGGGACAGCAAAGTCAATTGCCAAACCACAGTCCACAAAGGTGATGTTCTACATCCTACTTGGTGAGTAGTGATTGAGTCTTAATAGCTGTGAACAGCCATTTAAAATGCAACGTATTGGTCTCTCCCTATCTGGAGCAATGATGAGTGAAGAAAATCAAAGACTCATGGAAACAATTAATCCAAAAACTAATGGAGTGCACAAACCTCAGCCTGAACAACCCTGAGGCCAGAATAGCCAAATGGTTATCCCAACTGGCCACCCTGAAAAGGATCCCAATAGATGATCCTAAATAGAGTGGGAGAAAACTGTGAAACAAAACTCAAAATCATAAGAATGACCAGGTTTACTGGTCTGACAAAGATGAGTAGAACCCTTCAAAAGAATTAAAACTACCAATATTTTCAGGTGCCTTTAGTCAGACAGTTTCTAAGAGAAAAAAAAAGCAAGAAGACAAACAGAGAGCTCTGGTGAGTCTAAAAAATGGGGCGAAGATACGCTCATGGGTGACATGGGTGTGGACATATAAAGCTACATATAATACTGAGATGAAACTTGAGCTTGATACAGGAGAAAGGAAGCCAACAAAGGAATTTTACACATTTTCCTGAGTTACTCATTTTAAGAGTCTGAACAACTGAAATCAGGAAACACCTGTGATTGTTAACATTAGTTAGGAAATGACTTTAAAAACTTGGACTTGATTCGAGATAACTGATAGCAGGCAATGGTATCACTCCAGCATCATGTTTTCAAGTAAGCACACAGGCTATTTCTCTTGCATTCTTTTTGTTGCTGTTTTTTAAATATATAATTTCTGTTAGAGGAATTGATGTACTATATTTATGATATGATTAGAATGTTTACCTTTTTTAATTACCTGGAATATAGCCAGATAATTGGTTTTTGTAACACAGTATAAATATCCAACATTCGGTAGAATCACCCCAAACAGGTTGCCATTAATTTAGGATGAAAGTAAACATATATATATATATATATAAAGAATGATTTCAGTTAAGAGAAACATAGAGCACTGTAATAAGAATATGACCCAGAAATTTAAAATAAAAACAGGAAAAAGATGAACTCTTTGATCCAGAAAAGCTGCTAGGGAACTCTAGACCCAACTTTCACTTATCGATGTGGAGCCAGTACTAGAGTTTTAGTATTTCCTAGGTCTTCAGAAGGAGGGGCCAGAGCAGGTTCTAGTCTCACACAAACAAGTGACCGGCGTGTCTTATCTTGAATTGATTTATATAAATAACATTATCACTTATATTACTTTGATGTGTTCTGTTAAACTATAAAATATAAATTGTGGTGCAGTCAAGGGCTTACGTCAGCTTTCCTAGGAACACAGAACCAAGCAAGTTGGCTTCTGGCATTTTCCTTTGATGTTTTGGTTTTGTTTTATAGGAAAATTACAAGATAAACTTTCTACTGATGAACAAGAAGATTTATATGGATCATTTTATTATCTTATAATTTTATAAAGTTCTACTTTCTTAAAATAAGGAAGACATTAGGGAATTCTGCTATACCCAAATCATGTCTTTATTGCTAGAAAAACGTCCTTGTAATGCTTGATACATTCTGCCATGAGACTGAAAGATAGGTTCATGTTTAATATTAAGCATTATGATTGCAGGATTTTAATGACTAAAATTAAGTGAACTTTAACCAACTAAAGATGAGTAAAGCAAAAAAAAAAGACTAGCAAAGTTAGGCTGTTGCTGTCAGGTGACATGGAGTCAGTGTCCACTCACAGTGACCGTCTGTGAGCAGAACCACGCTGCCCAGTCCTGTGCCATCCTCACAACGGTCGGTCTGTTTGAAGGCCCCGGCACAGCCACTGCGTCTGTCCGTCTCGCTGGCTGTCGTCCTCTTTTTCACTGACCCGCTACTGTACCAAGCATGACATTCTTCCCTAGGGACATAATAATCATCAAAACATCCTAAAATTGATTGTGGTGACGATTGCACAACTCTTTTTAGTATGGTTGAACTAATGAATTGTGTAACCTGTGATTCATACATCAATAAAACTGGTACAATTTTTAATGTTCTTAAACAAACCAATAATGACAATAAAAAACAGTGCCCCAATATAGATGTGAGGCAACCATCTCTAATACTTTTTTAGAAAAACATTATCTTTGTATTAGTACTTTATTAAGGTGGACATACTATGCCAAAACTTACACGAGAAGTTCTCTGCTTCGAGCCATATACAATGACTTGCCCTCCCACAGAACACATGTACAAATAGCCGACATTTGAAACAAGCACCAGGGGACTGGGACCCTTGTGAGAAAGGAAACACAAAGTGTGCTCCACGTCCTCTTCAGCTTTCTGCCTCTGGGCTCTGACTGAACCCAGAGGGAGTGGGATTCAAGGAATCGTGGCAGGTCTGCTGAGCTGAAGACGTTCGACATGCCCCTGGTGCCTGGGATTTATAAGGCAAGGTCCCAAAAGGGAAGGCGCGTGTAGAGGAGGACAAGGAAGATTTCATTAGGGCCCTCACGCAACCCAGGTGCAGGACGAGATTGCAGGCGGGCCAGCAGAGAGCGGCTGCGTTGAGTCTGAGGGCTGAGCCAAGATCTCAGAGGTCGTGCAGGGCTGGAATCACTGGACTCATGGGCTGGCCAAAGAGAAGAAGCATCTCTGAGCACTTCAGAAACTTCCAAGAGCCCATGCCTCAGTGGGGTACACTCCAGGACAAACGGACTGGATAAAACAAAACTGGTCTAACACTAGAAGCCTAACGAAATCAAGAAGATGTGCCATTAATGGTAACTGCCTGCTAGGAGATACCTCAACATTCTTCTAAGGATTCCTGTAGCTCTCTTACAACAATATCATAATTCTAAAATAGATGTGTGAGGGCACAGGGAAATGTGATCAGTAATCAAGAGAAAACAGTCAATAACCAGAATCCAAGATGACCTAGATGGAGGAGCTAGCAGACAAGGTCTTAAAACAGTCATTAAAAACATACTCAAGGGTACACAGAAAAGACTGTTCTCGTTAATGAGTGCACAGGAATTATCAGCCAAGAAAACAGCTAAATGGATATATTAGAACTAGAAACAAATATCCAAAAAAACACTGTACTGAGTTGTTGGGGGAGACTGGAGATGGCCAAGGGACTGGCCAGTTCACACAAAGAGAGATCATTGAAAACTATCTAATTTGAATAACAAAAAGAGAGAGATTAAAGAAAAGTATGGCCTGTAGTCAAGCATCTACCATATATGTAGTTAGAGTCCAGTAGAAAGGAAGAGAGAGAATGGAATCGAATGGAGTCAAATTTCAACTCATTTGCTAGAAAATAGCAGCCTGCAGATCCAAAGATCAGCAAGTACTGAGCGTGAAAAAGCAAAATGAATGGAACTTAGTACACCTTAGCAAAAAGAATGAAAAAGAAAGAGAAAGCATAATCTCCCCCCTCCTGGGGGGGCGTTAATTACATACCCGGGAATAAGGCTCTGAGTGACAGTTGCATTCCTGTTAGAAACAACAGAGAGTAAGAGGAGCATGAAGCTCGTTGTCTTAGCTTTATGCATGGTACTTAGGGAGTGAAGTTGGGAAGAAGCTTTATTAATGAAACATCTTCTAATAGGCAATTAGAGGTGAGTGTAATGAGCCTCGCTCCTGGCATCAATCCCTAAGGCAGGCAATTAATTGTTTTATTTCCCAGGGTTGTGGAGAGTTCCTCAAATAAATTTGTAAATAAACAGGTAATCTAAGTAAAGACTTCTGGTGATACAGAGCTCCAGTGTCAGCAGATGGCTCTGCTCATACAGGTTCATCCACAGGACCACAGCATCAGCAGGATGCTGCTCTGAGAGGAAGGCAAGGGAGATTATAGTCTCTCATATGACACAAGAACCCCATGTCCCAATCTGAAGGCATGCTGAATCACCTCATTTATGGAAAGCCAGTGTTTGCTGCTCTAAATATGTGTACAAGTTATTGTGTTTGATTTTCTTCTTTAATAAGTTTGACTGTGATTTTAAAACTACAATGCTGACAGATTTTACATGAAAAGGTATCTACTACCATCAAAAGAAAACACATTTATCTTTAACTGCACAACCTATCAGTAGGATTTAAAGAGTGTTTCATATCTGAAAGGCACAGTGCCATCTAATGGCCAGACGCTGTAAACCAAGAGAGAAAAAGAAAAAGAATCAGAACTAAAATCCTAAGACCATTCCTCTAAAGGGCAAATGAATTTCAAGTGTCAGCCTTATCGAACTAGCCTTGCATAGCTTTGCCCTATGATGTTTCTGTGCATTAAAATGACCACATGACACACATAACTGGTCCTATTTTAAATTTAAATGGTTCATGACAAATCTGTAGCCAGTCCGTATACCTAAAAATATTGCAGAAGCTTTGGATACCTTGGTTGAAAAATATGTTTAAGTAGGATAGACATTTTTTTTCAAGGAGGTAAAATTAGGATAATCAACACAGTACTTTGTCTTGGTTTCTACCAGACTGGTGCATGGAAAATAACGTTCCAACAAGCCTCCCTCGGTGGTGCTGCTGGCTACTGCTGAGTAGACAGTCTCACTTACAGGCCTCCCTTGTGCCAGAGCAGAACCGTCCCATTGGGATTCTTGCCTGTAATTTCTACGGACACAGATCACTCGGGCTTTAGCCCCAGGAGTCTATGGTGGATTTGAACCAATACCCTTTCAGTTAGCAGCCAAGCACTTAACTCTTATACTGCCAGGCTCTTTACAGTCCCTCAAATTTGGGAGAAGTATCACTCACTCATTGTCATCGCGTTGATTGCAACTCATAGCGACCCTACAAGACAGGCTAGAACCGCTCCCGTGTAGATTTTCAAGGCTGTAATTCTTCACAAGAGCAGAAAGCCTCATCTTTCTCCCATGGAGTGGCTGGTGGTTTTGAACTGCTGACCTTGCAGTTAGCAGCCCAACGAGTAACCCACTGCACCACCTGGGCTCCTGGGAGGATTATGGGACTACTCAAAGGGGCTCTGGTGACACTGTCAGACAAGGTTGGCAATCCAAACCCACCAGCCACTCTGCAGAAAGAAAATAAAAGACGAGGCTGTCTGTCTCTGTAAATATGTACAGCCTCAGAACCCCTAGACAGGGTCACTAGAATCAGAACGGATTCAATGGCAGTGAGTTTGAGGTTTTTGCAAAAGAATCCTAAAACTCTAGGGAAAGAAAGTGCCGTTAACATCGTTGGTTCTGTTCTGGAAAGCGGCGGTACACACTAACTCTGAGGTTAATTTTTTTTCCTTTGCTCACTCATGCCCCCCAAGTCTGTGGGCATAGCCAGTGGTTCTCAACCTTCCTAGTGCCGGGACCCTTTCATACAGTTCCTCATGTGGTGGTGACCCCCCAACCATAAAATTATTTTCGTTGCTACATCACTGTCATTTTGCGACTGTTATGGATCCGGCAGCCCCTGTGAAAGGGTCGTTGGACCCTCAAAGGGGTCGAGACCCACAGGCTGAGAACCGCTGGCAAAAGCAGAGCCGTTGCGTGGGCACACATGCATATGTGTGGCTATGGGGGATCTTACTCAATCATCACCCAAACCTCTGTGCTTGCTGCTCTGAGAGCAACAGATCCCTGACTTAGATGTAGCGGTGACGCTCCTGTGTCAAACCAGTCGCCTCCGGCCCCAGCTCAGTGACATGGTCAAGGCTAGGTGTCTGTGACCTCTGCCCATCTGAGGTACTTTGAACCATGTTCTATAGAGATCAATAACTTTGTGTAAGAATTAGTTTTGAAGTATCCTGCACTGGTTGACAAAAGGAGCCTTCTCCCTCCCCCAAAGTAGGCTATTTCACACTCCCATCCCCGTCTGTCAGGAAATCTGGCACCACAAAAATGCCACTAAAATGCTATGCGGTGCAAAACTGCTGCTTTGCTCTTCAGTCACCTGGCGTTCTGTTCTTCCGGGAATGAAGATCAGGTTGCCTCGTAGATGACTTCATGCAAAATTGTAAACGTTGCTGGAATTAACTTCCAGGCTTACTAAAATGGTACAGAGAATTTCAATCACGGAAAACGACACAAAAGAAGCGGAGGGTTTACAACAAGCAATTCATTACTTTATACCAAGAGCATGTGAAACAATGACTTCAGCCAGTGGGCAGCAGCAAAAACACTAGTCTTTACTTTCCCGTTGGCCTCCATTCAGACACTAAAAGATTCGCATGAAGGAAGTGAGAGATGTAAGAGGTAGGGCAGAGCGATGGCTTGTCAGTGAGGGGCAGAACCACTAAAAGGCCTGGATGCGGGGGAACCCGCAGGCTGCCATCCACTCCTCCCTACCCGGTGTAACTGCACGGTGGTCTTTCAGGGAACTGCTAGTACCCCACCGTGCACCTTAAGAAAGGAGAGGTTTGAAACGTTAGTAACTGCTCAACGCCCTACAGTTAGTGAGAGACAGAGGAGTGAGGTAGATTCATAGTTAAATTAAGTAACTGGGTCTGCAGGAGGGTCCTGGGCTTCGCAACTTCAATAGCACCTGGTCATTCTCTGAGGGCTGCTTGTTCAGATCTCTTCTGATAATCCTGCTCAGCAGAGGCATTTAAGAACCCCTCTATTGGGCCTGGGAGGACTTTGGAAATATATCATAGGACTAGCTCCAATCTTTCCCCCTTCTGCTTTGGATTTTTAAAAGGATATAATTATTTACTGGCTCTTCTGTTTATGGAGGTCCTTTAATTATACATAATACCTTAGTGACCAGTATTGTCTCTAGCACAAAGGCCCAAACTTCATACGTTGGGAGTGGAGACCACCCGGGCTTTGAGAGGAGGAGTCATCGGCAGGGCGAGTAGATTGACTGGCCTGTCCACCTCGGTCAAGGAAACAAAGCAGCATAGCCCGGTTCGTAGCGGAATATGGAAGCAGAAATTTCAAAGGGCTACCCAAGAATATGTAAAAATCAATATCAATATGCTATTGCCTCAAAAAAGCTTGGTTGGAGGCCCTGAGCTTAGTCATCACCCTCTTAATAGTCAGTTTCTGGGGCAACGTTTCCCTGGTAAGGATTTCCTAGGATACATACTGGACATTTAGGAGGCCAGAGAATGGGAGCTGGCCGTACTTCATCCTATTGCTTAGCAAAGAAGAATCGGTGTGTTTGAATTAAGGTACTGGCGAAGAGTAGTCAAAGCACCATACACTGAACAAACAACAAACACCAAAAACAAAGAACTCTGTCTTGGAAGAAGTACAGCCAGAATATTCCTTAGAGGCAAGGATGGGAAGGCTGGGTCTCTTATCCTTTGGATCTGCTATCCGTAGACTAGTGCCAGGAAACAGATACCAGGCTTTGCCAAGTACATTCTCCAAACTGCAAACTGCCATTGAGTCAATGCTGACTCACAGCGACCCCTTGTGGGTTTCTGAGACGGAAACTGTTTATGGGAGTAGAAAGCGGACCTTTCTCCCTCGCAGCTGCTGGTAGTTTCCTTGCAGGGCAGTGAAAAGAAGGATGACCATCCACGAGACGGACTGTCTCAGTGGCTGCAGCAGTGGGTTCGCACATAGGACAATGGTGAGGATGGGGCAGGACCGGCCTGTGTCTGGTTCCGTTGTGTGATGCAACGGAACCCACTCAGTGGCACCCAATAGCAACACTGCATGGCGTATTTTAAATATCAAGCCAAGTAAAATTCTTGGAGAAGATGCATGGCCTTCCGATCTGTCTACTAAAGAGCTCATATTGCACCTAATTGATTCATTAAACATGGGTGTACCTCCAGGTGCCTGGGGAACTGAAAGGTTTGGTTTCCTTGGTGAGTGGTGTGTGTTTGGCTACGATGAGCAGAGAGGACTCTGCCCATCTCATACTGGGGATACCTTGAGTATCAGTCCAGCCCAGAGGTGGACTTTGGGACACACAGGAAAGGGGAGTCCTTCTGCTGCTTCTAGTCCTCCATAAGCCTTTCTTTGTCATTATCGCCTGCTGCTCAGCCTGTCAGGCTCACCTGTGTGGCCATTTGGGATAAGGTAAAGGGGCTCTTTGAGCGTCAGATGCTTCTGCTTTCCACGGAAGGGGCCAGACTCTCCACCAAGGTGGGGGCGCTAGTGATCCAGGGAGTCGTCATCCATCAGGCATTTCAGGGTTCTGCCCCAGTAGATCGTTGACACCGGTACCTGTACCTACTCTGTTGCTATCTTGGGGACTTACTACTCTAATGCCAGTGGCCATCAAATCAGTCGTGAGTCAGGGTGACCCCACGTGTGTCACCGTGGAACTGTGTTCCACGGAATGGTTACTGGCCGAGGTTTTGAAAGTCGATCGCCAGGTCTTGCCTCCAAGCCACCGCTATTAGACTCAGACGGCCTCACTCGTTGCCTGTGACTGGCAGTACGTATGGACACTCACACATCTGCACGAGGCTCACAGAATCCTTGAAATAAAACTTGACTCAACTTTGGGTTTGTGAGGACGGTGAAGACCCTTGGTTGGTGGAATTTTATTTATTTTATTTTTGTTGTTGGTGGTGGAATTTTAAATGAGAAATGCCCCCTTTACCAAACAGACTCGAGTGTGGCAGATTGCACTTCTTTCTCGGGGCCATCTTTGACTCCCCTCCTTGTTTACCAGGTTGACTGTCTGAAATGAAGGCCACTTTTTTGCCTGGGAACTTGTAAACTCTGGGTTTCTTTGGTTAATTTTCTGCACAAGGTCAGCTCTAGGCTTTGCTCTGCCACCATTACTCATTGTTAAACTCGTTGTCAACCTTGGGGAAGAAGCTTCCCAGAAAAACCTCATGCTGCTAACAGTTTTTTTTGGTTTTTAATAGATTTTTCTGTCATCTTTGACTCTGAGGAAGGTAAAATCAGTTACGGGCTGAGCTATGCAAGCTCAGTAGTGATCCCCCACCCTAGGCCAGCCTACACCGAGTCAGCGCTTACCACCACCATGCATCTCAAGGTAAAAAATAAGAGCCTGGTGGGGGGCCGGACACATGTTTATCTCAACGACAAGGAACAGCGGGACGGACTTCCTCTGGCACTTCAGTACCATGGCTAAATCACCTAAAACCAGAAAGGGTATTAATAGACAGCAGGTCATCTCGTTACGAAAAAGAAAAGACAAGCACTCTATATCCAACACAGTCAACTTGGCAAATATATGTATTAAAAAAAAAATTTAAGTAACATATATATATTTTCAAGAGACAGATTTTCCTATGCATGGTTTACTGGGCTTTGCTTATGAATAAAGTGGACCAGTGATTATTTTTCAGGAGACTCTGAGCATGTACAGATGGTCCTTCCTCAGCCCACCTCCAAGCGGAGGTGAAATGGCCTTCTGTCCACCCATATGTCCTTGTCAGGTGCCTCAGATTTAATAAGGAGTTGTCAATCCCTCCAGAGCTTGCTTATGAAAACATATGGCTCTATATCAAACTGGTAACCTAGAAACTTTGAACCCACTGCTGCTCATTAGCTATTGAAAGCTTGGGCAGGTGAGTAATATTTATGGAGTGTCACCTGAAAGACAGACACAAGTCATTGGAGATCAACTGTGAACCTGAAGGTTGGTTCAAAGCCATGCATTTCCATGGAAGAAAGGCCAGGCAAACTGCTTCTCTAAAGATGATAGACACGAAATAACAACAATAATAAATAATTGATCAAGGATTCACGAGGGTGGGGGTGGGTGGGGGAGGGAGGGGAAAAAACGAGGAGCTGATATCAAGGGCTCAAGTAGAAAGAAAATGTTTTGGTAATGATGACGGCAACATATGTACAAGTTGTGCTTAATCACAATTGAATGATGAATTGTCATAAGATTTGTAATAGCTCCACAATAAAATGAATAATAAAAAAATAATTAAGAAGATAGACAATAAAACCCCACCTAGACGACAGCTGTCACTTACTCCTTTAGATCAGAAGTTGCAAACATATTTTTAAGTCACAGAACTGTTGGTTGAACCAGGCCTAAGAGCTCGGGGTGAGGAAGTGACCCTGTTGCTGTCAGGTGCCACTGAGCTGGCTCTGACTCACAGAAACCTTTCATCAAACAGACGGCAATGCTGCCTGCTCCTGTGCCAAGGGCAGGGACGGAGAGCTGAAAGCCCCGCCACTGACGGGCCCTTCACAACAGGGCTTGAAACCTACTGTGAAGTCCTCTCACACCCCTGGAAAGATCAGAGGCCCAGAGCGAGGCCCAGCTGTGTCCGTGCGGCCTCTATAAATCTCCCTTCATGAACTGGGCTTCGACCAAACATGGTTAGATCTTACGCTGGCAGACGTAGAAGAAGCAATCCTACAAAATGTCTTCACTGCATGGTTGTCGTCCAAGAGTTGATTTACCTGATGTATTCATTTCCTAGGGCCACTGTCCCAAGGGACCACAAAGAGGACATAGGAATTTATCCTCTCGGTCCTGGAGGCTGGGTGTGGGAATGCAGGGTGCCCTCCTCACCACGGTCTCTCTGAAAGCTCTGAGGGCAGGTCTCCCTTGTCTCTTGCAGCGGTCTTGGGCTTGCAGATGCAGCAATCTTTGCCTTCCCCGGCCCCTGGCCATCTTCTCTCGTGTCTCTTCACTGCTTGGATGAGGGTACCACTCATAGGGTTTAGGACACCCTCCTGCAGTCTGACCTCTGAGGAACTGGTAGCACCTTTAAAGGTCTTATTTCCAAACAAGGTCACTTTCACAGGCACCAGGGGTCAGACTTCAATGTATCTTTGCGGGACAGGGGCTATCATTCAATCCATGACACGCGATTTGACATCTTCTCTGGGGGAACCCAAGAAGAAGAAAAATGTCCTAGTCTTCGTACCAGAAATCATTTAACTTCTTCCGAGTTCATGGGTGCAGAGATTCCACTCGCCCGCTTGGACTAGCTGCTGGAAAGCTTCCGACGCGGTCCTGCAGTTGACTGCCACCAAGGACCCAGGGCTTCACGGAGGTTCTTCACGCACCAACTTCTCTTTCAGCTCCATCGTGCTTTGCAATCAATTCTGGTTGTCGCTAATGGCTTTGTTTGGAAGTATTTATTTTAAAGCCACCTGCAATCCTTTAAAAATGTTGTTGTTGTTTTAGTTATATGCCATCTGTTTTAGTTATGTGCCATCTGTTTTAGTTATGTCCCACCTGTAGCGACAGCATACACCTTAGAAAGAAACACGGTCTGGTCATATGCCATCCTCACAGTCATTTGATGCCATTGTTGCAACCACTGTCTATCAATCCATCTCCTTTTTTTAAAAATCATTTTATCGGGGGCTCATACAACTCTTATCACAATCGATACATACATCCATTGTGTCAAGCACATTTGTACATTTGATGCCATTATCTTTTTCAAACCATTTTCTTTCTACTTGATCCTCATTTTCCCCCTCCGTCCCCCATGAACACTTGATAATTTATAAAAATTTTTCATGTCTTACACTGACTGATGTCTCCCTTCACTCACTTTTCTGTTATCTGTCCCCCAGGGAGGGGGTTATATGTAGATTATTGTGATTGGTTCCCCCTTTCTCCCCCACCTTACCCTTACCCTCCTGGTATTGCTACTCTCATTATTGATCCTGAGGGATGTATATGTCCCGGATTCCCTGTGTTTCCAGCTCTTATCTGTATCCATGTACATGCTCTGGTCTAGCTGAATTTGTAAGGTAGAATTGGGATTATGATAGTGGAGGGGGGGAGAAGAATTAAAGAACTAGAGGAAAGTTGTATGTTTCCTCTGTGCTATACTTCACCCTGACTGGCTCGTCTTGCCTTTGTGACCCTTCTATAAGGGGATGTCCAATTGTCTACAGATAGGCTTTGGGTCTCCACTCCACACTACCTCTCATTCGCAATGATATAATTTTTTGTTCTGGGTCTCTGATGCCTGATAGCTGATCCCATCAACACCTCATGATGACACAGGCTGGTGTGCTTCTTCCATGTGGACTTTGTTGCTTCTCAGCTACATGGCCACTTATTTGTCTTCAAGCCTTTAATACCCCAGACACTATATCTTTTGATAGCTGGGCACCCTCACCTTCTTCACCACATTTGCTATGTAACCATTTTGTCTTCAGGAAGGTGAGCATCACAGAATGCCAGGTTATTAGAACAAAGTATTCTTGGATTGAGGGAGTACTTGAGTAGAGGCCCAATGTCTGTCTGCTACCTTAATACTTAACATATAAATATATGTACATAGTTCTATTTCCCTATCATTATATACAGATATATTAACATATGTTCATGCCTGTATTTAGACCTCAATAAATGTCCTTTGCCTCCTAGTTCTTTCCTCTATTTCCTTTTACTTTCCTCTTGTCCCACTATCATGTTCGACTTTCATTCGGGTTTCAGTAATTCTTCCCCATTACATTGCCCTTGATCAAGCCCCACCAGACCTCCTACACCCTCCTCACCATTGATTTTAGATTATTTGGTGTTCCCTTGTCCCTGGGTTTATTAAGCCCCACTTCCTTTCCTTGCCTCCCCTCTCCCATATCCCCCCAGAACCGTCGGTCCTGTTGTTTTCCCCTCCGGATTGTCTATTCCACCTATCTTATCTAGATAGACATGCAGAGACAATAATAATAAGCACAAAAACAAGGCAGAGCAAAACAAAAAAACAAAAGAAACACCCCAAACGAAACAACAGCAACAAAAGAGAAAAGCCTATAAATAGTTCCAGGTCTCTTTGTTGACCTTTAGGCCTGTTTTCTGATCAAGTCTGATGGGGTGTAATGCCCTGGCCCCAAAGTCTATTTTTGGTATTCCCTGGGGACTTCATTGCTTTGCTCCCCTTGCTGCTCTGTTGCACACCCTTAGCATTACACTCCCGTGTGTTGGGGTCAGATCGGGCACAATTCTCACACTGTGCCTCAAATGTTGTCCCTTGTAGTGCTATGGGCCAGTGAGGGATGTCTTGTCTGGGGGGCGGGGGGGCAGCCCTCTGGTCCTCTCTGTGCATTGGCAGCTCTGAGCAGGAATAGTCCTCAGGGCTTGGTGGGCCAGGATGTGCTCCTCTCTCTCTCTTTCCCTCTTTGTTTGCTCCTGTGTGCTCTAATTAGATGCACCCCTCTCCCTCAGCTGTAGCTTTAGCGCTGTCTGCTGTAGTGTATTCATCTGGGAGACAAGGGGTGGGGGGATCCACATAGTTGGGATTGGGACCGGCCCCATGCAATCCATCTCCTTCAGGAGCCCCCTCTTTTTGCTGACCCTCTACTTTTACTGAGTATGAAGTCCTTTTCCAGACTGGTCTCTCCTGATAACATGTTCAAAGTACGTGATGCAGAGTCTCACCATCCTCCCTTTTAAGAAGCAGCCTGTCTGTACTTTTTCTAAGACTGATTTTTTTCATTCTTCTGGCAGTCTGTGGTGCATTCAGTATTATTTGACAACACCATAATCCAAAAGCATCAATTCTTCTTTGATCTTCCTTTTTCATTGTCTAGCTTTCGCATGTGTATGAGGTGACTAAAAATACCATGGCTCGGGTTAGGTGCATCTTGGTCCTCAAAGTTCCACCTTTGCTTTTTAACACTAAAGTTTTGTGCAGCATGTTTGCCCAATGCAACTCATCATTTGATTTCTTAATTGTTGCTTCCATGAGCTTTGATTGTGGATTCAAGTAAAACGAAATCCTTGTCATAATCAATCGTTTCTTCATTTATCTCACTGTTGTTTGGCTCAGGTGCGAGGAAGTTCCCTTCTTTGTGCTGAGGGACAATCCCTACTGAAGGGCGCAGTCTCTGGTCTTCATCAGGAAGTCTGGCAAGCCCTGTTCCCTCCCAGCAGGCAGGGTGGATGAGTCTCCCTCCAATCCTGGTATCATGTTCTTCTTCATGTGGTCCAAACCCACTGCCACCAAGTCTGATTGGCTCACAGCAACCTTGTTCCAGGTTTCCAAGGCTGTCTATCTTGATAGGAACAGCCAGCCTTATCTTTCTCACAAGGAGTGGCTAGTTGATTCGAAACTGCCAATGCTGTGGTTAGCAGCCCAACACTCACCCAACAGCATAGCCAGGGGTGCTCACACAGTGCAGCTTCTCAGATGATTTGCTCAGCATACAAACTGAGTAACCACAGTGAAAGGATGCACCCCTGACACACAATTTTCCCGATTTTATGCCATGCAGTATCCCCCCACCTCTTCTGTTCTGCCCAGACTGCCTTTTGGCCTGTGGAAGGGTTCCACATGAGCACAATTGTTTTTGGAATTCCCATTCTTCACAATGTTATCCATTTGCTTATTTAATCAAATATAGGTAAACATCTTTCTGGTATTGTTTTCAACTAATTTCATCTGATGACATCACCAATGATATCTCTTGTTCCAACTCCTTTTCTAAATCCAGCCTGAATTTCTGGCAGTTTCCCGTCGACGTACAGTTATGGCCATTTTTGAATTATCTTTGGCAAAATTTGGGTAATGTGTGTTATTAATGATATTATTTGATAATTTCCATATTCTGTTGGAGCTTTCTTTAGAATAGGCACAAATATGAACCTCTCCCATTTAGTTGGCCAGATACCTTCCAAATTTCTTCGCATAGATGAGTGACCACGTTTCTCATGGCATCCATTGGTTGAAACATTCTGATTGGTGTTCCATAGATTCCTGGAGCCCTGTTTTTTTGCCAATTCCTTCAGTGTACCTTGGACCTTTTTCTTCAGAACCTCTTGATCATATGTTACCTCCTGAAATGGTTGAATTTCAATCAGTTCTTTTTGATACAATGACTCTGTGTATTCTATGCTTACTGTTTTCTATATTGTTCAATATTTTGCTCACAGAATTCTTCAATAATATAACTCAACACTTGAGTTTTTTCTTTAGTTCTTTTGTGTTGAGAAATGTCGATCACATTCTTCCACTTTAGCTTTCTAACGATAAGTCTTTGCACATTTCATTGTAATATTTCGCTTTGTCATTTCCAGCACCCTTTGATAGCTTCTGTTAGACTCTTTTAATTCATCATTTCTTCCATTGCTTTAGCTACTCTATGTTCAAGAGCAAGTTTCAGAGTCTTTTCTGAAATTCATTTTGGTCTTTTCTTTCTTTCCTATCTTTTTAATGACTTTTTATTTTCTTCATATATGATGTTCTTGATGTCATCCCACAAACCATCTGAACTTCAGTCATGAGTATTCAATGAATCTAGTCTATACTTGAGTTGGTCTCTAAATTATGGTGGTGTCTATTCAAGGCTGCACTTTGGCTCTCATGGACTTCTTTTAATTTGTTTCAGCTTTTTTCAATTTTTTTAACCTGAACTTGCATATGAGTAATTGATGGTTTGCTCCACCCTCTGTCCCTGGCATTGATATCAAACTTCTCCATGGTCTTTGTCCACAGATTTGATTTATTTTTCCTCAATTTGATTCATGTGCATCCAGTTGTCAAAGTCCATGTGAAAAGTTGTTAAGTTGTTGAAATAGGTATTTCCAAGTGCTAGGTCATTGGTTCTGCAAAATCCTATCATGCAGTCTTTGGCATTTTTTTGAATCACGAGTATCATAATCTAAAACACTACTCTATATAAATAAAGTTCAAGGTTGGCACAAAAACTATTACTTGATGACTAACCTAGTGGTTTGTGGTTTGAACTCAACCGGCACCACGGAAGCTCTGAAGATCTGCTTTTGTAAAAATTACATCCAACATTGCTTAAAATATTATGTCCCTGGAGAAGTTCTACTCTATGACACGTGGAATCTCTGAGAGTCAGAACTGATTCAACAGCAATGAGTTAATGGGCATACAAATTAACACATTCTTAATGGGCACATCTACCAAGTCAACAAAAGGAGATGGGAATAAGGAGAGTCTAGAACTAAATAGGACCAGGTGAAGGAACTAAGCGTATATGATCTGGAGAAAACAAAAACAAAGAAGTGAACAAATTTGTTCCAACTTATAGAGACCATACGTAGGGTTTCTGAAGCTTTAAAACTGTATAAGAGTAATAGCCTCATCTTTCTCCTTCTGAGTGGCTTGTGGGTTTGAACCACCAACCTTGCAGTTAGCAGTTTAATGCTTACCTGACAGCATGACCAGGCCTCCTTGGTGGACATAATAACTATTTCAGATGTTATCCAAGGACAGGAGTAAGTTTATTCTTAGCTCGCCAAATAATACAACTAGAGATATGATGGCCGTTACCAAAGAAGCTGTTGAATACTTAGAACTGTTCAATGGGGAGGGATTGGACCTCATGAGATGGTGAGTTCCTTAACACAAGAAGTGTTTGAGTAGATCACACTTTACCCCCTACATGGTACATGGTGGACACATTTTGACTGCTTCATCAAATCTCATCCTTCCTTTGTAAGAGTTCCTTCAACTTTTACTGAAGAGGTCGATGCAAGCAGTCATGTTTGTGCCGTGTTATCTTTCTTCCGTTCCTGCCAGAGTTGATCAGATCTCTGGCCTCAAGTAAACTTCTGTCTTTTGAACTAGTCAACCGAACTACTGCAGTCTGAGAGGGAACAGGACAGGAATACAGCTCTGGTGCCAGATTCTGAGCTGTGACAACCTAAAGGCACGAACAAGCCTGAGGAATGGAAGAGCAAACCTCAGCGCCATTAGATGCTGGGCTGCCAAGGTAGAGAGAAGCAGAGGGGAATCGATGTAGAGTGAGGGGAGCTGCCTGATGGCGTTCTTCTCCGGGAAGAGTTGCACTTCTTCACTTCCTTCCTTCTGTGACATTGCTCATCTCTGAACAGTAACTCGGGCACTGAAACTGGTCTGAGGAAGTTGCATTCCAGTAATCCCAGACTAACATCAAAGAGAATTCCTGCATGAAATACGAGGCTGGCATAACCGTTTCCGATTTACTGAAACACTGGCCAGTCATCAGGTTTCTCTGAGGATGCTTCCTGGACTCCACCCGAAAGGTTTTGATGTTGTGGCAAGGGGTGTTCTCCAGGGAATATTTTCAAAAGCCACTCCCCTCCCTGGCCCCCAATCCCCAAGCACCGCGACTTTGATATTTAACCAGCTTGGGAACCACTGGATAGGTTATCAATCTAGGGTCTTAGTCCCTTTAACATTTCCAAACTTTTGTTCAAAAGTTGACGCAATGCAGTCATTCACACTATATTCTTCCTGCAGAAGGAAAACAACTTGTAAACACACCCACCATGAACTCGGACTTACTTTTCAGAGAAAAAGGTAAAGAGCCCCTGCCACCTTCCATGGGTATAGAATCTCCAGATCAAATATTAGCAAGTAAATATTGATCAGCATACACAGCATGGGCAGTTTCTCAGGCTGCTGGGCAAAGCTATTTTATCATTTGAATCAGTGACCTAGAGAAGGGAATGGAAATGGCTTACTAAATATATTGATGATATCAAACAGGGAAGAACAGGTCACTGTGCATTTGTTAGGGAACTCCCTTCTCAGTTGGTTGTTATTAGTTGCTATCAAGTTGACTCTAGCATGGGGACCCCTCACTCACAGTCATGGATTCGATTCCAACTCAGAGTGACCCCATAAGACGTGGTAGAACTGTCCCTGTGGGTTTTTGAGGCTGTTTACAGGGAGTAGAAAGTCTTGTCTTTCTTTCTGGGAACAGCTAGTGGTTTTGAACTGCTGACCTTGAGTTTAGCATCCTAATCCCTAATCACCTCACCATCCGGGTTCCCATGGTGATTCCAGGTAGAATGAAATACCACCTGGCCCAGCACCAGCTTCATGATTGCTGTCATATTTCAATCCATTGATAATCTTCCAACGGAGGGGGACTCATGTTCCAGCACTATGTCAAACAATACTCTTGATGTATAAGATTCTAAATGTGGCTAATTTTTGTTAAGTCAACCACTGGGCTATCTTCCTAGTTTGTCTTAGTCTGGAAGGTCCCTGAAGCCTGTCCACCACCTGTCTTATCAGTTTGCTATATTGATAACACATTGCTATAGCATATGTGTTATAGTACTGGAGGCTATGCCACTGGTATTTCAAGTATTAAGAGGGTCACTCTCCCCTATGGGTGTTAGGGCACATAAAGGGCTTTGCCCTGACGACATAAAAGAAGAAATGTCCTCCAGGTTCACAGGAAGGACAAAATCCTGGGCTCATCACTGCTTCCACAGCCACCAGAAACCTGGAAAAAACCAATAGCTGGCCCAGATTTCTAAGGCTGACATGACAAAGTACTGCAATCTGCATGCCTTGAAAGTACAGGTCTGGAGACTGTCATTCACATCTGAGTCTCAGCCATATTGATTTCTTCTGGAGCCCTTGAGAGAACTTCACATGTTCCTCTCCGAGTTTCTGGTGGCTGCCAGCAATCATGGCATTGCTCCACTGCTTACAGCTGCATCTGCTTCTGTCCTCCCATGCCATCGTCTGTGTTTGTTCTTCTCCTCCACAGATACTAATCGAAAGGGAGTAAGCGTAGGACCCATGCTGCTCCAATCTGATGGTTCTCATCATTGATAGCATCTGCAAAGAAAACCCCTCTTCTTCAAGCAAGTTCGCTTTTTTCCGTGCAGGGGTTTGGACCTCAATCAATCTTTTTGGAGGACACAGTTCAGTCCCTTACAAGAGTATTTGTGAAGAACTGCCCCAAGAATCAGCAGTTCTTCCGGGTGAGTGGCTTTAAACGTCTTAGCAGACATCCATTTCTGTTCAGGAGCTATCCTTGACTTGGAGGAGTGCTTTTGATGGTTACTACGTACCTGTTCCACAGCTCTGGCTGCCTGCCATGCCAGTCTGCTGCTCCAGCAGTTCCACGCGCCGCCGTCTCCAGGTGCCCCGTGTGGTGCTTCTTGCTGTGCAGTCGCATGCACGCAGCTGGCCTGCCTCTCCCGAGCAAGGTCACGAGCTCCTCTGAATACGCCAAAGCACAGAAGACACTGCTACTGAGTGTCTGAAGATGCAGGGAGAACATGGGGGAACTGAAATGTGGTGGGGGGAGACAAGCTAAAAACTGGCAACCAGATGCCCCACTCTAGAGTCCCTGACCAGCCCCATCACCGCATCCCTCATCCCCTTCTCATTTTCATCTCCCCACCTGCCACCAGGGAGTCCTCCCTTGATCTCTCAGAGTCTAGGGGCAGGGGACCCTCGGCTGAACCCAGTTGAACACCTATTAATGTCATAATAAGTTTTCTGTAATGACTTTAGTTCCCAGTCAAAGGAAGGTGCATTTTTGTACAAACTGTTCAGATTCTTGTGGTGATCTGAACTCTTCCTGTGATCTGAACTCTATGCAAATGAGCTCCAGAGCCCCTGGCAAGTTTTTCCTTACATTAAAGAGCTCTTTTCTGATGCAGAGAATCTTATCACCAATTTTCTAGCCACACACCTGGCTTTAAGCAACACTAGTGAATGTAGAAGACAATGATCCAGGTGTCTAGTGCAGTGGAAATATCTTGGGCTTTGAGGCATTACTTCTAGATCTACTACTTCTGTTCCTGGAAGAGAGCCTTGCCCTCTGTGTTTCCAGGTATGAGGGAGCCAGCTCGCTCTGGCCTAGAGCTCCGGGTGGGCTGGTATAGTTGACCAAATCCCTCTTGCTAATTCCTCTCCTAGCAGGAAACAAGTCAGCGTCCCAGCTAGCCTTCATTTCTGTTTCTGCAGTTGTTTAAGTCCTCTCACAACGAGTCTTCTTTAGGGCCTATTTCATAAAGGAAAAGGAGAACTTACTTCAGACCTGAGAATTCCCAAACCCTAATAGAGAGCAGGGCAGTGCTCTGTGGAAAAGGTGGGGCTAGGGCCGTGTTCTGGTGTGTACCACTTGCTTGACCTTAGAAAGTTACCTAAGTTCTCTGAACGTCTGGAATGCCTCAAATCATGGTGAGAATAAAGAAAGAAACTATTGGGTAGATACTGAGGCAAGCTTTGGGGCTTTTCTGGTGACAGGGAGCAATACCTAAATCACACTTAGTGTAGAAACGGAGTGGAGCCACAGCAATTAGGAAGCGCAGGCACTAGCTTGGCTCGTGGAATCAGTACTCTGAGCATCAGGACCCAATGTGAGTCTCAGATGTTGTAGGCTTAAAGACTTAGATTTTACTCACCGCCACCCCCCTACCCCTCCTACCACCCATCCCCCACCAGGCACCAGGCACTTCTAGAAGAAATTGCATTCCTCTTTTTTCTCTGTGGAAGATCCCTAGAAGGAGATCACTTGATGTTTGATTAAAAATATAAATTAATCACTCACTGATTGATTTGGTACTTTCCCCGTAGAAATGTATGTACCTGAATGTGAAGAAAATAAAAACCCTTCCCACTAGCTTGATAAATGGCTTCATGACGAATGGAGAAGAAACTGATGTTGTCAATGATTTCACTGTCCTCAGATCAGCAGTCAATGGCCATGAAAACAGCAGTCAAAGAATCAAACAACACACTGCATTGAGCAAATGCGCTATAAAGGACCTCTGTAACCTTTCTAAACAGCAAAGATGTCACTTTGTTGACTGAGTTATGGCTGACCCAAGTCATGGTCTTTTCAGTCACCTGGCACGCCTGTGAAAGCCGCGCATACCAAAATGGGAAGAAAGAAGGACTGAGGTCTTTGAACTGCGGTGCTGACAAAGAACACGACTTATACAGCGGGCTTCCAGACTGAAGACGTAATCAATGTTGGAAGAAAGACACTTAGCGTGCGACCCAAGTCAGCATGACGAGACCTGGGTCTTGTTTACTTTGGAGGCATCGACAGGAAATGCCAACTGCTAGAAAAGCACATCCAGTTTGATCAATACAAACAAGAGACGCCCTGGGCGAGATGGAGCGACAGCTACAACAACGGACTCCCTCGTCCACCAGTGGGGAGGACCGAGCAATGTTTCATTCTGCTATCCTCTGAGCCAACTCACAAGCACTAATTTCCTCCCATGCAGTGACTGGTAGTTTCACAAGTTCTCAACTGGGGGTCGCAACCCCTCTGGGGGGTCAAACGACCCTTTCACAGGGGTCGTCTAAGACCATATTTCTGATGGTCTTAGGAACCCAGATACCGCTCCTCTCTCCGCCTCCAGGAGGGTCCGCCCACATGCAGATATACCCACATACGGGGTCCCCACAACATGAGGAACTGTATGAAAGGGTCGCTTCATTAGGAAGGTTGAGCTCCACTGTTCTAACTGCTGGTCTTGTGGTCAGCAGCCCAACATGTAAGCACTATGCAACCAGGGCTTCACAGCAACGATCAGTAGCATCAAATAAAAGAATTACTCTCAAGTCACTGCTGTTGGGGAGCCCTAGAAGCGAAGTGGTTACATGTTGGGCTGTTAACTGGAAGGTCAACAGTTCAAAACCACCAGACAAGGCTTTCTCCTCCCATAAACAGCTACACTCTTGGAAACACACGGGGCAGTTGTACCCTGTTCTATAGGGTTGCTATGAGTCAGCATTGATTGGATGGCAGTGGAAGTGATGTCCACGGGGAATGCTTGATAATGATCTCTAAGATAAAATGACAATGAGATCTGTAAGGTGAACCACAGAT
>NW_022103915.1:44932384-44933452 GCF_000313985.2 Echinops telfairi
TAAACCTATAAATATAGGCTGATAGATCTATTTCCCCATCCTCATGTAAATATATTTGCATATGTACGTGTCTTTATCTAGACCTCTATAAATGCGTTTTTCCTCCCAGCTCTTTCCTCTATTTCCCTTGATGGGAGAATCCCTTCTGACAACAGACTAAGGGTGCAAATAGCCTCACTAATATGCAGAACGCATTGGAAGGTGGATTGTTGCAGATGCAGCTAGGCTAAAATTTAGCACCCTATCATTTGATCTCCCTTATTTATAATCCACTTTAATTTGTTCTAGTTTTTAATATTTTCTACTTTCTTTTCAATTGAGGCTTTCATTGGTTTTACTTTGTTCTTATTATTAGTTTTTTGTTTGCTTGCTTTTTATTGTTTGCCTGTATATGAAATCTAGGATAGGTAAACCTGTAGAGACAGTAACTGGATTAATGGTTTCTTAGTGGAAGGTTAGGGTGAAATGAGGAGCTAAGAATCATGAGTGCAAAAATGAAGAAAATATCCTAAAACAGATTGTGGTGATGATTGTACATTTTTTCTTGATGTTTTTGAACAATTGAGCTATATGATATGTGAATTATAGGTCAATAACTGTTCAAGAAAAGAAAGTTACAGTCTAGAAAACTCACAGGGGCAGTTCTACCCTGTCCCATAGAGTCGCTATGAGTTGCTATTGACTGGAAGGCAGTGAGTTTGAGTTTTTTTGAACCTAGAGGAATACTATAATACTATTATATTCCTCTTGGAAAAATCTTTGATGGCAAGTCCAAATAACCATGCTCTATTTCAGGGAGGGTAGGAGTTGTTCTAAAAGTCCATTAAAGCTGATGGTGCCCGGCTATCAAAAGATATAGCATCTTGGGTCTTAAAGGCTTGAAGGTAAACAAGAGGCCATCTAGCTCAGAAGCAACAAAGTCCACATAGAAGAAGCACACCAGCCTGTGTAATCAAGAGGTGCCAAAGGGATCAATTATCAGGCATCAAAGAACAAAAAATCATACCATTGTTTGCTCACCTCCATGATACGATTGCTGAAGACAAATGGGTGCATAAGCAAATGTGG
>NW_022103915.1:44934096-44942912 GCF_000313985.2 Echinops telfairi
TATCAAGGGTTCATGAGGGAGAGGGGAGCGGGGAGGGAGGGGGAAAAATCAGGACCTAATGCCGGGGGCTTAAGTGAAGAGCAAATGTTTTGAGAATAATGAGGGCAATGAATATACAAATGAGCTTTACACAATTGATGTATGTATGGATTGTGATAAGAGTTGTATGAGTCCCTAATAAAATGATTAAAATAAAAAGTATAGCTTCAAGTTTAAAAAAAACACAATATGTAAAAAGACAAGGAAGATTATCTGAGATGTTAAGACCATAGGTAGTACAATTATGAAGCTTTTTCATCTTTAATATTTGTGTATAAACCACAGCCCAAGTGCCTTCAATTTGATTCTGACTCATTGTGATCATAGATAGATAGACTTCCCCCCAAAATGGAATTTTTTTCCCAAGGCTACCTATGTAAATTTTTTTTTTTTTTACAAAACAACCTTACCACCTTCAAAGTACTCTCCCTTACACTTAAGACATTTGTCAAATCTGAGATTCCATTCTTGGAAACATTTTTTTCAAATTCATCTGTTTGAATGGCTGAAAGCACCTCCCTCTTTTTCTTCACCTCGTCTGTGTCATCAAATTGCTGCCCTTTCGGGTCCCTCTGCATTCGTGAAAACAAAACGAAATCCCACGGGTCGAAGTCAGGTGAGAAAGGCAGGAGAGGCAGCTGGTTTTTGCCAAAAAGCGGTGCACTGAGATGGCTGTGTGAACAGATGCATTGCAGTGGTGGCAAAGCCAGTCCCCCATCTGTCACAAAGCAGGCTTTTTGTGTTGCTCACTGTTAAGCAATCATTTCAGAACCTCTAAATAGAAAGCTTGGTGAACAGTCCGACCTGGTGGAACGAACTCTAAATGCACTACGAGTCGACATTTCCGTCCATTCGGGAAGTTGACAGACATGCAGAATGAGGTTTGTCATCAATTGACATTTCACCTTTTTTTGAAATGAGAAAACCACTCAGACATTTGAGTTTTTCCCATAGCTCTGTCCTTGTAAGCTGTGTTCAACACCACAGTCAGCATTTTTCTGGAAGAGGAAACAAAATTTCACAACTGCATGCTGTTCTCTTAAATCAGCCATCACACACAAAAATGAGGTTCGAGCAAAAGTGCTTTTATGAAAAAATTCTCTGTGACCAGAAAGAAACCTCCTAGGTGATGCCTCTGAGTGCATGAACTCAGAACAAGTTGCTCTGTGCTCGCCTAGAGGGAAAAAATGCATACTATGAAAGCTCTGCTCTGCCCAGAGAAGTTTCAGGATTTGGGGGGTACAACCTTGTGTACGTGTGTGTGTGTACTGGACCCACAAGGGGGTTTCAAAAAGTCTCTGGAAAATGATGTTAAAATATAATGGGGTGTTTCTAGAATATTTTGAACGCCCTTTGTATATTTTATGCTGGGAAAAAAACCTCACTTTTAAATAGAGACTTTAGTGTTTGTTTTCTGCTTTTAGTGTCATTCAATTTCCTGCTAAGCATTCATTTTTTCCTCCAAATTGATGGCACTCTCATATTTACCCAGAATTTCTGGATTATGCTATTTTATCAGATAGGAAGAGCTCATGTCATTCTAGATGTCTTACCTTCAAGTGATTATACAAAAAAACACAACCAGGCAGTCATTTTATTGGGCTGTTTCATCATCAACACCGTCCCATCTAAATCCTAAAGCAAGCTGTTTTCTGTGGGAACACAGCTGGGGTGTTTTCAAATACGAGCAAGGTAGATGAGGGCAAGAAGCCTAAGAAAATGGCACGGGAAATGAAATTGAGCTGGAAGGGCAGGGGCAGACATGGAAGCACAGAGAGGTGCAGCCTGGGGAAAAGGAGAGAAGACATCTACTTTATTCCATGTAAAATCTGATTAGCATTCTGACATTTTTAAGTGTTTGACTAAGCCCTCCTGTTACAGAACGGCTTCCAGACGTTTTGAGTAGATCTCAGCACTGTGTAAAGTCAGCCAGCCAGGGAGACTGACTCCTTCGGGGGACATAAGGATGATAGAGGAGGGTGACCGTTAGCGTCCACAGACCGCTCAACCTGGTGTCTCCTTTTGCCTTCACGCTTTACTCTGGGCATATGAATACTCTGTTCATCTTTCATTCCAGACAGTCTGACCTAGGTTTTGAGTCAACCCCGTTCTTCCAGCTAGAGAGATCTCCCTCTCCCTCTATCTCAAGGCTGTCACCTGACTTGTCCTCCTGTGTTTAGGATCACTCTCCTGCCAACAGACCAAGTATAACCTCCTAGAACCGAACTTGAACTATCGTTTAATTGAAACTCATCCTTGATAGCTTGTCTGTGGTTTCTAAACCTATCATCTTCATAACTCAACTTTGAATTTTTTAAAAAATCATTTTATTGGGGGCTTTTACAGCTCTTATCACAACCCATACTTCCATCGTGTCAAGCCCTTTTGTACAGATGTTGCCATCATCATTTTCAAAACATTTGCTTTCTACTTTGAGCCCTTGGTATCAGCTCATTTTATCTTCGGAAATTTTAAGACCTCATCCCTAGGTGACTGCAGCCAGCAAAATCCTATGAGGCAGCTCGACTCTGTAGTAACACGTGGGGTCACTATAACACATGGGGCGTTGTCCGTCAGAATTAACTCACTAGCAGCAAGGTTGGTTTTGGTTTGATCACCTATCCCAATCTCATTTTCCATTGCCTCCTGCAGCTCAACCCAGCTCTACTCAGTTCTCTCCCTCCTTGACCTCCACGTTTTTTCAGTACGTTAGGGACCACTGCCAATAAACTAGAGCAAGGAGCCAAGGAAATGCATGTCTGCCTTTAGAAAACCTCCAGCACTTATAATGCAAGTTAACAGGATTTTTCTCTTCATCTTCCACTAGGGGGTACTACCCCATAATCTATGAAACAGGAAATCTGTTGAAAATGGTTCATGAAAACTGAAGCCCAGGCGTAGAGAATTAAAAAAAAAACAACAACAAAAAAAACCTTTTCTGAACACATGCTGTAATTTTATGAAGCAATTTAACTTGATTCTTTTAAAATGAAAGTTGCCCCATGGGCAGAGTAACAGGCAAATATCTTGAAGAGTGTAAACCTATATAGGGGAACACTAATTAAAAACCGAGGCTCTGGTACAGTAAGATAAATAACCATGAGTTACAAGAAATAATACAAAAACTGAGTCCAGCTAAGGAAGTGTTTTTTGTTTTGTTTTGTTTTCACTTGAGCAGGAAAATAATCATGCTGAACAAGAGTTTGCTGCAAAACAAGAGTGAATCAGATGTCCTGGGGCTCTGTGCACAAGTAGAATTCTTTTATCTTTTGGGTATAAGACCTGCAATAGTAACAGTGGGTTCGATGTCAACATGTTTGGGGTTCTTTTAAGAGGAAGTGGGCCAGCGCATTCCAGGGCAGTGGTTGAAAATTCAGGATGCAGGAATTGGGATGCGGACATAAGGCTGCTACTGGCCTCTCAGAAGAACGTGAGCAGCATTAATTCTTTAAACTAGGTTTTAGTTTCTGCATCTCTTCAATGGGCATGATCACAGTACCTACTGCCTAGGCTTGCTCTTGTGAATTGGATAATACGCATACCGTGCTTAGAGTGCGGCCCACATGAGACATTCAATTTTAGCTATGATGGTTATTTAATGAGCTACTTGAGAAGGCCAGAAATACCGAAATCTTTTCGGTTAAAGTACTCATACTGATCATGAGGCCAGAGAAGGTAAACAAAGCACTCGATCAAGGTCATAGTTATTTCCTGACAAACTCCACAATAGAATTTGTATTCCTTTAAAAGCAGGCCAGCATTCTTTGTCCTAAGGTCGCCCCTGGTATCTGACAGAATAGTCTCACTGCCAATGAGTCAACAAATAGCAGCCTACAAGACAGAGCAGGACTGCCTGTGAGTTCCTGAGACTGTAAATCTCTATAGAAATATAAAGCCTCATCTGATTCCCTCAAAGCAACTGGTGGCTAGAAGCCCAAAGCATATTAGGATGGACTAAATTCATGTGCAGTTAACAAGTGGTTTTGCTGGCAAAGGCTTGGTGAGATGAGCAAAGTATATGTGGGATATAAAGACTTTGCACCAGCTTTGTCTCCCCCAAAGATATGCCAAAGCAGTAGAGGCTATTTGCCAGCTTACGGTGGAAGGTCAGATGCTTAGAGATAATCTCCCTGAAGGCATCTGGTCCACTGTAGGTGGGGCTCACCCCCTACTGATAAGTATAGTAGGTTTCCATGGAGAGCCAGAGAACAGGTCAAACCTGCTCAGTGACATCCAAAGTTATGCTGCCATCCTGAATCTAGGATCCGCCCATCTTGTCACATGTATACCCACCCCCTTCCTATTGCGCATATACCTGTAGATCATCCCTCTCTCATTACTGTATTACCTACAGTGCAACCTCTTCCTGTGATGTATGTCTTACCTGTAATTAGGGAGCTTGCATGCCCCCCAAAGATATATAAGCCTTGGTGAGAAATAAAGAGCTCTCTCTCCCGGTCCTCTCCCCTAGTCCTCATTCCCCTCTCCCCCTCCCCCTTGTCCCCCCTTCCCCTTCCCATCTCTCCTACCCTGTACCATCAAGAGGAGCTGAGGTGAGCATGCTACTACCATGAAATGTGTCTGACTCCTTCATTTTACTCTCTCTTCTATCTCTCATATTATCTATGACTTTACTATAATATTTACTTATTATCGCTGTACAATTTCACTTGCCTGACCCATGATGATTTGTTAGGCGCTGGCTCCCCTGACAAGTATATATTGTGGTAATGTAAAAGGCTCTTAGCATATATCTTTAAAAGTTTTCGCTTTTAAGCTTCTTTTCCTACTTTTAGAATGTATACCAAGAAAAATGTCTAAACTAAAAGGCAAAGTCTAAAACTAAAGGGCATATGTCTACTATATTCTTTGCCTTACTCCAAAAATGTGAAGTCATTGACATGCTCCCCAAATAAAAGTAGTTAACTATAGTAGTCTCATTTAAAAATATTATAAGACCACAATGCAGCCAGAAACAAATTCTATCCTTCAATTCTTCCAAAATGGAGAAAAGCATGCAAGTAAATGATAATATTTTTATCTTAATTACAACCAAGAAATTAAATTCTTACATGGACAAAATCTGGATAATTAAATGGAAAAATGAAGTGATTGATAGGAACATTTTGAATGTGAAAGCCTTGTTCGTTTTTAATCATTTTAAATCATTTTCTTGGGCACTCTTACAGATATTGTTAACAATTCATAATTCAATTAGATCAAGCATAATGGTACAATTGCTGCCACCATGAGTTTCAAAATTTTTTCTTTCTTCTTGAACTCCTTGATATCAATTCCCCTTTATCCCTTTCCTCCCCTTACTACCACCCAGGAACCCTTATTGTTATATTACATAATTATTATTATGTTATTACTGTTATGTTATATATAAAATTATTATTGTTATTGTTATTATTATTATGTATCTTACATGACCCAATGTATCTGTTCACCTGCAATTCTGTTGTTTGTTCCCCTCAAGTGGGCTTATACAGTCATCATTGCTATCAGTCTCCCCTTCCCCTTCTTCTCCCACCCCTCTCTTCCCATACTCTCAAGGAATCATTACTCCTGTTACTGTTTCTGAAGGGTTACCTATCTTTACTTTCATGTAGCAAATGATCTTAACTATACAAATGGACTTACACAGGTCTAATAAGATTAATGAGGTAAAACAAAGACCACAATGGTAAGGGGAGGAAATAGTAAAGAACTAGAAGATAATTATGCATTTCATCAGTGCTAAACCACACCCTAGATATATCATCCCTTCCATGTGGCCTTTCTGGGATGGACTATCCAATTATCTTACAGGTGGGGTTTGGGTCTCTATTTGTCCGTGCTCCTTCACGTCAATTTTATTGCTTGTTTTTGAACTTGTGATACCTACTCCTGTCAACACCTCATGATCACACAGGCTGGTGTGTTCTTCCATGATCACACAGGCTGGTGTGTTGCTTCCGTGCTAGATGGCTGCTTGTTTAATTTCAAGCCTTTAAGACCCTAGATGCTGTATCTTTTAATAGCCGGGCACCATCAGCTTCCTTTACATTTGATTATGCACCATTTTGTCTTCAGTGATCATGTCAGAAAGGTGCATATCATATAGTGCCACATTATTAGAACAAACCATTCTTCTACTGATGTAAGATTTGTATAGAAGAGAAGGGCTTTTTCTTTTGAGATTTCTCAGTCATACTGATGCATTAAAGTGCTACTTAAAATGAACTAATCTCTTTAACTGGTGCTGAGATGGAAGGGTTTATAGAATCCCAGTGCCTTTTACTAAGGCACCATGATACCATGTGTAATAGCAAAAGACATGTGGTCAGAACACATTTTCAAAGGACCCCCCAAAATGCAATGGCCCATCAGTCCTTACCTTCTCAGATTTTATAAGCTCAGAGATAACATGTAGAAAATGCAGAGATGTCAGCACTGTCTACCTCCAAACTCTGTATCAATTCATCTCAACCTGAGTTTTTCCCTCCCAGCCTTCTTACTTACTACCTGTCCAAGAGCAGCATTAGGACCACCAGTCTCCTGGTCTCTTCACGTCCTAGTTTGGCGTCCTTTGGGTGCCATTTTCTTTGCCATTAACAGCTCCCTACACAAGGACTACAGTATTCTGACCCTTCATCTTTCCCATTCACATGCCCTCATGATACCTACATACTGAACATAGTCAAGCATTTGCCTTCTCCCAGTCCAGGCTGTAGGACTCTCCTGGGTAAAGTGTTTCTGATCAGTTCCTTCTCTCTCTCCGCTCACTCTTCCTCCCGCACTGCCGGCAGGCAATCCTACCTTTTGCTACACTGAAATAATTTATTCAATGAAAGCTTTCTTCCCTGAACCAAACCTAAGACCTAGTTGTAGTTTACAGCCATCCTTAAAACCTGCGCTCCATTTTCACAGGCACAAGAACTCTGCACCTGTTCTCTGGAGCCCAATGTTTCCAGCCTGCTAAAGGTCTCTGTAGTATCCATGTGCTTCTCACCTCTCTTCACCTACCCTTGTACTATTATCTTTTTACCTGAGATTAAACATGTCTCTGCCAGTACTACTCATGATATCCAAAAGGTAGACACCACCTCAATGTCTGCCAAGAGATAAATGGATAAGCAAAATGTGGGACATACATACAATGGAGTATTTTCAGGCATAAAGAGAAATGAAGCTCTGTTACATAGTACAACATGGATTATGAAAACATCATGTTGAGTGAAGTCAATCAACCTCAAAAGGCTATACTGTGATTCCACTTGCATGAACTACGTAGGGTAGGTGAATGTATATATACAGAGGGCGGGCGGGCAGGTAGGGAGACACGGAGTGCTTAGGAGACACTGAGCTTTTCGGTGCTGGAAAAATTTGAAGCAGATGATGGTGGTGGTTGCCTAACCAGATGAACATAATTAATGTCACTGTCCATGTGCAAAACAATGACATGGCGAATGTCTGCTCATATATGCTACCACACAGAACAGCAGGCTCTCCTTCAGAATACGTGCTCTTCTGGAGCGTGCTCTGACTTTCTCTAGCCCTTCACACACACTTCTAAAACGAGTTATCCTAGCTTGTCTGTCTTCACCTCCTTCTCTTACCTGTCTACAGTCTGCTCCCTCCCACCCGACTGCCCAAATTGTCTCAACAGAAGTCAAATCCAATGGGTCCTTTTCTTTTTAAATTCATTTTGGCTTTTTGTAGCTGTATCTCACATGACTCTCAGTTGTGTTCCACTCTGTGGACCAATTCCTGGGCAGGACATACTTGCCTCCTCTGGCTTTTGGACCCGCTGGGGTTCCTTTCGTCAGCAAAATGAGTAAGTGGATGGCTTAGGGTCATCCAGGAAGGGGAGAGCTGGTGATGGCAGTTGCTGGACTTTGGTTCTCTTCAAGGTCTGAGAACTGATTTCACAATAAGGACTAGGTATCAAGTAGACTGGCTGATTTAGGGATACGGGGTGGGTGGTACTCAATCAAAATGATACAGACAATTTTTCCTGTAAATTACTGGAAAAGATGTGATGGAGAAAGGCTCACACTATAGGAACTTATTAATAATATCAGAATTTTCAGGACTTCCGGGAAGATGGCGACGGAGTGACACATACCAGAGGGACTCCGCAGAATCCAGCCCAGGAGAGTTGCTTAGAGGGAACTTTAACACAACTAGAATGCAGGAGGAGCATCATAAAGATAAGTAGGCACAGACCCATGGGGTTTTGAGGGGCTTGGGGCTTTGGGCTTAAATCAGTGGAAGCTGGCTGGGTCCTGACCTTGGCCCTGCCATTGTCTCTGCCGGAGCCAGGACCTCTTGGAGCCCATAAGGGGATTTGGGTTCAACACAGCCACAGTTTACCCCCGCCATCCTCAGGGCAGGACCTGGACCCTTGGGGCTCCACGGGCAGCAATCGGGGGTCAGCTACTTTGTAGCTTTTGTTTACATCTCTGCTCTAAGTTCTCCCACAGTCTGGGAGGCCTGCGCAGGGGCTTTTTCTTGGCACAGCCACAGCTTGCCACCAATGCCTCAGGGTGGGGATTAAACCCTCCCAACTCCACAGGCAGGGATCAGCGATAGATCGGGGTACAGCTACATTGTTGTTTCTGTTTACATCTCTGCCCTCTATCCACCCCCGTGCCACCCCCCCATCTTTAAGGGCTGCTCAGGGGCTTTTTCTCAGCTCAACTATGGCAACTACAGCTTGCTGACCCTGCCTCAGAGTAGGGACTAAACTCTTGCGGTTCCACTGATGGGGAGTGGGACTCAGCTACATA
>NW_022103915.1:44951047-44952672 GCF_000313985.2 Echinops telfairi
CGGGGATTTAAGTGGAGAGGAAATGTTTTGAGAATGATGAGGGCAATGAATGTACAAATGCGCTTTACACAATTGATGTGTGTGTGGATTGTGATAAGAGTTGTATGAGCCCCTAATAAAATTATTTTAAAAATATATGTCAGAATTTTCTTTTCTTAGGGTTTGATGAGAAGTGTTGTCATGTGTCATTGAGTCCTTCTTTAACTCAAAGAAACCCCGTGGGTAGAGTAGAGCTGCCCCACAGGGTTTCTGAGACTGGAATCTTTCCGGAAGCAGAGTCAAGTGCTTAACCGTTGCACTACCAAGCTACTTGAGACAACATCAGGGAAGTTGAGTTCAAGTCAGTAGGCCTCCTCAGTATTCTCTACTGGCACACTAAACCTGCCAACCTGCTTTCATTCTATTCAACAAATGGAATGCAGTTTTCATTATTAATATTAGTCCTTTTAATTTCAGTATCACTCTTGCAAAGCATAATTTGATATTTGATTAGATGCTTTCTGGTGGCACAGTGATTAAGAGATGGACTGCTAAGGGAAAGATGGGCAACCTCAGGAACCCTCCGGGGCAGATCTCCTGGGCCTTATAGGGTTGTTAGGAGTCGGAATCAACTCATGTCAGTGGACGTAGGCAATGGAAACAGTTTACACAGGACTACTAAAGATTGGCGGTTCAAACCCAACCAGAGACACAATGGCTGGAGATCTGCTTTCATAGAGATTACAGCCAAGAAATCTCTCCAGAGTCCTATTCTGTAACACATGGGGTCGCCATAGTTGGCATCAACACAGAGCAACAAACGCACATGTAGCTTTTGTTTTTTGTTTGTTTTACCTTATTGGCTCTTTTGATTATTTCCTACTCCTAAGTAATATGGACAGCCCTGGAAGCATAGTGGTAAGGCATAGGCTGCGATCTTCAAGTCCAGCAGTTTGAAACCACGGGAGGGTTCCTTGGGAGAAAGACTGGGCTTTCTACTCCTATAAACAGTTACAGTCCCCAAAACCCACAGGAGGCCTCTATAAGTCAACATTGACTTGCTGGCAGTGAGGTGTTTTTTTTTAGCTCTTTCTGTTATCCCTCGTACTCTGGGCCCCATTCCTACCAGTGATACAGAGCTGATGGCCAGCCAGAAGCAATGTGAATGAGACACCCACTCGCATAGAGAGCTACAGTCTCAGAAACTCACAGGGGCAGTGCTACCCTGGCAGTTGATTTGTGTTTTTTTTTTCAGTTTTAAGTAATACATCCCCTGCAAACATCTTGAGGTCAAGAGTTCCTTTCAGATATATTACCTTGTGTGTTCTACATCTTACACGGAGGCCTGGTTGTGTAGTGGATTATAAACTGGGTTGCTAACCACAGGTGAGCATTAAAAACCATCAGTTGCTCAGCAGGTTTCTATTCCTGCAATGAAATCACAGGGGCAGCGCTACTCTGTCCTATTGGGTCACCATGAGTTGGAATCAACTCAATGGCAGCAAGCGGGTTTTCTACACTGTATACCATGGGGTACATAAGGAAGACACTTAAAAAAATTATGTGGCTTAACAAGCAAAATTCTAAGGTTTATTTATATATGACGATGGGGAAATAGATCTATGTGCATATATTTTTGGGTTTAG
>NW_022103915.1:44953496-44955501 GCF_000313985.2 Echinops telfairi
GGGGAAGGAGGGGAAAAAATGAACAGCTGATGCCAGGGGCTTAGGTGGAGAGCAAATGTTTTGAGAATGATGAAGGCAATGAATATACAAATGTGCTTTACACAATTGATGTATGTATGGATTGTGATGAGTTGTATGAGCCCTAATAAAATTATTTTAAAAAATCTTTAAGTCTAAGAAGAAAAAAAAAATCTTATCATGTGAATGAGGGGAAGTGCAGAGTGGGGACCCAAAGCCCATCTGTAGGCAACTGGACACCCCCTTACAGAAGGATCGCGGAGAGGAGACAAGCCAGTCAGGGTGCAGTGTAGCAACGATGAAATATGTAACTTTCCTCTAGTTCTTTAATGCTCCTTCCCCCCCGCCCACCAACTATCATGATCCCAATTCTACCTTACAAATCCGGCTAGATCAGAGGATGTACAGTGGTACAGATAGGAACTGGAAACACAGGGAATCCAAGACAGATGAACCTCTCAGGACCAGTATGAGAGTGGCGATACCGGGAGGGTGGAGAGAAGTTGGGGTAGAAAGGGGGAACTGATTACAAGGACCTACATATAACCCCCTCCCTGGGGGATGGACAACAGAAAAGTGGGTAAAAGGAGATGTTGGACAGTGTATGATATGACAAAATAATAATAATTTATAAATTATCTAGGGTTCATGAGGCAGAAGGGGGGACAGTGAGGAAGGGGAAAAAACTGAGGAGCTGATACCAAGGTATCAAGTAGAAAGCAAATGCTTTGAGGAGGAGGATGGCAACAAATGTACAAATGTGCTTGACACAATGGATGGATGTATGGATTGTGATAAGACTTGTATGAGCCCCCAATAAAATGATTTTTTGAACAATTGTTAAAGGGACCTACTTTAATACCAAAATTAAAAAAAAAGAAAATCTAAGGTTTTTTAATGCCTCTTGAATGTAATATATAATGAAAGGTGAAGAAGTGTAATACAGAAAATATTTATATTATTTGCATTTAATGAGCTGGAGGGTGAATAGGAACATCTCAATAATTAGGAGCATCTAGCACAGAGTTGAAATGACTCAGTATCTCTTGTACGGTATTACCATACTGGATCTAAATGCCAGAATCCCAGACAATGTTCAAAGCAAAAGTGGGAGGGTTCCCTTCCAAGTAAGCCAGACACATCCTTATGAGTTTATTCCCTTGGCCAAACACTCCAAACGCCCTTGACTATGGATAACTAGGTCCTCGGGAATTCTTGGACCAAGCCTTTCTCCAGTTGAGCACATAGTCTGGAAAGAAAAATAAACAATATGTAGTCCCACGCATTTTTCTCTCCAGCGAGGTTTCTCCAACCGCTAAGAAGACATTTAAAAGCTCTGAACCTCTCCAGTATTTGATTTTCCTTTTCAAAGGGCACTTTCAAGAACTTTCCATTTGTCGTAGTTATACAGCCAAACTGAGGATTCGGGCCGGAATACAAATTTCATTTAAAAGGGAAAATATATGTGCATGTGCTACAAGTTAAATGCAGGCATTGAATTTGAAACCGCATTACCACCATGCAATTTCCTGGGTATTAGGAGTTGTAGCTGGAAGCAGGAGTTCTAAGAGGCCCTTAAGTTAAACCTACGGAGACAAGAGGGTCTAGAATCACTCTGCCCTCCAAATAAGAGAGCATCCGTCTGATGTCTACACGCTGCCCAGCCCCACCGTGCAAGCGGCCAGTGGAACTTTCAGCGGGGCGGGCAGCAGCTCCCGAGCTTTGGGGAAGAGCTGGCCTTGGCGCTACTCTAACTGAAAGGCGGAAGGGAAGGACCAGGTAGGAGCCGTTCGGAGGCAACTTGAGGCCGCCCCAGAGCTCGAAGAGGAGGAGCTGGCCTTGGCACCAGGAGGACCCGTGAGTCGGGGCTGGCCAGGTGAGGGAAAGAGCACTCGCGGGGCGCACCTCGGTAGGGGCGGAGCGTGGCCGCGGGTTACCCGCCCGGGCGGAGCCGGCCCGCCCAACCTGGCGGAACCCAGGGGCTCGG
>NW_022103915.1:44956374-44986648 GCF_000313985.2 Echinops telfairi
CCCGCCGCTGGTGAACGGCAGCCTGGCGCTGGCCTTCCAGGGCACCGCGCCGCCGCCCAACTGGCGCCGGCCCGCCTACCTGCTCAGCGCCGACCCCAACAACACGGGCTTCGTCAACCAGGACTTCGTGGTGTGGATGCGCACGGCCGCGCTGCCCACCTTCCGCAAGCTGTACGCGCGCATCCGCCAGGGCAACTACTCGGCCGGCCTGCCGCGGGGCGCCTACTACGTCAACATCACCTACAACTACCCGGTGCGCACCTTCGGCGGCCACAAGCGCATCATCTTCAGCAGCATCTCGTGGATGGGCGGCAAGAACCCCTTCCTGGGCATCGCCTACCTGGTGGTGGGCTCGCTCTGCATCCTCATGGGCTTCGTCATGCTGGTCGTCTACATTCGCTACCAGGACCAGAACGACGACGAGGACGACGACGAGTGACGCCCGCTTCACACCCGCCCCCTCCCCTCTCCCACCAAACCGACCCCGGCATTCTCCTTCGTGGGATGAGCAGGCCAGGGAAAGGAATCCCCTCCGCCCCAGACGGCGCCCTAAGCACTTTGGCTGGGCTGTTGGGACTGCCAAGGGGAAGGTCTTGGGCATTTCCCCGGCATTCCACTCTTTAAAGGCTGCAACGTGCGAGAGCCTAAGGGAGGGTAAGGACTCCTAATCCGAAGGAGAAGCTGAGTCCTCGAGATACCAAGTAACTCATTCATGATCAACACCTGCTTATTGGCTCCTGGCTCTTGAGTGTAGAGCTTTTGCCACTAAAGTCGGTGTACACCCTCTCATCTCCCCCTCCCTACGTGTCTCCTCTCGCCTCTTCTCGATCTTCTCCTTTCTTTTCTTTTTTTGAGGGGTAGGAGGGAAGGTGTGGAGTGACCCTCAGGTAACCTGCAGACTGTGGTTCTCAACTTGTGGGTCACGATCCCTTTGGGGACCGCACGACCCTTTGACAGGGGTCGCCCAATTCATAACAGTAGTGAAATGACAGTTATGAAGTAGAATCAAAAATAATTTTATGGTTGGGGGGGGGGTGTCACCACAACACGAGAAACCGTATTAGAGGGTCGAGGCATTAGGAAGGTTGAGAACCACTGCTGCAGAGGCATAAGTGTGGGGGGGGGGGCGAGTGGGGGGGAGTCGAGACTATATGGATTAGGAGGCCCCTAACCCATATATTCTGACACAATCTCCCCAGAGATTCTGACCCAATAAAGCTGCGTTTTCCTTCAGGTAGGGCCATCCCTGCCCTTTTCAGAGAGCAGGTGGAATACTGGCAGTCTCCCATTTCCTCGTGTGTGATATGGGGCCGAAGCTGTTCAAGCCTCAGTCAGTCGCCGGAGCCCACACAGTGATTTGTGGCCAGAGGCAGTGTTGCCCACGGTATCGTAGGTCCGGCTCAGCACGCTTCCTTTAACAGAACGTGTTGAGCTATGTGTAGGCGGTTTCAAGTCAACAACCCCAGAGGGTCGAGTCAAAAGGACAGTGTCCCGGGGAGCCGCAGGCAGAGGTTATAGGGAGGCAGAACCAATGGCCAAGTCTTTTAACTATGGAATCACTCCTTTTCCCAGTTCACATCCCAGCCCTTTGCTCCACCACCAGAGCTCCTTCCCTTGAACACAGGAAGCTCTAAATGAGTTGTGAAATGAATGGGGAAGGGCTGCTAGCTAGTTCTATTAACGTAATTGGCATACAGGTTTGCAGGGCCAGGTTTGTGTCAATTAACTTAATATTTGAGTTAAAACTAAATGGGAAAGAAAACGGTAGAATTATGAAAATTGAGTATCAGCTTGTATAGCTTTGAGGGAAGGGTCTCACCTTAGAATCAGTAGTGTGTGGGGGGGTGGATCTTAGAGGGAAACTAACTTTCCCTAAACTCATCTCGACCTCTTCTGACCCTTGACTCAGCCCCCGTGCCATCAGATTGTTTGATATACTTAAAGAGAACTGATTTCATTCATACCTTTTCCCTTGGAGCAGAGGGAAAACAACTTTTAAATCCATGATATCAAAGGAAGGACTTTGTTTCCAGTTCTCATGTTTGCACGAATGCTAAGCAGTAGATTTGTTATGCCCACTGGAATTTCAAGGATCATGTGAACCTTGGAATGATATTAAATATTTGAATGCTGAATAATCATCTTAGTATGCATAAAGTTATTCTAAGTAGCAACTGAATGAAGAAATAAAACTTCCTTTATAGCAAAGGAACTTAAAACAAACAAAACCTTAAATGGCGTCATCTTAACCAGTGTATTTGCTAAAAGCACACAGTATGTGGTATTCTGTCATACAGAATTCTCAAGAACTTGCTCTCTATTAAAACCACTTCCCCACTGCTTTTTGTTAATGGCTTTTCAGGCATAATGCAAAACCTGAATTTTCATTTTTCTTTGTAATCAACGAAGTATTGAATTGTACTGCATTGGTTTTATTTGGCTCTTCTTTAATTCTTTGAAATATTAACATCATGCGTGTTTTCAGATCTTCAGGGGCAGTTGAGATTGAAGAGATTCTGCCCCCATTCTACATAAACCCAAAATAAAAATTTTAAAAGTGATTACAACAGGTTGCTCTCTCAACTTCTGAATGTGACACATTTGTATTGTCAGAGCATGTGTCCTAATCTTAGACTCTGAAAACATGGGCATTGTATGTATACAGTGTACTTTTCATTTATTATGAGTATCTCATAGAGCAGCTCATTTGTACAGGCCTTTATGTTGGATAAGAGAGTTGGCTACCCAGCCACCCTTTTTAGGTACATACTTGAGAGCCACAGTGCATTTCACTATTCGTTTTCAGAATAGTCAAGAGCGTTCTGTCGACAGCTAGAACATCATAAATGAGACCTTGAAAGTATGCTGGTTGAAATACTGAGTCGGGCTCTAACCTCTTTCTCTGGGTATTGAGAGGGAATAAAGGTTGTGTTTGTCTTGCCTCTGTTATCATGTTTGCTTAATTCTTTTGAACTATGGTCTTAAAGGCACAAACGGCATCAACGGCGTTGCTCATTTGTTAGCAGATTTGTATTGTAGCAGGAAAAGCATCGTTTAGAATAAGGCACAGTTCAAGCGAACGCGATCTTTGATAATGCACTTCCTGGAACAGAATTTGAGTTTATATTAACGTGTAGTCTGAATTAGATGATTATCAACTATTATTTGAATTTGGTAAACTTGATTTAAAAACTAATGAATGAAAATGATTAAAGAATATAATCGTGGTAGGTCTTTTTTTTTTCGTGGTATCGTCTTCATGGGAAAATGTTTCTCATTTTTGGATGCCAAAATATCAGAGGCTTTCCAAATGAAAATGGAACCCAGTTTCCCACGATGACCCTTGTGATGTAGCATTTTGTCTTCCAGCTCAAGATTCTGGTTTGGGGTTTGAAATCCCATGTTCTCAAAAAAATGTTCCCACTTGAAGTTCTACCTCTTAGGAGTGAGTTAGCAAAAAATAATCTCAACAATTTAACTGAAAATGTGCTTTGGCCGACCTTGTAACTTAAAACCACAAACAAAAGATCAAATAAAGTGGTCAGTTGGAACTCCCAAAACAACAGCTTAACAAGAAAGGCTTTTCAGGTATCTACAATCAAATCAACTAAGCAAACAGCCGGTTGTGCCTAGCTGAGATTCAGAATAGCCTGGAATTTCCTTTAACAGCAAATATCACTTTATAATTTAAAACTGTTGTGCACAGGGTTTCTATGAGTCATGACGAGCAGATGGCACCTAACAATCCTAGGGGATTCAGAAAGGTCATGGGAAAATCCCATTGTCTTCTAATTCCATTTCCCCGTGAACCTTTTTGAAAGCCCCTTGTACACAGTCTTTTACCCTCACCTTGAAACCCATTGCATTCTTCAAACCATTGGAGACCGCACCAATCTGGAGTACATTCTGCATGGCAGTTGAGAGAGTAGCAACATAAGCAACCAATTCCCTGTGTGCTTTAGATGTAAGTTATTAAGAGTAAGTTCCTTCTTCCTTTCTTTTTTAGGGTGGGGGGATTTCTTTGCAGCCCAGATTTTGTTTATGTGGCTAAAAGCATGATTGGTTCATTTTTAGATACCAAATTTTACAAAAGGGAATTTAACTTGCAGTCTTCCCACAAGGAATTTTTCTCTTAGTTGCCCTCCAACAAAAACAATCATTTTTTAAAACATTATTGAAACTGCCTGAAACACGCTCAGATCCCTAGGACATTATGCCGGAAAGCAATACTTTGTGTTCAGAATTTGGGAGAATTCTTGACTCTACATACAGGCATGCCCCATGATTTCCCTGATGAGACTGAATGTGTATTCAAACAGAGTTATGTCCCCTGCTCAATTTGCTGCAGTACATGAGTGACCACTGAGTGTGTTCATGGAAACTACATTACTGCACCATGCTGGCACGGGTTTATTTGATATACTCTGCTGTCCAGCTGACGTAGGACAGAAAAATCCTGGGGCTATGAAACTCAAAGATTGTATGGGCGCTAGAGAGAGCGGTTATTGTTGTTAGTAATGCTCAAATAAGCTTCATCTCCTGTTGACTCCAAGTATAGAAAATGTTGCCTGGTCCGATTCCATCTCCATGATGGTTGGCAAACTTGAGACCATCGTTGTAGCCCTGGTGTATTATGAGTGCCTTCCAACTTAAGAACTCATCTTCCAGCTCTGTACTGTTGTCTGTAGAGTTTTTGAGAAGTAGATCACTAGGCCTTTCCTCCCCATTTATCTTAGTCTAGAAGCACTACTCAAACTGGCCCACCATGGGTGACCTTGCTAGTGTTTGGGATCCTGGTGTAGCATCTACCAGCATCATAGTAGCTTCCAGCATCATAGCAATATGTAAGCCACCACAGTACATCTCATTGTCAGAGGGGGTAGAGAGAGAAAGAAGAAAGGAGGAATAAAAGGGAATATAAGGTCTAGAGCATGAGGTACTTTCTGAGCCCGTAGAGGTCTAGAAGGCAAGGTAGGGAGCCCAATGCAGAGGACAGGGGTCACCAATAGTACCCATTGATGACAAGGCCTTTGAGAAAATCAGTCAGCAGCCAGTGGCTCACCTTCTGAACTCCTTAGCTTGCCTTTTTGATCAATTTGAGTGTGATTTATCTTTTTCCTTAGAAGCAAAGGGTCTTACTATCAAGAACCTTAGCTGATAGCCCTGCCCTCCACATGGAGCGCTTGACTAAGTTCCCATGAAAGTGGTTGAAATCTTACTGCTGAAAACTGTGAATGATGTGCCATTAATACTGATGCTTTGTTCTTCTAAAAGGCCTTTGTTCTGGAAGTCCAAGGTGCTTACCACTATGTGGTCTCATTAATCTTATCCATCAACATGCATGAGCTTTTAGAAAGCCATCAAGGCCCACAATGTAGAAAAATCTCCCTTGTTATATTTTACTCAGTTTGGTTCAGAACTTTGCAATAGTAGGTAGTGTTCAAACAACAGCAGTGTAGCCTCTGGAGGATGCAGCCCAAGGGTCATTGAAATTGGTCACGTGAGTATTTTCAAAAGATGACTCTATTCATTCTTGCTTTGATTTTAATAAGTGAAAAATGTGTCCTATTTTTGTGAAAGAGTCCCAAAGTGGAGTGTTAACACTTCCTATTCATTTTCCTGTTAGTTTTCTGTGCTGTGGTGGCTTGTGTGTGGAAGTTATACCACCAGGATTTCCAATACCAGCTGGGTCACCCATCGTGTTTGGGTAGATAAGAGAAACAAATTCATAGACACTCATGCGTACAAGAAAAAGTTTTATATACAAGAGCAATTGAATATTGAGAAAACATCCCAGAGAAAACAGTCCAGATCAAGTCCATAAGTCCAATATTAGCCTATATGTCTGATACCAATCTATAAAGTCCTCCTCAGACTCAAGGAAATACATGCAATGACGCCGAATGCAGGAAGATCACAGGCCAGTGGGAAGTCTTGTGACTCCAGTGGTGTTATAAGCATCTCAGCACTGGCAGGGGTTTCCACATGGCTGCTGCAGCTCAGGGCACTAGCATAGTTTCATGTGTCTTGTCAGCTGCAATGTCTCCCACCTCCAATGAGCTGCAATTATCTCTTTTGCACCTCCAAGTGAGGTCATCAAGCTGCGGCCTGATTGACAGGCTAAACTCCACCCCTTCACTCATAAGTCTCAAATTGACAACAGATTATATAACTACCACACTGTGTTAGTCTGGGTAGACTAGAGAAACAAATTCATTGACACCCATATGTATAGAAGAAAGAGGTTTATATACAAGAACAATTGAATATTGAGGCTATATCCCAGCCCAGTCCAGATCAAGTCCATAAGTCCAATATTAGCCCATATGTCCGATATCAATCTATAAAGTCCTCTTCAGATTCACGAAAAACATGCAATGATGCCGAATGCAGGAGGATCACAGGCCAGTGGGCAGGAAGTATTATGGATCCAGTGGCATTGTTAGCATCTCAGCACTGGCAGGGGTTTCTATATGGCTTTTCCAGCTACAGAGGTCTGGTTCCATCAGGGTAGGTCCAGGTGGCTTCTCTAGCTCCCAGGGCATGGCTTCATGTGTCTTGTCAGTAGAGCATCTCTCAGGAGAGAGCGAGAAAAGCATCTGAGCAGAGAGAGAAAAGTGTCTCCCACCTCCAAGGAGGAAATACAGGAGTTGCCAGAATTCTCAGGAGAAGGCCATGCCCACACAGAGGCCCCATTGGCTATGACCTGATTGACAAGCTAGACTCCACCCCTTCACTCTTGATCCTCTCAAATTGACACCAGATTATGTAACTATCACACCACCCCCTAGTGGATGGATTTCAGCAGTTCCTGGAGTAAGAGAGGGAGAAGGGTCTGGCAATCTACTTCGTAAGAACTGAAGACCTTATGGATAGCAGTGGAACTCTAGAGAGTGCTGGGGGCGGAGAAGCAGGCACTCAAAATGCGCCTGGGGGAGAATCGCCTCTTCCAAGTACAGCGGGCCTAGGGACATGGATCCAGTAAGCTCTTGGGACCTTCATTTGCTGATGTGTCACAATTCAAAATAAGAAGACAGCTGCAAATAGATGTTACTCATCAGAACATGGACTGTGTGAAGTACGAATCTAGGAAAATTGGAAGTCATCAAAATAAAAGCGGAACACCTGAAGACGGATAGCCTAGGCACAGCTGAAATGACCTAGTAATGGTCATTTTGAATCAGACAATCATATGGCCCACGATGTGTGTGTGTGTCTGTGTGTGTGTGTGTGTGTGTGTTCTGTGTGTGTGTGACAGATTACACTCACATCAAAAGGAACATTTCAAGATCTACCTTGAAATGCAATACCATCCATGGTAGGATACTATCCATACAGCTACAAGGAAGACCAGCTAATAGGATTATTATTCAAATATATACACCAACCACTAAGGCCAAAGATAAAGAAATTGGAGATATTTACCTACTTCTGTAGTCTAAAGTGTATCAAGCATGCAGTGAAGCCATCTTAATAATTACTAGTGAATGGAATACAAAAGTTGGAAACAAGAAGGATCAGTAGTTGGAAAATATGGCCTTGGTAATAGAAATAACATCAGACATCTCACAGAAGAATTTAGCAAGCCCAATGATTTATTCATTCGACATACCCTTTTTTAAAAACAACGTAAATGGAGTGTATATTTGTACATATATTCAACTTTATGAATTAAACAGTTAACATTGTGAAAATGAGAATTCCAGGCACTTACCATATATACTCGAGTATAAGCTGAGTTTTCCAGCACATTTTTTAATGCAGTTTTTGTGGTAAAAATAGCTGCCTCGGCAGATATTCGGGTTGGCTTTTACTCGAGTATATGTGTTAATTCAGTTCACTCAGCACCTGTACCTAGATGAAGACGCAATCCTTCCAGCAGAACAAGGGTTACTGAGTGGTTTAAAATCTGCAGAGGTGCGAGTCAGAGTTGCATCCTTGCACCCTATTTCTACAATCATCTGGGAAACTGGACTGAAGAAAAGCGTAGCATCTGGATTAGAAGGAAGACGCATTAAGAGTAACACAACTTACCTACCTGCTGAAAGCAAAGCAGTCATGAAGTATTTACTGATGCTGATCAAAAAACGACCGCCTTCGGTGTGAAATATATTTATAAATGTAAAGAAAAACAAATGAGAACAACTGGACCAATGCACAACCACAGTGAAAAAACAGAAGGAAGACGGAAATTGTCAAAGATCTCATTTTCCTTGGGTCCACAATCAATGTCCAGGGAAACAGCAGTCCAGAGATCAAACAACACATTGCATTAGGTAGATCTGCTGCAAAAACACCTCTTTAAATTGTTTAAGAGCAAAGCTGTCACTTTTAAGACTAATGTACCCTTGACCCAAGTCATGGTATTTTTAGTCATTTCATATGCCTGAGAAAGCTGGACTATGGATAAGGAAGAACAAAAAATAAAAATGTATACATTTGAATTATGATGTAGCAAAGAATATTTAAAATACTGTCGACAGGCAGAAGAATAGACGAACACACAAAAGCATAGCCAGACTGGTGAGAATGGTGAGACTCGGCCTCACATACTTTGGACATATTCCCAGGAGGAAGTTGTCTCTGGAGAAGGACATAATATTGGGTGAATGGTGTAGAGGATCAATGAGAAAAAGGAAGCTTCTCAATGACACGGATTGACACGGTGGCTATAACAATAGGTTTTCACATGTCAGTGATTGTGAGCCTGGCACCGGACCAGGCAATGTTTCCTTGTGTTGTACATGGGGTGGTCATGAGTCACAGCCAACTCAATGGGCCCTAACAACACCACTCACAGCAAGGAACAGAACATAAAATACGTTCCACTCTTCCTTTATAGTTTTTCCTATAAGGTTTTAGAGATTAGAACACTTGTTTCATCAGCATATTTATGCTCAGAAAATAATCCCATCAGCAATAATTATGATATTTTCAAATTTTAGAGGGAAAAATAGCTCATATTTTTTTCATGAGTCTTTTAAGACATCAGTCAACAACACATAAAGAAATGATATAATTTCTACCTCCAGCCCTGACTTGTCTTCTGAACACCAAACTTGTTTTCCTAAATGCCCGAGTGGTACCCCAAGCTCAGTGTGGTCGGCACTCCATTGATTGGGTACTTCTCCAAACCTGTTCTTCCAAGTGAATTCCCAGATGCTGAAAAGGATTCCCCCAATGTCTCAAAGCAGATGACACAACCTTGCTTGCTGAAAATGAGGAGGAATTGAAGCATTTGCTGATGAAGATTAAGGGCCATAGCCCTCACTATGGATTACAACTCAGTGTAAGGAAGACTAAAATCCTCACAACTGGACCAACAGGTAACATCAAGATAAATGGAGAAAAGGTTGAAGTTGTCAAGGATTTTGTCCTAATTACTTGGATCCACAACCAATGTGCATGGAAGCAGTCAGGAGATCAAAAGATGAGTTGCATTAGGCAAATCTGCTGCACAAGACCTCTTTCGGGTATTGAAGAGCAAGGATGTTACTCTGAGGACAAAGGTGCACCTGGCCCAAGTCATGGTATTCTTCATGATATCATATGTATATGAAAGTTGGGCATGGAATACGGAAGACCATAGAAGAACAGATGCATTTGAATTGTGGTGCTGGAGAAGAAGATTGACGGTATCATGAACTGCTAAAAGGACAAATCAGTCTGTGTTGGAAGAAGGTCAGAGTGCTCCTTAGAGGCAAGGATGCAGGACCTCATCTTACATACTTTGGACATATTGTTGGGAGAGATCGGGCCCTGGAAAAGGACATCACGTTTGGTTAAGTAGATGGGCAACAAACGAGAGGAAGGCCCTCCACGAGCTGGACTGACACCGTGTCGGCGTCAATGGGCTCCGGCATCGGCACAGGTGTGAGGATGGTGTGCCCCGTGCAGTGTTTTATTCTGCTGTGCACAGGGTGATACTGATTGGAGCTGACGTGGTGGCACCTAACAGCAGCAATGTCCCAATCCCCCAAATTCGAAATCAGAATAGCTGTCGGGAGCCCTCCTTCTCTGTTTCCTTCCACATTCAATTGGTTATCCATTCCCATGAACTCCATGCCCCCAATACACCTTCACTCAGCTCCTGGCTGCGTTATTTCTCACCTGACAGCGAAGGAACCTCCTAAATGGCCCCCAGACTCTTCTCCCCATCCCAGCTTCAGTGAACATCCTATCATGTGTTCCCTCACCATAAACTTACTGGGGTCTATGCCTGCTGTGCTAGTTACAGAATTGCATGTCAACTTGATAAATAGAATGTAGGGGTGGTGCCTAGCCTGTCAATCAGGTCACAAGTTAACACTCACCAGGAGGATTCTGAGAACTTCTTTCTTTCCTGGGAGGGGGACCACACTCTCTCTCGGCTTCACATTCCTGTTGACAAGCCACGTGGAGCTATGCTGATGGCAACCAGAGCCCTGGAGCTGGAGAAGTCACGGTGGAGACCCATGCCAGCACTGAGATGCATCTACCACCACTGGATCCACAAGACTTTCCACCCACTGGTCTGGGATTTTCCTGCATTTGGCATCATGGCGTGTGTTGCATGACTCTGCAGAGGAATTTATAGACTGGTATCATACATATGGGCTAATATCGGACTTATGGACTTGATCTGAAATGGGCTGATAGTTTTTCTTCTTTAAATACAATTACTCTTTGATATAAAGCTCTCTCTTATACATATATGGACGTCCCTGGATTTGTTTCTCTAGTTAACCTGAACTAACACACCTGCCTATATGAGAATGTCTAATTCCTTCACAGGGCATATAAATAAGACTTTAATCTATTTTTCCCTCCAATCCCCCACCTGATTCCCACTGTATGGGATGTTTTGAAGCGGTCCAGGCCCAAAGTATCCTCACGTCTTTGTGCTGCTCATGTCCACCCACAGAATCGTGGACATCATCACCTCATTCATCTGCAATCCTCAGCAGTTGTTTTCCGGACCTTTCCCTCCAATCCTCCTTGTGTCCTCTCTCCCTTACCCTACGGATGGGCCTTTATCCCATGCCCCTCCCAGAGCGCTCATCCACCTGACAGGAAATGGCTTGTTAGGTCTATCTCTCTGTTTAGAACAACGGTTCTCAACCTGTGGGGTGGCGACTCATTTGGGAGTCAAACGACCCTTTCACAATTGAGGGTTGCCCGATTCATAACAGGAGCAAAATTACAGTTATGAAGTAGCAACAAAAATAATTTTATGGTTGGGGAGGGGGGTCACCAGAACATGAGGAACTGTCTTAAAGGATCTCGGCATTAGGAAGGTTGAGAACCACTTCTCTAGAATATTAGTTCTAAAAGAACTGAGCTTTTTTTTCCCCATTCAACTTTATTATTGACAGTGCCAAAGCGAGTGACCAGCCTCAGCTGACTCTGCAAACATTTGTTGAATGACCTGACACTAGAAAGCCAAGGATTCTACTATTCTGTGACCACCGGACAGCATGTCATTGTCCATCATTTCCTTACGTGGAAAATGCATATACAAAAGTGGGAGGAAGCCAACGAGCTGCAGAGAACAGTCTCCTTAATTTTGAAAATCATAGCACGAGGAGGGCTGGGAATTCATATACTCATATATTCTTAGCAGCATGGAAGTGCTATGCTTGGTATTCCTATTTGGATAGCTTCAATGTACAATTAGGTTTCTCTCCATAAACCAATTTGCAGAAATGAATAGCAGATGGGTTCCACTAGCTCGATGATAGAGGGGATAGTCACTTAATACTCAAAAGTAATCAATGTTTTTCCTATTAAGCGTCAGTAAGTTAATGGAATGTTTACATTTTTGTGGTGCAGTTTTATAGAGAAAAAACTTTTTTCATTTGCTGTGTATTCTATAATAAAATGTAAATGAACACCGCCTTCTTCTGCCTAGTAATTATGCCAGAATCCATTTAAACAAGCCAACAACAACAACAACAACAGCAACAGCACTTGTAGGGAAACATCCAGAAGGGAAAACAAAAATAGATGGAATAGAAATCTTCCCATTTGCCTGCTCGTGTTTCGCATTTAACATTTGGCACATCTTGATATCTACATAATAGCAGTTTTAAGACCATAAATAATATTTTACAGAGGTCACACCATAGTTATTTAAGTTCAGGGGTTTATTTCCCTGAGCACTAGGTAGCTATCAATGAATTATGTTTAGTCTGATCTGCCACAGAAGGGCTATAAACCTCCAACTCATGGCAAACTGTGGAATATGACTTCAATACGTCAGGAAAATTGTACATGTGAAAGAATAATGCCTGATAAGGGAAAGGCTTATTTAGTTATTTATTTAAAGTAATTTACGTTTCTGGGCAGGAGCTATAAAATTTTGTTATGTTAAACTTTTCTCTGATTCTGGAAAACAAGTTAAGAAACGGCTTTGCATTGTTCTCCTGGAGCTGACAAAGAGGGTGTGGGAGCCGAGAAAAGCAGGCTGGTGAGCTCTGGAGACTCTGGCCCTTGGCCGTGATGAGGAACGGCTGTGCTTCTCCTCCTGAGTTTCAAGAGATGAGAAAACGGCTATAATAAAAAAGGACAGATAGTAACGAAGGACGCCAAGGGCATAACTCTGATAGGTAAAGGTTACAGCTTAAAGGTGTGCAAGTGTGTGCAGATTGATAGCCCAACTCTGGATGCACTCCATGCTCCGGAGCCGTACACTACCTGTGTGAGTCCTACAGTCTGCGACTCTATCTCCATAAAACGTCTAAAAAGCAAACAAACAAAGATGGAAATGAAGAAAAGCTGCAAGCTCACAGGGGTGGTTTTGCGAACTGCTCTTGATTGCTAGCATTCTTTTCCAGTGGCTCCCTGGCAGGGACTCAAAAATGGAGAGACAGTGGTTTTCAGCATTAAGGTCGGATTCACTTTTCAAATGAGTGAAACCGCTGCAAAGAAATTGGTGAGTGCTGACGATGAGCCAGACAGCAGGGCAAGCCACCCCCTCAGTTTCTCATTTCATCTTCACCGCAGCCTCTGCCTGCTCCTCCTTTTGCAGATGTGGAATCAGAGGTTTGGAGGAGTTCAGAAGCTGGCCCAAGGTCACCCCTCTCCAGCAAGACAGCCAGGATTCCAGGGGATGCCTGAGTGACTTCAGAAACCCTGTTCTTAACACCCCGGCTATTTGAAGACAATAGTTACAACACAGCCAGCAGCCATTTAGCAAGGGTTATCTGTGTTCCCTCCTTGTCCTCCTGGGCATGCTCCTGGGAAGTGGGCATTACTATTCGCTGCATTTCACCATGGAAGTAGCTGAGGCTTACCCAGGCTAAGTCCCTGTTGGTACAAGGCAGCACAGGTAGACTGAGACTGGAACTCAAAGAAGCTAGGGACTCAGATGCCAGCCCTGCTCTTCACTATATCACCAGGACTTGGCTTCTCAGGCCTTAGTTTCCTTGTCGTTCTTGTGCTCACTGCCAGTAAGTCGAGTCCAACTTAGAGCGGCCCTACAGGACCGCGGAGAACTGCCCCGTGGGTCCGAGACTAACTCAATGAGAGTAGAATGCCTGTTGGCTGTGTGGTTAGCAACCCCCTACTTAACCCACGACGTCCCCAGGCCTCGTTAGTTCTTGTGTTACCCCCAGAATGCCACACTCACACGTGCTTGTCCATGCTGACTCACAGCGACCCCTCTGTCGGCTGCTCATGGGAATCACTGTTGACAGCAGTGGAAAGGCCAGTTACGCCCCCACGGAGCTGCTGGAGGTTTCTAACTGCCATTCATGTGGATCGCAGCCCAACACCTAACCACTGCACCACCAGGACTCCTTAGCTCTTGGGCTAACAAGAACTATTACTATTTTTTTAAGAATTAAATTTTAACACGAAGACTAACCCTACTTACGCCTTTGAGAAGAGAATAGGGTGGTAGGGGAGCAAAGACGTGGCAGGGGAACTGGCATTCCACCTCCTAGACACTACCACAGACCGATACAGGAGCCCTGTTAGGAGTGGGTCCCCCATTGGGCTGCTCACCACAAGGTCAGCAGTCTGAACCCACCAGGTCCTCAGGGGGAGAAAGATGTGGCAATTTGCTCCTGTAAAGATCTGCAGTCTCAGAAGCCCTGGTAGTGACCTCGTACTACCGAAGGAAACACCGCCGGGTCCTGCACCAGCCTCGCAGTCATTTGATGTTTGAGCGCCTTGTTGCAGATATTGTCAGTCCATCCAGTTGAGGCCTTTTTTGCTCTTTTTTTTTTTTTTTTTGGCTGCTCCTGGACTCTAACAAGCATGATGGCCTTCTCCAGAGACTGGTCCAAAGTCCATGAGACAAAGTCTCACTATCCCTGCCTCTAAGGAGCACTCTGTGTGTACAGATCTGTTTGTTCTAAGACAGAGCTGTTTGATTTTGACATCCATGGTTCTTTGAATATTCTTCGCTGTAATTCAAACACATAGATTCTTCTCTCATCTTCCTTATTCGGTGTTCAACTTTTACCTGTGGATGAGGCAACTGGAAATACCCGGGGGAATGACTTTATCGCCTTCAGTGTGGACAACTCAACGTAAAGAAGATACAAATTCTCATAACTGGCACAATAGATAACACCAAGATAAATGGAGGAAAGGTTGAAGTTGTCAAGGATATTTTCTTGACAATCGAGCCTCATGGAAGCAGCAATCAAGAGATCAAAAGATGTGGTACATTAGGTCCTCTGCTGCACAAAACCTTATTAGAGTATTGACAAGCAAGGATGTTACTTTGAGGACTAAAGTACGTACCCCTCCCCTGGTATTTTCTTTTAAAAATCATTTTATTGGGGGCTCCTACAATTCTTATCACAATCCACACATCCATCTATTGCGTCAAGCACATTTGTACATTTGTTGCCATCATCATTCTCAAAACATTTGCTTTTTACTTGAGCCCTTAATAAAATGAGCTCATCATTTTCCCCCTCCCTCCCCATTCCCCGCTTCCTCATGAACTCTTCATAATTCATAAATTATTATTATTTTGTCATATCTTATACTGTCCGGTATCTCCCTTCACCCACTTTTCTGTTGTCCATCCCCCAGGTAGGAGGTTATATGTAGATCCTTGTAATCAGTTCCCCCTTTCTACCCTACCTTCCCTCCACCCTCCAGGTATCGCCAACTCTCACCACTGGTTCTGAAGGGGCCATCTGTCCTGGATTCCCTGTTTCCAGTTCCCATCTGTACCAGTGTACATCCTCTGGTCTAGCCAGATTTGTAAGGTAGAATTGGGATCATGGTAGTGGGGGGGGGGAAGCATTTAAGAACTAGAGGGAAGTTATATGTTTCATCGTTGCTACCCAGCACCCTGACTGGCTCATCTCCCCTATGGTACTTTCAATTGTCTCAGCTGCATGGGAAAGGTGGACACTGAATCAGGAAGACTGAAGAAGAACCGATGCGTTTGAATGGTTGTGCTGGAGAGAATATTGAAAATTCTTTTGTTGGTAGGTGCCATCAGAATGACAAGCATGACACACTGCCTGGTCCTACGCTGTGCTCACAATCGTTCCCATGCTTGAATCCATTGCCGCGGACTTTGACGCATATCTCAGGTTGTTAACAGGCTTCCCCTGATCCTGATGCCACGTTCTTCTCATGCCATCCAGCTTCTCTGAGGATGTGCTCGTCATACAGATTGAATAAGTGTGGCGAGAGCACACAGCCCTGTTTCACACGTTTCCCGATTTTAAACCGTGCAGTGTCCCCTTGTTCCATTCACAGAACTGCCTCTTGATCCATGCACAAATTGTGAATGATTACCACGAAGTGTTTTGGAATTCTCATTCTTCTCAAGGCTATCCAGAGGGTGTAATGATCCATGCAGTCAAACTCCTTGGCATCGTCAACAAAACCCAAGTAAACATCTTTCTGAGAGTCTCTGCTTCCAGTCAAGATCCATCTGACATCAGCAATGATAACCCTTGTTTGACATCCTCCTCTGGACGGGCCTGACACCGCTGGCAGCTCCCTGCCAATAGACTGCAGCAACCTCTCACCAGCTGATCTTCAGTAAAATTGTACTCGCAGGCGATGTCAGTGATATCATTCTATAGTTTGAGCATTCTGTTGGGTCACCTTTCTTTGGAATGGGCACAAATACGGACCTCTTCCAGTCAGTTGGTCAAGTAACTGTCTTCCAAATGCCCCGGCCTAGAAGAGGCGCTATGCCAGGGTTTCCAGTGCTTCATCAGCTCGTGGAACCATTTCAGTCGGTAGTCTATCAATTCTTTGGAGCCTTCTTCTGGGCTAATGCTTTTACAATTAGGGTGGATGGTTTGGGAAGTTGAGGGCAGAATACAATCAACTTCTCTAACAAACCCCCTTCGTTGTGAGTATTGTCTGTGAGTTCTGCGTGGCCATTGCAATGAAATCTCAAATCCAGCAGAGAAGTAGAGAGGTGTGGGAGGGCCAGGTGGGGTCAGAGAGGTAAAGAAGGACAGAGTGTAAAGACACGTCTGACCTCTGCCTCACGGCAACAGCGGAACCAGAAGAGAGCAGATATGCCCACTTCCACGGCTGATGACCGCAGGGATCCATGGTCACTGCAGGTTTCCAGATTGACAGACTAAGAAGAGAGGCCTGGTGATGTCCTTCTGAAAATTAGCCAGTGAAAATCCAACGGAGCAGGACAGAGGTCTGTCCCACTGGACTCAAACACACCCACAATTGTAAGAGACCAGGCAGCATTCTGTTTGCTTCTCCCTGGTGAACTCACACGTTGGAGATGTCTGACTGGCGGTAACAACTGCAACATGAAAGGTCAGTGATTCAGACCAAGTGATTTTAGTGCAGGGGCAGATAATTACATGAAGGAAGCAGCATACAGAAGGGTTTGTTCTAGAAAGCAAAGCACAGATGGTTACACTTTCAAAGAGTGGTTACTTCCAAGGCAAAAATGCACTGCCATTGAGTGGAGTCCAAACTATAGAGACCCTATAGGACAGAGTAGAACTGCCCTTCTGAGTTTCCCAGACTTCACATCTTTACGAGAGTAAACAGCCTCATCTTTCTCCCATGGAGCTGCTGGTGGGTTCGAACCACTGACCTTGGGGTTGGCTATTCAGTGGCTAGCCCACTCAGCCACCAGAGCTCTTTTACTTCTGAGAAAGAAGGAGGCAAACAGAATCAGAGAGGAACAAGTCAGGGAGTCAAATCGTCTATTTCTTAAGCTGATAAGTGTATACATTTGTGTCCTGTTTGCTATCATTCCTTATATTGTGTATAATTTATTGCCATTTTAGGCTACAAAAGAGACTCCATTTCAAATACAATTTAAGGAGAACATTTATTAAGTCATCTGGATGAGGGAGACTACCAACACGAGGTGAAAATGGTGTCCAAGGGTTTGTTGACGTCCAACGATTTTGAAAAAGTGCTTGGAAGACAAAGGAAACGGTCACAAATCATGATTGGTGGCAGAGCGATACAGCACAATTACGGGGACAGGACAGTGGCTGGGACATGTACATTGTTAGAGAGAAGGGCATACGGATTGGCCTAGGGCCTTCTGACCAAGGCAGTCAGCGCCAAACTCATATGGGTCCCCTGTACTGTCCCCAGTGCGGTGACCTCTATCAAGGACACACCTAGGCAAGCCCCTAAGAGAAAGCCTGACCCTCCCTGCGCTGGCCAGAGACCGGTGGAGGCAGAACCCGCTCCAAGACATTCTGCCTGAGGGCAAGGTCACCTACCTCCTGGGCGGGTGGTCAGAAAGCATGCAAAGGCAACTCAGTCTATGTGGGGACTCGGCAAATGGATTTGGGGCTGCCTTTTGCAAACCAGGGTGTCAGAATTTAAGCTCGAACACATTCCATACACTTGGTCAAGCCCAAGTTCACTGCCACCTAGTCAATTCTGATTCACAGCAACTCTATATGCTCTAAAATATTAAAAAAACAAATCGAGGCCCCCCAAATATGGGCACTGTATTCTCTCCTAATCCTCATGAGAAGTAGTCTGTACTAATGAGATGCCCCAGGGATGCAGGGCATTTGGCTGCTAGTCAAAAGGTCAGTAATTCCCACGCACCAGCCTCTCAGTGGAAGAAAGATGAGGCTTTCGGCTCCCATCAAGATTTACAGCCGTGGAGACTTTGGAGAGCAGCTCTGCTGTGTCCCACAGGGGGCGCTGTGACTCGGAGTCGACTCGGTGGTAATGGGTTTGGGTTTTCTGGCTAATGAGAACTGTGGAGGGGAGTCTACCATTGCAGCTGTGAGGCATCTGTGGAGCCTTCTCCTTCCTGCCTTGTTCTCCACAATTCCTGCATTGTGCTTGCACAATGTTTTGTTGAGGAAATTGGGATTTTTTTTTTAACTTCACATCATCTTTAAGTTGAATAATAAAAATGATGGGGGGGACTCAACATGGAAACCTCATAAAAGAACAAAGGTGCCCCTGCTGGTCAGGGCCCTGGGAAGAATTTGGTTACACATTGGGCTGCAAGCTCCGGGGCAGCAGTTCAAAGTCACCAGCTGCTCCGTGGGAGAAAGACAAGGCTTTAGAGAGTGACCGTCTCAGAAACCCACAAGGGTAGGCTCTACCCTGTCGTGCAGGGCCATCACTATAAGTCAGCATCGACTCGATGGCAGTGAGTTTTCCTTTGCTTTGTCTAGATTGCTTTGGGTCACACTCTGCAAGAGTCTGGCAAAGACTGGCCAGTGCGGAAGTGGGAGGCAGCTTCGGGAGAAGAGGCTGGTGGCACTGCAGGACCAAAGCCTGGGCGCCCCTCCTCTCCTCATCCATCAGAGTAGAACACGGGAGAAATGCCATTGTCCGAGTTAGCCCTAGGACAGAGCTTAAGGAATGTGTCACATTGTAGCCACATTTCCTCAAGTTCAACCAGGCCAGCTAAGCAAGGGGACCCTGTCCCAGTTTCTTGCCTGTTGTTGAACCTGATGTTTTCCCCCCAATGCACACCCAGACAGGGCCATTGTTTCCATTCCACAACACTGGAAAGAGGCAGCTTAAATTCAGCCAGCAGAGCCCCTATAAACCACCTCGCATGGCTTTGTGGACCCTGCCAAGGACATTAACCCGACTTCAGAGGCACAGAAAAAGCATACAGCTTCTCAGGTTACGCCTGGCCAGTCCTTAATGGAAATCCCGTTTCTAAATATGCACGATCCTGCCCTCTGCTGGGCAGAGACAGAAACACCAGCATTTAATACCACTTCTAGGCCTAATCAAGGAGGGGGCAGGAGACAATAACACAAATAACCACCCTGCTTTTATGTATTTAGGTAGTTGTGTGTGAAATATTTGCTTCAAAAATTAAAATTCCTGAGAATAAATAAAAATAAATTCTTATGCATTGCATATCAAGTCTGTGAATTTTAATACATCCCAATTAATCATAAAAGAAAAAAACCCTAGTAGGTTTGTCTTGAATTTTTAATTCAAAACATACAGTAAATTTTCCTTATCATAATTCTACTAGATGCTGCCATTTTTTCTCTAAAAAGCATATTTCAAAGAGAAGATTAGTCATAAAAATATATTGTTGGTTTCATGTTGTAGAAATACATACTTTATTGTAAATCTAGGCACAGAAAATGGAAGAAAAGTTAAAGACTTGGAAGAAAGTACAAGACTACTACTATTAGTCTTTTGACCAGAAAGGTTTGCCAAATAGAAAGACAACATATATTCTTCTACTAGAAATTATTATTATTATTATTATTATTTTAGAGAAAGGCTAGCTATTGGCAGCTACCCTGCCCTGGAGCAGTATGAAATCACTCACTTCTTATCTTGCTGTCCTGTCTGATAAGAGCAGTCAAGAGCCACTTCTCCGAGAGAAAGATCTTCTAGAAGCAAAGCAAGCATGTTCATTTAGGAGCCCCCTAATGACTTAAACTAAAACGACTCAATTTAAGCAAATGCTTCTAGTGTTGATCATCCTTTCACCTTCTTGGTTTAGACATCGATAGTTTTATAAAATAGTTGCAAATGTTGCCACATACAACATGCTTCCATATCCAAACAGACCGTATTCCTTCCATTCTAAGATGCACAGTTTATGTTTGCATTGTAGCATCTCTGCCATCAGGATGTGTCTCCAATCCCCAGTTTCTCACAATGGTGGCGGTGTGTGTGTGTGTGTGTGTGTGTGTGTGTGTGTGTGTGTGTGTGTGTGTGTGTCTTACATCTGCCGCCGGCCTTTGACTCAGTGTCAGCCAGCCAGGTGAAGGTTGTGATATAGTTGCTGTTGTGCTGGACTGCCACTGCATCTGAGGCCGAGACACTGTGTTGAGCACAGTAACGTGAACCTTGACCATCTTGTCTCAAAAGGGATTTGGAAAAGGCGGGCTGAATGGACATCCCCTTACAGAAGGGTTTCGGGGAGGAGACGAGCCAGAGTGCGATGTAGCAACAATGAAAAATACACTTTCCTCTAGTTCCTAAATGCTTCCTCCGCCCCCCACTATCATGCTCTGAATTCTATCTTGCAAGTCTGGCTAGACCAGAGGATGTACACTGGTACAGATAGGAAATGGAAACACAGGGAATCCAGGGTGGATGAGCCCTTCAGGACCAGTGGTATGAGTGGCGATACCAGGAGGGTGGAGAAAGGGTGGGTTGGAAAGGGGGAACCGATTACAAGGATCTACATGTGACCTCCTACCTGGGGGACATACAACAGAAAAGTGGGTGAAGGGGGATGTTGGACAGGGCAAGATATGTCAAAATAATAATTGATAAGTTATCAAGGGTTCATGAGGGAGGGGGGAGTGGGGAGGGAGGGGGAAAAAATGAGGACCTGATGCCAGGGGCTTAAGTGGAGAGCAAATGTTTTGAGAATGATGAGGACAATGAATGTACAAATGCGCTTCACACAATTGATGTGTGTATGGATTGTGATAAGAGTGGTATGAGCCCCTAATAAAACGATTAAAGAAAAAAAGGAAAAGGTGGGCTGAATATGAAGATTTAGCCTTAGCCAATTTATTTTATGAACGGTTCCCTTTTTACATCAGCACAAGAGTAATAAACAATGAAAATCTATCTAAATAAGTCTATCAGAACCCTTTAACCAAGGACAAAATACCAAAATTCAAATGTAAGATTTTATTTTTGTTATATTTTAATTCCAGCTTCTTTTTAAAAATCTCGTTGGTGTTATTAGGTGCCATTAAGGAGGTTCCAACTCCTAGCGACCCCATGGACGACAGACAAAAACACAGCCGCACAACTGTTGCGCTTGAGCCCATGGTTTCAGCCGCTGTGGCCATTCATCTCATGGTGGCCCTTCCTCCTTGTCACTGACACATCACCAAGAATGATGGCCATTTCCAGGGACAGGTCTCTCCTAAAACCATGGCCAGAGTACTTTCTTAGTGGTACATAGATAAACGGTACATCATATAATTAATGGCACTGCAAATTCTAGGAATTACACAATGTAATGAATAGACAACGGAAAGAATGCTTCTGAGTTAAAACAAACAAACAAACAAACACAAACATATGGCATACATTGGCAGTAACTGAAAAAGAAAAAAAAAAAGCCCATTTGTTCAGTATCTACCACTGTCCGTCTGCCTGCATCATGATCAATTTTGAGAAGATGGAGTTTAAAAAATTCTCTCCCTCGTCTGATGTGCCCAAACAGCATAAGCATAAAACAACACACCACATGCCAGCATGGATCAGTCCTTTGACCGTCCGTATCTCACAATAATTATTGGACATGATCCAACAAGCCTTGTGGAATAAGAGGAGCTGATCAAAGCCAACACATAGCTCATCTGAAGCCCCTGTAATATTCCTCCCTGAAAGGACGCCCAGGGGACTAGAGTGTCAGAAGAGTGAGAATATGGAAGTGTCTTTTCTGGGTCTCTGAGGTCTCCTTTGGACCAGGAAGCCTTGCTGGATAGGCAGCCATACATCATACATCACAAGTCTGCACGTGACATCTCTGCGCCCTCTCTCCACGTGCATTGTATGTGAGTGTGTGAAGCTGACAGCCACGTATAAATCAGAGTTACTTCTGCCGACAGGAAATAAAGTTAGACTATCAGACATACTCAGTGCCAATATCTGCTTTCTTGTTCTTCAAAGTTATAAGGGAAATATGTCTTCCGTCATTGTGAATATGTTGTCAGCGTGAACGGAGCCAAATTGGTCCCACCCAGCTTTTTCACTCTGCCAAGAATGGAAACCCTGCTGTGATAAACCAGTCAGTGCCAAGGGCGAGCTCCAAAGAAAAGCTTCTTCAGCCCATTTACACTGGGCTTGGAGGAACTTTTCAATGTCTCCTCAGCCCCACCTTCTACCACCCGGACCAAGGAATTGGATTTTTGTTTATTCTTTAAAAATTGGGCTTCGTGTTCTCCACCACCCATCTCTACCTCCTGATCTCCTCTGCTAGGCTCCATTTGACTGAAGTTCAAGGAATCAGAATTGTTCTAATATACACAAACTCTTCCACCCTGGAGGTACTGTGGGGTTTAGTGCTGGACTGTTAGCCAGTAGGTCTGTGGTTCAAACCCATCAGCAACTGTCCATGAGAAAGACGAGGCTGCCTTCTCCTAGAAAGATTTACACATCAGGAACACTCTGTAGGTCACTATCAGTCAGAATAGACTTGACAGTGAGTTTGGGTTTGGTTTTAAGAGTATAAAGGAGCTCCTGGATGTGCCAACAGTGCCCATGTTCAACTGCTACCTGAACAGCTGGCAGTTCAAGGCCACCCAGAGACCCCTTGAAAGAAAGACCCGGTGGTCTCCTGACAAACCAGCCGCTGAATGAACACCCCAGAGAGCAGAGCTCCACTCTGACACACGTGGCTACCAGGAGTCAGGATCCGCTTGGCTTGAAGGCAACTGGTGAACGAGTAAACATGATACACCTCTTCAACGGAAGCATATGATTAGAGGCGACTCAGGCATCTGCAGCTGTAGCTGTCCCCTGCTCTGATGAGACGCCCCTCTCCTGGTCCTTGGGAAGATACGCTGTCGTTTCTCTCAGCTGCGGATCCATGGTGCAATGCCGAGTCCTGGAGACCCCGAGGAGTTCCCCTGCCATGAACTCCACCTCTTCTGGGCCCGCCATAGCCCCTTGCTTCCCCAAACTTGATGCAGTTTCAGGCTTTATTCAGCACTGCATGCTTTCTGGACCTAGAATTTTCCGAAGCACCTCAGCCATCTTTAAAACCACACACACACGTAGGGCTCATCTCGGAGCTCTATTTAGAGTGAGTCTCCTGGCCCGGTCTCTTTCCAGGCCAAATGCTAGCATTAAACATGAGCATGGGGACGTTTCCACGTCATGTTTTTAAGCGCATCTGATTCCCGTTTTCAAGTTGCCCCAATGGCCGAGCGGTGACGTAGATGAACAGCGGCTTTCGAGGTGGGCATCCTGCGTGATGGTCCCTTTCCTGCCACCACCTGAGCACATGGAAGAGGAACAGCCAGCCGTTCCCCAGAGGTGAGGATGGCGAGACTTCCGCCCCAGAGAAGGGCAGCGCCCTTGGGAAAGCCAAGGTCCCGGAAACTGCAGCTCTTCAACCCGATGGATCGACAAGTTGGCTCCCACAACGGGCTGCAACAGGAACGGTGAGGCTTGTGCGGGACTTGGGAGTGTTTGTTCAGTTGCAGGGGTCTGGGGTAGATTTTGTTCGCTTATATACGGTCACTAGGAGTTGGGGGAAACTTGGTAGCACTTAACAATCACAACGATCTAAGCAAATGGCCTGGGAAAGTTTCAATGGTATGGTTGGACTGTACACGTGAATTCACTTCCAGTAACAGAACTCTGTACCTTGGGATTCAGATGGAAGTATGGACAGTGAATGGAGGGTAAACCCAGACTACTGTCATTGAGTCCATTCCAACTTGTAGCAACAGACTGCACAGACCAGAACTCTCCTCAGGGTTTCCACGACTGTAAGTTTTTACAGGAGCAGACAGCCTCCTCTTCTTCCCACAGAGTGGCATGTGGGTGTGAACCACCAACCTTCTCCCTAACCATCCAATGCCTAACTCACAGAGCCACTAGGGCTCCTGTACTAGACATATAACTGATTTTATATGATTTTAATATTGGAGCATCAATTCAGCCATTTTTTCTTGAAATATTCTCTGTAGATGATTTCTATTTTCACAGGATACTACACGGAGTTCTTTCGTTACAGTGTGGGGAAAATTAATGGTCAAACAAGTTAAAATGGGTTTTTTTCTCCCTCATGTAGAACTTTTCAAGGATCCCGAGCGGTGTAGTGGGTACTTGATGGGCTGTGGTCTGAATGGTTCAAACCACCAGCAGCTCCATGAGAGAAAGAGAGGGCTTTCACTCCGGCAAACAATTACAGTCTTAGAAACTACAGGAGGTCGCTGTGAGTCAGCACTGACCCGATGACAGTGACCTTGATTTGGTAGGACTTTTCAAACCCTTTAACATGCATAGGAGATCGAGTCTTCAGAAATCTCTGAGCATATTTAAACAACTATCCCTGTGGGGGGAAATGCCCACAGGGGTCCGGTAGGCGCAATTGTATGGTTGAGACTTATAAAGATTATAATAAAGTCATAGAGCATGAGAGATAGAAGAGAGAGTGAAATGAAGGAGTCAGACACATTTCATGGTAGCATGCTCACCTCCTGGATGGCCATGATCTTACTAGCCAGGTCCGCGCATAGCATGGGCCCAGGTGAGGTGGCAGAGAGCCAGCAGGAGGCTGGAGACCCATTTATTGTTAACCAAGGCTTTTATCTACGTAGGGGGCATGATTAAAGGTAACCACACACGTCACAGAAAGGGGCTGTACAATAGGCAATACAAGCAATTGGAGGGGGATGTACAATGGGCATAAGCGCAACAGGAAGGGGATGAGCTAGGGCTGTACACATGATAGGAAGGGCAGCGAGAGAGGAGTACCGGTTTCTCTCTTACAAAAGGACCACGCCCCCAAGAAGGCACCATCAGGCTACCACCTGATTACAGGTTAGACTCCACCCTTACCTCCACCCAAGGCCTATCAAGTTGACATAAAATCTAACTACTACAATGGTCTAATCCAAATTACCATCTTGTTGACCAGAGTTTCACCTAGGGGGTCTCAGAGAGTGGAACCTGAGGGATTTTCTTTTTAAGAGAAATGAATATGTCAAAATGGCAAGAGTTTGATACATTGGATAATTTCTCATCTCTATTGAACATTTTATGTATATTACATTATATTTGGACTTGTTATTGTCGCTAGGTGCCATCCAGCCAGTTCCAACTCAGAGTGACTCATGTACAAGAGAAGGAAACACTGCCCGGTCCTGCACCAGCCTCACAGCGGTTTTGATGTTTGAGCCCACCATTGCAGGCACTGTGTCAGTCTAAGTTGAGAATTTTCCTCTTTTTTGGCTTCCCCCCTACTTTACCAAGCCTGATGCCCTTCTCCAGGTAATAGTGTCTCCTGCTAACAAGTCTAACATACGTGAGACAAAGTCTTGCCATCTTGCTTCTAAGGACCATTCTGGCTGTATTTCTTCCAGGACAGATTTGTTTGTTCTTTTGGTCGTCCATGGTACTTTCAACATCCTATAAACTTCCAACCCTCTGTATTTTGATGACATGCCAGACTCTTCCACTATGTGGAGAAAGAACCCTTCGTGTCTGTTGGTACAGATAGAAAGAAACACCTATTTCTGCTTCAGCCCTGGTCCAACTCTTATTTAATCCATCTATCCTTCTACCACCATTTTTCATGAAAAATGGGTCAGAGGAGAACTTGCTCTATCGAGTCTTGAATGGCTGTGCTTTCTTCCAAGGCATGACTGCGTGGACTTGAATCCCTAACTTTAGCCACCATGCCCCGTAACTGTTTGCACCACACTAACTTCACACTCACAACCCAGATGGTTCTAAAATACAAACTGAACCAACTTCCTGGACCCCAATCGCCCCACACAAAGGAATCCAAGCCTCGATGTTTCACTGCCAGGCATTGTTCCCCAAAGGTTACTGATCTTTGAAATCCATCAGCCCCTACACTCACTGACGGGGCTGAGAAAAGTTAAAGGATTCCAGATGGGACTGGGGTAGTCTCTTCCACTTCTTTCCCCTCTGTTGCTCATTCTGGTTGTAACCCGTACAGCTCACTCAATCTCTGTGTGCTTTCAACTCCCCATTGATAAAATTTGGCTGGTACATTTGATTTGCAGGATACTTTAGAGGTACTGGAATTAAAATCATTCGAAGGAGCACAGGCCCTCCATGGTGTTTGTAATATTCCTATGGAAGGTCATCGGCACAACTCAACAAGCAAAAAAGCAGCAAGAGATGAGGAACTGTTGTAACCGGCCAATAGAGAGTCAATAATCAGATAACCTAATTAGGCAAATCAGACTTTCTTAGCTCTGGGGGCCCAGTCACCTAATGAATTAAGCTATACTTTTACATCGGACAACATCAGGTTTATAAAGATAAATATTTGATGAGTGGGCCCCTAGTACTGGCAATGCTACTTCCAACACATGTAACAAGATACCCTAAGCTGGAGACATACACCCCGTAAACTTAAACTCCTACAAAATTCTAAAGGTAAACCTTAAAAATGGAAAAATCTTTAAATACCTGTTTTGTACAAGGATCTTTAACAGACAAGACGGCCACACAATGGAACTGTGTAACTGCTAGCAGCAGGCACTCCGGGAAGATAAAATAAACCAGCTTTATGGACCCGAGGAATTGATTTTTAATGAGATTCTGCTTGGCCGTAATGGCATCCTGAGAGGGTGATCCAGTTTCCTTTGCCTCTGGTATACAGTTATAGGGTGCAAAGCAAGAACTTGCTTAAACAATGCCTGTGCATTTGTCCTTTTAGCTGAAGGGATTAAATAAAATAAGAATGTTGTTCTAAGACACACTTCAGACAATGTATACACACATACACATACACACATACTATTATGCTTACAGATGTTTTTTCCTAAGACATTCTCTGTTTGTACGTGATGTATTTCAGGGGACTAAAACTTTTTAATTCCTGTGCGTATGTTTATATTTCTCGGCCAGAGCATGTCATTGTGGTTAATAAAGAAAGAGCTGCTGGCCTGGTGACCCCACATGTGTCAGAGTAAAACTCTGCTCCACAGAATTGTCAATGGCTCAAGGAAGGAGACCTTTCTCCTGAAGAGACCCTGGGGTGGGGGGAACTCGAACCTCCAGCCTTCAGGTTAGAAGCAGAGCATGTTAACCATGTACCATCCAGGGTCTCCTTACCAGAGTATGTTGAGTTGACAGCAACCCATAGAGACCTCATATGACAGAGTAGAGCTAGCTGCCCCATAGACTTTTCTAGGGAACCCTACCGTCACTGGAGGTTTGGTGTTGGGCCGTTAAGGTAAAGGTCAGTGGTTCACAACCACCATCTGCTCTAAGGGAGAAAGCTGAGTTCATCTGTTCCCATAAAGATCCATTGTCTTGGAAAGTCTTAATGAGCAGTTCTACTCTGCCCAAAGAGGGACCATGAGCCCAAACCGACCCCGTGGCAGGGGTTTAGGTGATGAGTTAATCCTTATGGAACAGATTCCAGGTCCTCCTTCCCCTGAGCCACTCCAAAATCAGCAACTTCCACCTCACTGCCCTTGAGTTGATCCAAGTCTCAGAGACCCCGTAGGACAGGATACAACTGTTCCTGTGGATTTCCAAGACCATAACTCTTTATGGGAGTATAAAGCCACATGTTTCGCTCATGGAGCAGCTGGTGGGTTTGAACTACTAGCCTTTTGGTTAGCAACCCAAGGAATAACCCATTATGCCACGAGGATGGGTTTAAACCTCCAACCTTTGGGTTAGGAGCAGAGTGCTTAACCAGTGCACCACTAAGGCTCCTTACCAGAGTAGACCAAAAACACAAAGCCAAACCAAGTCTACTGCCATCAAGTCAATTCTGACTCCTAGTGACCCTGTATAGGGTTATAGGGTTTATACATTTTTATAGGAAGAGACCACCTCATTTTTCCTTTTTCACATTGAGTGGCTGGTGGGTTTGAAGGACCCATAAATTATTGGATGGAGTTGACAGATTTTCTTTTCATATTCTATTAGTGTGTGTGTGAGTGTGTGTGTGTGTGTGTGTGTGTGTGTGTGTGTGTGTACAATGTAGCTAGGGATAGGCCTGGAGAGAGACATGGCTCTACATAACAGGCAATAGAGAAGCTAGAAAGGAGAGTAACCTATTGGTTAAGAGCTTTGACTTTTAATCTTGCCTTCATCACTTCTTGTCCTGTGTCCTAGTGCATGCTAATCCACTTCTCTGAGTCCCAACTTGTTCCTGCATAATATCTGCATCCCAGGGCTTGTTGGTCTTAGGTGTGTCCAGCAGACTCTGACTCATCACCATCCTCTGTACAACCAAACCCAATACCGTCCAGTCCTGCCCCATCTTTCCCATGGTGCTTATATTTGAACCCCTTGTCGCTGCCACTGCATCAGTCCTTCTTGTTGAGGGTCTTCCTCTTCTTCACTGCTAAAGGGTTGTAATAAAGATGAAATGGTCCAGAGTCGTTGCAGTAAAGCACCTCTTCTATCCACAGTTCTTGGAATCCCGACCAAATGACTGGTCAGGGCCATGCAAACAGGGTGTGTGATAGGCGGATAGAGGCAATTGGTTAGTTTGACTGGGTATAAAGTCAGCTCTTGTTGAATCAGGGACAGAGTCCCTCACACAGCAGGAAAGAAGAACCGGGAGTGAAACTTGTTAGAGATCACAGCATGGAGAGGTGGCAGAGGAGCAACACAGACGCCCCACGGCAGGGCATTGGGCTTCCTGGCCTGTGAGTAGAGCAAGTGCCTTTCAGCAGGAGTCTGGTTTGCAGAGGAGGGTGCCCTTCTGGCATTAATCAGCAGCAGAGGACGTGGCGTTGTGCAAATCATCTGCACAAGACTTATCAAATGTTGAACAGCAAGGAGGTTACTTTGAGGACCAAGATGGGCCTGACAGAAGTCTTGACATTTTCAATCACCTCCTATCGATATGGAAGCTGGACATTAAATAATGAAGATTGAAGAAGAACTGATGCCTTTGAATGGTGGTGCTGGGAACGAATACTTCAAGTACCGTGGGCTGCTGACAACACACAGCCCTAGCTTCTGCTCACATCCTTTGGACAGGTGATCAGGAGAGAACAGGCCGTGGAGAAGGACATCGTGCTTGGTAAAGCAGAGGGGCAGCAAAAACGAGGAAGGCCCTTAACAAGATGGATTGACACAGTGGCTGCAACATTGGGCTGAGACATAAGAACAAGTGTGTGGACGGCACCGGACCGAAGCAACGGTGTGTTGTTCTATTGGACATAGGGTCGTTATTGAGTCGGAATTGAGTCGACAGCACCTACCCAAAACAACAACTGAGGAAGTTTTAACCTTTGCCCATCATCTAAGCTACCTCAGCTCAGAGGCTAGGGACCAGAGAGAGGCCTGCCTGCCAGCAAGCCTGAGAAGAAGCACCACAGACCAAATAATTGCATCCTTAACATTTCCTAACCTGTTAGCTTCCCCAATAGCCCCCTGAGGATTGTTTGTGAGTTTTGTGTGGCCATTGTCATAATGCAGCATGAAACCCAGCAGAGCAGCCGAGTGTTGTAGGAGGGCCAGTGGTGTCAAAATAAGGCAAAGAAGGTGTCTGACTGCTGCCTCTTAAGAATCATCCTGGAGCAGATATGGAGACGGATTCTCCTCTCCCCTAGATAGCTGGAAGAAGTAAAATGTGACTTTCATGCATTTCCTCATGCACACAACAATTTAGATGAGTCTTACCAATGTTAAGCTGAAAGATGTACATCCGAAAAGACTTTGTGCAATTTGAGGTTTTTTTTTCATAAAGTTTAAGCCAAAATACAAGTATATCCATCTGTTTAAATCAACCCTCATAACCCACCCCTATTCACACACACACAGCACAACTTCCGTCCTTGAGTAGGATTCCATTCAGACAGATCTGAGGGGACACAACTCTTCCACCCACACAAAACCACAGCAAGAGGAAACACACCGACGGTCCCGGAGTGAGTTCCAACTCACCGGTGGAACTGCCCACACTGGGGTTCCGACCGAAGCAGTCAGCCTTTACGGAAGTAAACTGCCACACCGTTCTCCTTTGGAGTGTTGGGGGGTTCACATTACCTACCTTTTAGCGAGTCACAAAGCACCATAACCACTGTAGCTCAAGGGTTCCCCAATCTTCATACCGAGTTACTAAGTTTGTATATAAGTATATTTAAAAATATCCAGCATAGGCACAATGGTGAGGCTGGCACCATTCTGTTGGGCACAGGAGCACCATGAGCTG
>NW_022103915.1:44986748-45004178 GCF_000313985.2 Echinops telfairi
CCACCAACTCCACCCCCACCCCCACCACAGCCTATTTTTAAAAAAGGAATGATGAGCCCCAAGTCCAGGATGATGCTTCCCTTCTAATGGAGGCAAGGTGGGGGGTGGTATGAAAAGGAGCCCATGGGACTAGAAAATGAGTTTTGATCAGGGTTTGAGTTTGGGTGCTTGGCATGCAGGTGCGTCTTACAAATAAGAGTAACTCCAAACAACAATAACAACAAACACTGCTATTGAGGCGATTTTAACTCAGAGTGACCCTATAGGACAGGGTAGAACTGCCACAGTGGGTTTCTGAGATTAAGTTTTTAGGGGACTAGAAAGTCTCATCTTTCTCCCACGGGGCAGTTGGTGACCTTGCAGTTGGCAGCCCAACACGTATCTCACTGCGCCACCAGGACTTCTAGGCTAACGCAACATAATTAGCCATGCCCAGTCGAGTGATGGGAGTTGCCATTAACCACGGACTATGATTAATCTAATTCTGTACCCTGAAAGGTTTATTAAAAAGGGGAAAGGTAAATGATAGGATGCATAATCGGATGATTATAATGATGCTTGGCATATTGTGAGTCCTCAAGGAAATCTGAAGGCGCTGGGTAGATCTTTCTAGACATACCCCCCCACACGTGTTATCTTTAATGTGCTTATCTTGCCCCCTGAGATAGCCTCTCATTTTCACAGTTTTCTGATTTCCTCGTTCACCTATTTTTTGTTGCATCATTTGTATTCGTAAATGCTTAGCTTTTTAGTTTAGAAAAATAATTAGAAATAATCCAGATCTTAGGTGTTCAGTTTGATGCATTTTGTCCTACGTAATCACAATCCTAACCACCATTCCAAACCGGCTATAGAAAGAATGTTCCTTGCACCTTGAAAAGTCCCTCTGTGTCCCTTCCCAGCCAATCACCCATCAGCCAGAGGCAACCACTTTCTGGCTTCTGGATACTGTCACTGTAGATCAATTTTGTCTACTCCTGGATTTGATATGAATGTTCTCATACCATGTGTCCTCCTTTAGATCCAGTTGCTTTTGCTCAACACGATTCTCTGAGAGGCTCCATACAGTGTGTGAATCTGGAGTATAGTCCTTTTTATCACTGTGTAGTACGTGTTCTGTCGTATGACTAGACGACCATTTGACTGCGCATCCTCTTGCTGTGGGACACCTGGGTTCTTTCCGGTTTTGAGCTGTTATGAATGAGGCTGCCGTGGATATACTTGTATGAATATTTATGTGGACGCATCTTTTTATTTCACTTGACTAAATGGTTAGGAAGGGTACCAGGTAAATTGCTGGGACAGATGCTGAGATGCAGCCAATCAGGATGGCATTTCTAACCATCATTCCTTGTGCGTGTGCTGGAATCTGGTCTGCTGGGCCTGTGGCCATGTTCTCATTTCAGAAGGAGTTCTCTGTTACAAGATTAGGGTGGGCCTAAGTCCCCACTTTAGTAGAGCCCGTGAACCAAGCCACATACTTGATTTCCTGGAAGGCTTCCTTAAACTCTACTAGAGAGTGTGACTTAAGACACTATCCTTCATTTTCCTTGAGGGTCTGATAGGCTAAAAGACAGCCACACCTGCACCAAAGCCATCTCACCCGGTAGCCAAGTGACAAAGGCTACCAGGGCCAGAGGCACCAAAGACGGGCACAGAGACTCAGAGGATCAGCGCCCTCCTCCTCTTGCCAGTGGACCATGGAACTATGGGCCAGAGTGACAGGTTAGCTGGCACCCTAATCCATAGAGGCAAGGGCCCAGGGACCACGTTTGAGAGACTGAGAACCGGAAAGAGGTTTGGTTGGTTAGCTAAGAAACACTGTTGCTCTGAACCAAGGACTGTGTCTTTACTTTTGCTGATCCTGACTTGTGGTGACCTATTAACTTCCCTAATAAACCAAACACATGGCCACCCAGTTGATGACGAGTCTTAGTGACCCTGTAAGGCAGGACAGAACTGCCCCCGTGAGTTTCCACATCTTTGATTAACTCCAAAAAGGGTCCCTCGCTTAAGCAAAATGAATGAAAAGAATTTCTTTTTAAGGTGGATGTGATTGACAAAAGACGGATATAGACTTGTGTGGCCATAGAATGAACAAGGGCAGAACATCAAGATAGTACTTGTCTCCTGATTTAGACCACGAAACGAATCATTTTCAAGAACACTACTTGGCTGAGGTGTGAGCCTAACTCATCAATATCCTCATTGGGTAAATGCCCCTTGTTGGCCTTGGCCTCAACAATACAGCCCAGACCATCGCTCTGGAGCAAGAGTGCATGACTGATGGTTGGGCCTTTCCCTGGCCGGTTAACTGGGCTGTCAAGAGAACGTCTTGCCCTATCCCCAAAGAGCTTGCATCTGTTTCTCATACAGCTCAGCCACCCATGCTGTTTCCACTCTCCCGGACTGCTGGCCAGGCCACACTCTGATTTTGTTTCACCCTGTCCTTTTAAACAGATGAAAGTTCCTAAAAGCTTTTTTGCAGGGAAGTGTGAGTGTTTGTATGCAGATGCATGCGTTTGTCAGTGACAGCAGTTCTGTAAGTTAACCAAGTAAGCAGCAACCAGAGGAGACGCTATTCTTTTGTTTGGGAACCAATTAGTCTAGGATTGTGTCCCCCCCCCCACCCCCCAGTGGCAGAGGAGTGCAACAATTAGGATGTGATGACAACAACTTAAAGAGGATTAGTTGACAATGACTTGCGACCCCATTAGCCCCTTTAACACCTCATCGTTAGTGATTAAAATGAAATACTGGAAGATTGTTTCAAGGGCATCTTACTCCCAGTGTAGGTATGGCTAGGGAACATTTTGTAATTATCCATTGTGATGATCCAACATGATGACTATTTTGTGGAAATCAGTGGATTAAATGATTTGTGTTTAAATGATTAAATAAATGGATTAAATCAGATAACGTGATTATCTCTCTCCCTTCTCAAACAATCCCCCTTCCTTCAGCCTTTTTCACCAAATGATTTTTTCAAACTAAGTCAACCCTTTTGTTCTTGTAGATTATATGGACGTGTAGACTTCCCTGTGATTTTTAAACCCAGCTCATTGAAGTTTGATACCCTGCTGGAAAAAAAAGGTGCATGTCCACTTCAAATAGACTGAATCAGACTCTTCATTTGAGCGTTAACAAGCTCCCCAGGTGATTCTTAAAGATTCATTGCATGTATAAATCACAACTTAATATCAGGTGCACTGTTCAGTTCTGTAATCAGTTGTTTTAATTAGCTAACCCAACCAGGTGTTTGAAGTAATACAAGATTTCATATCAATGCTGAGTCTGTGCGCTACCGGACAGTGGTTCTTACTCTATTTTTGGATCACAAACCCACTTGGGAATATGGTAAAACCCAGGAAGCCCCCATTATAAAAGGGCCCCGAGCCACTTACACGTCGAATTTATTAACATTTCATGGATTCCAGATTAATATTATTTTATCATCTGTAGCATAGAGATGATTTTAATTTTCAACGCAGGTTTACAGCAATTGCTATACAGAACAAATGCAGAATAAATGGACCAGTGTGAACATATGTGCAAATTGAAAGTATGATTTGAAACTCAAGCAGAAAAGAACAAAAATGCGTCGTTATAAAGTCAGTGGTGAAGTCCACAGTGGACGACGCTCACTGATGGACTGAACCAGAAGCTCCAGGCCAAGTGCTTCCCATCAAACCCAAACCAAACTCACTACCAAGGAGCCGGTGCCCACCACTCATGGCAACCCTATAGTAGAGCACAGGTGAGAGGCCTCCCTGTGGGTTTCTAAGACTACCTCTTTTTTATAGAAGTAGAAAGCCTCCGCTCTCCTATAGTATCGTCTAAATAGTGCCCACAAAATGAGCAGGGATACTTCTTCAAAATGCATATTTCTAGGCTCCACCTCCGTAGCCTACATGGCATTAGATTGCTAGTCACAAGTTCAGCAGTTCGAACCCACCTACTACTCTTTGGGAGACAGATGAGCTTTTCTGCTCCTGTATAGATTTACAGCCTCAGAAACCCATAGAGACAGTTCTACTTTGTCTTATAGGGACACTGAGTGCAAACGGACTCGATGGCAGTGAGTTTGATTTTGCTTGGCTTGGAACGAGACCCAGAGCCCTGATGGCAGTGTGGGTTAGGGCGTTAGATTGTGAACCTGAGGGTTGGCAGTTCAAAGGCAATATCGACTTAGTTCTTTGGGAAATAGATGAAGCTGTCAGCACCAGTAAAGATCAATAGTCTTGAAGCAGCCCTAAGAAGCAATAGCCTGCCCTATAAGGTCCCTATAGGGAGTGGGTTTGCTTTGGTTGTCTTTTGAGGGGCTGGCACCCTGCCTGTGGGTTTAATTAGCTCCTCAGGTGACTCCTGCACAGGTCAGTTCAAGAACCACGGCTGTCCCTTCCACTGTTAGCTCTGTACCCCTTTTGCAAAGCACTTTATTTCTATTGGTCTCATTAGTCAGTCAATTCGAATGAAGATATCCCATAAAAATCACAGAAAATGCTTTCGATAAGTCCTCTTTGGGTAGGACATGCCATCCGACAGAGAGCCTGCTGGGAGGCAGCTGCAAACAACTGTCACTCCGCCCCACTTACCTCAGAGGCAAGCCACTTTCGACTGGCCCATCACATTGTTTCCTTTTTGGGTACTTAGTCATTTGTTACAATAAAAATTAAGTTACAGGGAAGGAATACTGACAGGATAGCGGGCTCCTGCTCAGAAGAAACCAGCCTGCGTCCAATTCATCACGGCATTTATGGTGCATTAGAAGACGTTCCAGTGACAACATCAACCCTCTGGGGCAGGAAGAAAAACCAGATTGAGTGGGAAAAAGGGAATTGACTTCATGAACTTGGCAAAAGTGAAATAAAAATGGAATCCCGGGGTGGTTTCAATTGCCATGTTCAGCGAGGGACAAGGCAGGAGCGAACAGTCTCAGAGATGTGCCTGCCAACAGGGTAAAGAATTAGCAGGATTCCACCTCCCGGCTCCAGAGCAGTCTGCGGGTTACGTGGAAAGAGGTGCCTGAGCCATCACCGAGAGGCATGGAGAAAATGGGCAGGGAGGCCTTTGGAAATGATTACAGCCCACAAAATATTTTGCAAATCTAAAGTCCCAGAGAGAAGCTTAGTAATAATATTTATCCAGGGGAATAGGCCAAAGATATCTATAGTGTCTGGATATTTTAATTGGAGGATTGAAACCCCATTATAAAATCATAAGAAATCTCTGTCTGTATGCTCATGAAAGGGAAAATGGTTATTTGATGTTGGAGAGCTGTGTTTTGAAACCCAGGAGATGAAGGAGCACGGTGCTGGGTCGGGCGAGTCTGCCAATTTAAACCCGGGAACTTAATCAAGGTGCAGTACTTTTACGATTCTACCCTACGCTCCGTCCGAGTTGCAGGGGGTGCGGCTGGGGGTGAGGGTGGGAGAGGGGTGGGGAGCAGCAACCGATGTGGAGCAATGTGAACAATGCCTTCCTTCTGGGATTCCTCTCCAAGTCCTCTTTTTCAGAGCCGCACCTTTTGCGAAGGATCTCAGAGACCCTTCCTCTTTCTCTGTGGCTGTTGCTGAAGTCGTCCCCTCTCCCACTCCATCACCTCTGTATTTCCCCCGAGACGCCACCTGAGCAGAAGCCTGTGTGGTCTCGGTCTCTTGCACTGTCAATCTATAGGCTATTTCCAGGGTGGAAGGGAATTGTGACCATAAACATGGTTTCCATCACACATTTCGAATTTTAACCTATTTGTCTCCGTTTGATTTACACTGGGTCCAGGGCAAATCAACCATTGTGAGCTTTTATTGAAAATTAATTAGATGGCTAACGTGCCCAGGGCGGAATTCTCTGCCAGTACACGTTCCTCTCTGGGCCGCCAGCTTTCTCCAGTTAAAACACCTAGCAACTTAAAAAAAAAAAAAATCTATAAAACGAATGATATAATTAGTTCCAGAGTGGAACTCAATCTCTTTGAAATCAGATGCTTTCTCCTAGTGCTGAAGTGCCAGGCCACAGCAAGCATTTTCTGGTATCAGGGGAGTTTCCTGGGGGCATAGAGTAGCTCGTTCTAGCTGAATCACCTCTCCCGACTGACAGAGGGTGTCCTTGAGGTGACTCAATCTAGCTGCATCCACGGCCCCAATCCTAAGTCAAAGCAAGGAGAGAGAGGAGAATGGGATTTATACTATTAAGTCATTGTATTGTCAATGAATTTAAAAATGTGTGTGTGTATATGTATATATACATATATACATATACACACACACAGGCTATCCAGATTGGACAAAACACTCCAGGAATGTGTGTGTGTGAGTGAGTGAGTGTGTATGAGTGAGTGAGTGAATGAGCGAGTGAAAGCGAGAGATCTGATACCAAGGAAAAGCCAGGAAGTGAATGTGATTTATTGTAAACAGTTCCACAGCATTAAAATGAGTTTTTGTTTTCTGTGTATGGTGCTTCAAAGAAGAGCTCTGTGGGCTCGTAAAAATGCAGAGAACAAATAGGGGCCTCTAAGTCCAATTTATATGCCTTGCCCACTGCGCACGGAGACACATATAATCTGTAAAACGTCAGCTTCAAAGTTTCTCCCAGATCGGTGTTAACCCTGATCTCTGACCCTGCCGACTCTGGCCGGGCCTGCCTGCTTTCTTTACCAGCTGTTTTAGATAAATGTGGTCCATTTTTAAGAGATTGTCTCAGTTTGTTTTTTTTTAAAACATGAATAGTGGTAATATTATTAACTCTCACCAGAGAAACCACCGTTCCTCAGAGGGCTGTACAGAAGAACCAATCATTCTGTGCCCCATGAGGAGAGAAGGGGATTAATAAATATGTCATTGTACTGAAAATATTTAAACAACACCAGGAGAAAAAGAGCCAGGCGGACAACAAAAGGAAAGGGTATTAGTAGTGTTTCCTGTCAAAATACACAGAGGAAACACTTTATTTTGACCATTTTCTCCATGAAGAGACACGGTGGGCCAAGACAAACACAGTGAGGAATCCAGTGTACCCCACTTCGGAGACTGAAGGCCATTCGTTCAACCCAGGTTACCGGACGCAAAGCAGGTTATCCCTCTGGAGGCTGCTAAGTGAAGCCATTAACAAAGGCCAGCAGAGAGATTGCGCCAATCAATATCGCACAGTTACGTGGTACCTACAGCTGTTGTTTTTAACACGGTTAAGTAGAACATTTCACTTATTCAGATCAATAAGTAGAAAATTCAGAGCAACATCTATCAACTATTAGTGGAGAAGATTACCCAAGCCAGACTCTCCACACAGGTTGCCGTCAAAGTCTGGGGAGAGGTTTCTCTTGCCACAAGGTGAAGGAAGTCCTGAATTCATGTTCACTGCATGCTCCGCTGGGGCTGAAGCAAGGAGCTCGATGGGCCCAGACTGCCAGGGCCAAGGCAGGGCTACCTTCCGGACAACAGAATGCAGGGAGTTTAAGGACAGGGACATAGTACAAAAAGCCAATGCAATTGCATCTCGGTAAACGTGACCAGGGAGAGGAGGTGCCCAGGGACCCGAAATGTGGACAGAACGTGGCCCATAGCTGATGGGAGGTTCTGACGAGGAGGTGCTCTGACACCAGCCCAGGTTGGGCCCAGGTTCGCCCCAGGGAAACGGGCCAGTCTCCTGCTTGCTGAGGGAGGTTGTTGTGGGAGACAGGAAAAACATGAACAATTGCCACGTCCCTTTGAATGATGGGTGCAGTGTGAACTTTCTGAAGTGGAGGGATGGGGCGCTGTCCTCACACCGGGTCAGAGTTTCCAGGGTTTGGGTGTCTCTCATGCCTGGTGAGGGGACATTATCTCTAGGTGGAACAAGTTCTTTGACAAGTCATAGAACTATGATTTTACAGCACGTTCCCTAATGGCTTTGCAAGATAATGTTGCAAATTAATAATTTTTCAATCATGTAAAACGGGAACACACGACATGACAGAGGCCTTCAAGGGATTATCATGCCTCCCAAGTCCACATGCCTGTACAACTGAGCCCCAAATCCTCACCATGCCACCATAGGTACCAGCATCGGTGGGCTTCACTCATGGCGTCTGGCATCACTTCACATGAGGAAACCACGCCCTGCATATTTTGAGCATTAAAAAGCCCCCCCAAACATTAAAAAGTCCCCCCCAACCACCGCTAAAGAAAGGACTTTGAAAGGTGGCTCTGCTCCCTCTGCAGTAGTGTGTTATTAGGAAATTTGGCTCTGCCGATGCTGGTACATGAAAGTATTAAGTCTAGACCAGGTGAGGAGGCTGTTTTTGAAATTGATCTTGGAGAATTGTCCCTTTCAAGTGGCTTCTTTCATGAGCCAGCCAGTATTTATATATTATTATATAGATAATACCCTTACTCACCCCACAAGAGTGTTTTGAGAATTAATTAATGTTTGCCAAGTACTTTGAGCTCTCTAGATGAAAGGTGGAGTGGAAATGCTGAGTAGTATTATTATTTTCATCTCTATTTGAGACAATCTCTCTATCCTTTCCCGCCTCCCTGGGGTGGGGTGGGGTGGGGAGGAGAGAGAGTGATCTCTCCATGTGAGAGAAGAGGCAAACTCTGCCTCTTCCCCCACTGGCCCCGCCTCGAGAAGACAGGGGTTATGATTAGGAGCGAGCCTGAAGAACGGGGTCGGCACACTTCAAAAGGATGTATTCCCAACTCCCAAGACTTCTCCTGGAAGTCACGCCAGTGTCAAGTTCATCTTGCGATCCCCTCAGAAACATAGCCACGTGTAAAGGACAAGCAGGGCCGGTGAGATATTTGGGTGGTGTATAAGTAATCATCTAAATCTTTTCATTGAACCTCTTGTCTACCGGATGGACATGAGGCCTCAAATTGACTTACTGAGGAGCAAGCTCCCCGCTGAATTCTGCCAAGAAGTTAAAGGGCAACCTTGAGAAGTGGGGTTTGGAGGGGGTTGGTTTTGCTCTGGTCTGAACCCACATCTCGAATCCTGGTCAGTGCCGGGAAAATGGTTCCCGTCAAGCTCAAGGGTCCATTTGGAAGTGTGTTGGGGTGCAGTGGGCTCTGGGAGGGTGAAAATGTGCTCTGCTCCTAACAGAAAGATTGGAGGTTTGAGTACCAAGAGGCCCTCAAAAGAAAGACTTGGCCATCTGAAAGGGTCTTTAAACAGTCCGTGGAGAGAGAACCCCCCTCACAGCCATGAAGTCGATGCCAACTCATAGCGACTCTGTAGGAAAGAGTCAAACTGTCCCTGTGAGTTTCTGAGACTCGCTCTCTTTTAAAAAAAATCATTTTACTGGAGGTTCGTACAACTCTTATCACAATCCATCCATCCATCCATTGTGTCAAGCACATTTGTACATATGTTGCCATCATCATTCTCAAAACATTTGTTTTCTACTTGAGCCCTTGATATCAGCTCCTCATTTTCCCCCCTTCTCCACGCTCCTCCCTCCCTCATGAACCCTTGATAATTTATAAATTATTATTATTTTGTCATATCTTACATTGTCCGATATCTCCTCTCACCCACTTTTCTGTTTTCCATTCCCCAGGGAGAAGGTTATATGTAGATCCTTGTAATCAGTTCCCCCTTTCTACCCTACCCTCCCTCTCCCCTCCCGGTATGGCCACTCTCACCACTGGTCCTGAAGGGATCATCTGCCCTGGATTCTCTGTGTTTCTAGTTTCTATTAGTACCAGTGTACGTCCTCTGGTCTAGCCAGATTTGTAAGGTAGAATTGGGATCATGATAGTGGAGGGAGGAAGCATTTAAGAACTAGAGGAAAGTTGTATGTTTCATCATTGCTACCCTGCACCCTGACTGGCTCATCTTGTCTCTGCAACTCTTCTGTAAGGGGATTTCCAGTTGCCTACAGATGGGCTTTGGGTCTCCACTCTGCACTCCCCCTCATTTACAATGATATGATTTTTGTTCTTTGATGCCTGATAGCTGATCCCTTCAACACGTCGTAGTCACATAGGCTGGTGTGCTTCTTCCATGGGGACTTTGTTGCTTCTCAGCTAGATGTCTGCTTGTTTACCTTCAAGCCTTTAAGACCCCAGACGCTATATCTTTTGATAGCCAGGCACCATCAGCTTTCTTCACCACATTTGCTTATGCACCCATTTGTCTTCAGTGATCATATCGGGAAGGTGGGCACCCACTGATATGATTTTTTGTTCTTTGATGCCTGATACCTGGAGACCATAACTCTTGATGGCAGTAGGACACCTCATCTTCCCCCCACGGAGTGTCTGGTGGTCTTGAACTGCTGACCTTTCAGTTAGCAGCCCAACTGGTAACCATGATGCCACCAGTGTGCTTCTTGGGAATCACTGCCCATATCCAAATAATAAAATATTGGAGAGATGAAACACTTTCTGGGGTTAGGTAAAATGTCTTTTTAAGCTTCATATCCTATTCGTTTCCTAACATAGAGCTTTGCACAGAGATTTGATAAATATTGGTTGAAAGACCATCCAAGAGAGGAAGGGAGAAAGCGAGGAGGGGAGGGAAGGAGAAGATCTTAGGGGGGAAGAATGGAGGGAAGAAAGGGTTGGGAGGAAAGGAGGAGGAAGGGAAGGAAGAAAGGAAGGGACGGAGGGAGGGAGGAAGGGCAACGGCCTGCTATGGACAGGTTTCCTTCACCCTCATTAAAGAGAGCTCCCATTCGCTGACAGAGGACTGTTTGTGGCCCACGTTTGGTGGTAAGCACCTGGACACCTTTTGTCTCACTTCATTCCCAATTACCATTTGAAGTGGGAGCCCAATTTGAGGAGGAAGGAACTGAGGCTTAGGGAATCTAGAAGATTTGCCCAAAGTTGCCTCTTAGGTAGTGGCAACCCTGCCTTCCCCATGTCTTGGAATGAAGCGCACAGAGAACCTTGCAAAGCAGGGCAGGTTCGGCCTCCTGCTGGGGCTGTGCCTTTCCATGCCAGATCCACTGAAGGAGAACCCGCTTCTCAACCAGATCTTATGTCTGCATAAGAATCAACTGGGGCGCTATAAAAATCCGCTTCCTCCAGAATCAAACTCCTGGGTGGAAATGCATATTTGCAGCACGGGCTCAAACTAGAGTGTGCAGGTTCAGGCTGGGTTGCAAGGCGGTTTAACCCATCAGGATATACACGTCTGCAGAGTACATAGATATTTGAATGCCAGAGGATACGCATGTATATCAGGAAACGTGCTTTCTTTAAAGCACTCAACTGCCAAAACGTATTCTGAACATATTTGGATTCCACTACAGCCAAGGGGAGAAAAAAGTCTGGCAAGATGTGACAAGTTTTCTTTGAATGCTTATGACCCCAGTGACCTATCTCAAACACATCCCCCTTTTCTGAAAACTCTGTCTTGAAGTCTACCGGGTGCTTTCAGGTTTCCCTTTCTCTAAGCAGATACATTCTTGCCTGTACACAAATAATTTGGAGCCCTGGCAGGCAATTAGATAGAAGAGAAACAGTTCAGCTATTAGGCAGTTAAGCTGCTCTTAGAGCCGGTGAGCAGAATATACAGAGCTCTTAAAAAATCACTTAACCTAAGTATGGAGGAGTTGTACAAGTTGCTAACACTCAGCAAAGTTTGTTTCTAGGAACCTTAAAAATAAAACAAAACTCGTGGGTTTATTTTTTAATCCCATAAAGTTTTAAAGGTTATTAAAAAAGGGGAACAATTATTTTCTCCTCCTCTGGAAGCTCTATTGGACACATGGCATTTATTCTTTTTTTAAAAATTTTAGTCCCAGGACGTGCTAGTTTTCCTCATTTCTCCAGCAGAGGTCACTCTTGTCCACCACACTTAAAGGCAGCCTTCTTTCTCTAGCCAGGGCTGTGTTCTGGGAGAATTGGAGAACAAAGAAATGTGGGCAAAGAAGTTTGGGCCTTAGAGATTGAGGACAAAAGACTGTGTCTTTTGGGAAGTGGGAGCACATTATTTGGCACCTGGATACGTCAATAATGACTCTGCCTAGGGACAGCAGGCTTGAAGTCTCTAAAATTTTCATTCTATTGGAGAAATTAGTTAATTCAGATTATACAATGTTAACTTAGTTCTACTCTTCCTGGTAAACATGATTATATACTGCTAGGGGTTGGCTTGTGTCCTCCTAAAAAGAAATATGGACGTCCTCAGCCCTGCACCAGGTCAAAGCCACCCGAAAAGAGTTAGTCTCAGAAACCCACAGGGACAATTATACTCTGTCCTACAGGGTGGCTTCGAGCTGGAATCTTCTGGGCGGCAGTGAGTTATTTTATTTTATTTTTAAGTCCTATAGTGCTGCTGGAGTCCTGATGGCTTAGTGGTTACGAGTTGGGCTGCAATCCCCAAGGCTGGTAGTTTGAAACCACCAGCCCACTCTCTGGGAGAAAGCAGGTTTTCTACTGGTGGACACAGTTACAGTCTCAGAAACCCACGGGGCAGTTCTACTCTGCCCTATAGAATCTCTGTGAGTGGGCAGCGAGTGGATGACAGTGAGGGTTTTTTTTTTGTTTTTTTTTTTGTGGTACTGCTGTTTTAAACACGACTTGCTCGGAACTGGATGCTTTCTTTTGTTGTGCAAATGAGAACAGATCAGACCAGAGTGGTCTCCAAAGGGAGTCACTTCTGAGTGGTGTCTTATAAGGGGAAGTGCAGACCTAGACAAGCACAGAAGATTGCTCCCCAAAGGCCTGAAAGTAGGAGAGGGGTCCCCAGAAGAATTCAATGGGACTGAGACCCTGATTTGGACTTTTAGCCCCCTGAACTGTGAGAAATAAATTCCTGTTCGGTCAGGGCCCCCTGCTGTGGTGGGTTTGGGTTACTCCGCAAGAGGGTAACTGAGCCGTGTCTTCTCCATCTCTTTTCTGTGAGTCATGGTCAAGCTGTCAAGCTGGATGCACTTGTAATCGCCCAGATGATTCTCTGCCAACGATCTCATCAGTGCGTCCAGCTTGGCCTCAGGGGTTGGCGGAGCCATCAGGCATCTTGGTTGTCTAAGCCTTCGGTGGAAGTCAGTCTGTAGGCATGGCAGTTTCTTCTTTCAGGACTCAGGACAAATTCACCTGAACCGGATCTTGAGGGCAGGGCCCTGTGGAGGGCCGCTGGTGGAAAGGGTGCTCTTCCTCCTTCCCCACCCGAGCGAGCGAGGAGCAGGCTCGGATGCAGCCAGGCAAGCACAAGGCTTTAGAAAGGGGAGAGTTGGCCTGCTGCGGGGCAGCTGCACCCAAATCCCAACCTGACTGCCATTGAGTCCTCCTGACTCCAAGTGACCCCATGGGACAGACTAGAACTAACTGCCCACTGCGGGGTTCCAGGACTGGACATCTTGATGGGAGCTGACTGGCTCGGTTCTCCCTCCCACTTCCATAAAGGCACCCCCAATGTGAGCATGGTGACTACTCAAGCCTCCGTGTCTGCACACTGATACTCAAAAGACTCACTTTCACTTTACCATGATGTCTTGTGATCCCAGTCTTCATTATTTTCCCAGTAACATGATTCAAAGAGATGGAATAGACACTTGCTTACATTTGGGGCTTGTGCTCCTCTGGTGCCCTGACTAGCACGGTGGCCAGAGAAGGGCCCTGACCCTGAGCAGTGCTTGTTAGAGGGGAAGTAACTGTGTGGAGGCTGCGGTCACTGTCTGAGCCTCTGTGGCTGAAGCTCTGAGTGGGGATGGGTGGATGTCAGAGGCCTTCATCCAGAACCAAACCACACCAGCCCAACTAAAATGTGCTACTTATAATGTCAGGGCTTCCAATGGGTCCTTCCCTACATATATTGATTCATTGGTTGAGATGAGTTTCCACTTTACATTCTGTGTGTGTGTGTGTGTGTGTGTGTGTGTGTGTGTGTGTGTGTGGGGGGGAGGGGGCGCGCTCAGGGAAGCAAGCATGACGTTTGGAGCCGGGCTGGGTGAGAGAGCTTTTTTTTTTTGCTACATTTTTTATTTCCAACAACTAAATCTGATATGGTTATATTTCTCGTATGTTAACTAACAGCAGGCTAACCCTTTCACTCTCCCCCCACCCTCATCAATTTTGACTTAACCATTTCAGTTCCCTTAAGGTGCTGTCTTCTGGCAGTTCCTGGTACTCCCAGCATTCTTCGCCAACACCGTAATTCAAAGGAATCGATTCTTCTTTGGTCTTTCTCATGCAACAGCCAACTTGCACATGCATCTGATGGGACTGAGAGAAGGTGCACCTCTGTCCTCAAAGTGACCGCTTTCCTCTTCGATACTTTAAAGAGGTCTTGGACAGCAGGTTTGCCCAAGGCAAACATGTATCCAGACAAGATGAAATCCTGGACAACTCCAATAGTTCCCCCATTTATCATATGACCGATTGGTCCAGTTAGGGGAGTCGTTTTCTTTACATTGTACTGGAATCCATACTGAAGGCTTCCATCCGTTTCAGGATGCAAGGGGTGTCATGTGGAGATTGACAGATGTTGAAAGGCCTTCCTGCTGAGTCTCTGCAGCTGCAGCCTCAGCCGGGGCTGGGGCCCGTTGTTTGAGAGCTGTCATTGACCAGTCGGCTGCCCGTTCTGATGCCCGGCGCTGGGTACTTGCGAATGGGAATTGGAGTTTCTGAGGCATGTCCGTCTCCATTTGGCCATATGGACGTTTCTTCTTTAGACCACCCAGGTGGTGGCATCGTTGGAACCAGCAGAAATCCAAGAGCACTACATTTGTATCTTGTACAGGTTGGGCAGAGCCCGCCAATACCGCTGCTTTGTTTACGCTGCCGTGGGCGCCATCATTAGCCTCTTCCCTTCCTGACTGGCAACTTTTTGATTTGCAGCAAATAGTTTTCCAAAGGATAAACGAACCCTAACTTATTTTGATGGTTGGGATAACGTGCTGAATGTTAGAATTTGAGTTTTCCAGTAACTCTGGGCTGGGGTGGGAATGGAAGGTGGGTGGTGGGAGGGGGAGAGCTTCAGTTGAATGACTGTAGTTTGTACTCTGCACACGGTCCAGCCGAGCATGACAGCAGGGCTGAGGGATGCCAAGAAGATAAAGCCATCTTACCGTACATTGATTTCAGGTAATAAATAATGATGTCAGAGCTATATCCGGCCCATTTCATTTCGTACTCCCTTACTAAACTGGGTAATCCTGGAGCCGCATGATTGTGAAATGACGTTGACTAATTATGTCTCCAAGAGTCGGTGATGAAGTAGCCTGGACTTGACAACCGTTGTTGAGTTACAGAAAAACAAGGCCCACAGGGACCTAGAGGTGAGCCTCTCCATCTCTCTGTAAACGCCGGCACTCTCCAATGACCCACTGCGCTCGGCAGGTAACTGTGAGACTCCAGCTCCTTTGCTGGGGAACATTTTAACGCCTCCTACAGCCAAATGCTCCACGCTTTGTTTTTCCTGTCTGACTCCTTCCCGTCATTCCAGCAAAGCGCTCAATTGGTTGATCAGCTTTCAAAATCAGTTGACTTTTCATTTAAACCAAGGCTTGGGGGTTGAGGTTGACATGGAACAGCTCGGGATTGCTAGTCATGACAATGACCTACCTGCATAGGTTGTGTTCCTTTAGAATTAGAAAAGAGAAAATTACCACCTTAAGGAACTTTGCTTTGGGAGGAGCACTTTCTTTTTTTAACAAGTCACCATTTAGTTCATCAACTACTTTTGAAGGTCAAGAGCTGCCCAGGGCAGGCCCTGGGAGGATTGATGGAGGGGATGACTCCTGCTCTCCTGGTGCCCTCAGCCAAGGAAGGGAGAGGGGGCATTTCAGTGTGATGTGGGGAGAAAGCGGATGGAGGGAACTGCGGGGAGCACTGAGCATCCCGGGCAGCCCATCCTGGAGGTGTCACTACCTTCTCCGGTAAGAGTCTGTCAGGTCAGCAACGTGAGCAGAACACCTACAAAGGGATCTCCCAGGGCTGGTAGGACACCAGGAACAGCTCAAATCAAGTAGCTGAGATTCCGGTTGGAACCTACGGGGCAAGGTGGAGTGCTGAAAAGAGGCCAGGTTTCAGACTCCAGAGGCCCATTCGTTCGTGTTGTTTGGGCCCTGGGCTGGAGGAGATGAGGAGACAGGGAACGGGGTTAGCAAGAGTTTCCTTCATCAGGTCAGTGAGTCAGACGGGTCTGCAAAAGACAGTGGCCTGAAGGAAGCAAAAGCAGAGGCAAACAGATGATCGAGAGGCTTGGTTAAAAATCCAGACTTGAATTTGGGAAGCCTGGGGTCATGACTCTCAGACAAACTTAATGACAGAATTTTCTCTTTCAAATGCAAATAGATTCCATGTGCAATCAACCGATGGTTTTCAAGTGAGTAAGGTACATGGAGAGGAGGAAGACCCACTGCATCTTATGTGCCGGGTCTCCAGGGAAGGGCCCACTCCATCGGCGAGCATCCTGGGGACCAGTGGGCCGCCAAACGCTGGTTCTCATTTGGGAAACAGAGAAACGCTCTCTTCCCTCCATACCCAGATTGCCTCCCAGATGCTTAGAAACCGTTTAGGATTGAACAAATAAAATACTCACACGCCTTCTAACGTTCTTTTCAGACTTAGGGTGCAGATGCGAATGAATTTGCCCCAGGTAGCTTCTTGAACAGTCTGATGCCTGTCCCGGCCAGGCTATTCTGGACATGCCCCTGCCATGGATTCTCGGCCCTTGGTGGCCTGGTCTGGTCTCCTTTGCTGGTCTCCCAGCAGACCACCTTCGCTGGAGCTCCTGCTGGATCCTCTTAGAGCGTCATCCTTGGCACCAGTTTGGTGCCAGAGGAGGAACAGGCCCCTCCCCGTGTGCTGTGGTACTGCCACTCCTTGAGTCCCCTGACTGGCCAATCCCAGGCATAGAGCTCCTTCATTCCATCCTTTCAGTTCATTCTTTTGAGACATGCCTGCCAATATCCCGACTGAAACAGGTCCTTTGCTGCCGTCACGCTTTTGTCAGGGTAGAATACGGAGTCCCTGAAATGAAGGTGGCTGTTACTGACGGTGCAATCAGCTCTCCCTCAGGGGGACCCCGTGTATAACAAAAGGAAACACTGTCCCATCGTGGGCCATGGATTTGAGGACGGAGGCTTCGAGTGAGTCCATTGTTGCAGCCATTGAGCCAAGCCATCCTTTGCTGGCCCTCCACGGTACCAGTCACAGTGTCTTTGGTGAACATCCGCAGTCAGTGAGGCTGAGATTCCTACTCCAGAGGTGACACTGCTGGTCTGTGCAATACTACTGGCATATTTTCTGGCATCACAACACACAAGTCACTAGCATGTGACACATGGGGTGGCTGAAGGTAACCATGAAGAAAGGAAGAGCTAGCTGGGCCATATGGGACCCTTCCCACCTTACCCCAGGGCTGGCCTAACTACCCATCCATCTGCCCATCTCCTCCTTTGCCTCAGTGTATGCTGTGAAAAGCCAGGCCTTTCAGATCTGGTTTGAATTTGTGTGTGTATGTGCGTGTGTGTGTGTGTGTGTGTGTGTGTGTGTGTGT
>NW_022103915.1:45004278-45012884 GCF_000313985.2 Echinops telfairi
GTGTGTGTGTGTGTGTGTGTGTGTGTGTGTGTGTGTGTGTGTTTTCAAATAACTGAACTGATTTGCAGGCTCCAATCTGTAATTCACAACCACGGCATCAGTAGATATTTCTTGTCTAAGCGTGTAACTTAGTAGACTCATCACAAGGAGGGAAACAAGAAACATACAGCTGTAGTCTGAAGCTGGGTGCATACCAGAGCCTCCCAGGGTGAAAAAGGCAGCCACAAGTCGCATCTCAGGTACAGTAGCTCTACCAGCGTTTTGCTTTTGTGCTTAAACAATAAAGTAGTTGGTGGTCTGCTGGCTGCAGCCTGTTACACATTCCTTGGTTTTATTAGGATAACCATAAGCCTCAAAGACCCACCCTGATGTCAGTGGCAGGTTTTATAGAACACTCACAAGTTTCTTCTTGTGGTAGTCAGGGGTATATAAAGCATGAGGCATAATAGGTAACAGGTTGGAAGACTAGTGGAGGGCCGACAAAAGTCCCAATGCCTGATGTGAATATTTTAATAACGCCTCATTACAGGGGAAGGTTGGCTACCAGATGTCTCTTACTGCAGCTCCAGAGCCCTTAAACCTTTGAGTTACTCCAGGGGCTTGTGTGTGTTTTGGCAGTCACTGCTGCCATTCCAACAATCGGAGGTCAGGGCAGGCCCCGTTGATTTAGGAACACTGGAGAGGAGCGTTTGCTGGAAACAGCTCATCTATTATTCAGCAACCAAGTGGCTAATGCTTTCTGATATGGCAGTTTCCTGAGATTTTAGAGCACAGTGGGTTTTAAAAAAATTTTAAATCTCAAACACACACACACACACACACACACACACACACACACTCAAAAACGTCTCAACAAATATAAGCACTGTGCTGGCTGGTTAGTAGTGTTAGCACATCATTTCAGGATATATACTTTTAGAGGTCCCTGAGAGCATCACCTAAGCTTGAACTACGACTAATTGGCATGACAGTGACCTAGCTTTGCACCCGGGAGCTGAAAAGCAGTCTCACAATTTGTCAAGTTCTAGATGCTGTCTTTTGTCCAGCTGTGTTTTGACCACAGCTGGTCTGGGAATCAAATTGTTTTGCATTTCCACACACATGAAGTGTCATGACAGAGCGCTCATGTGGTGAGCAAATACCACAACTCCCTGAGGCACACGGGCCGAGAGGGTCTCTTGCTACTCAGCCTTCTGCCATTATGTTTCTGTCTTTCCCAGCATGCTCCATGTCCCAAACTGTCCGGGTTCACTACCCCAGACCCCATGAATCAAGGACTCTGAAATGTTTCAGGAAAAAAGACTTTGCTTTAAAATGTGTGTAATATTTTAATAGTACACGATGAGTACATGATTGAGTTGTCCTTAAAATCCAAATCCAAGAATTCCTAAAGTATACATAACAAATGCCTTAAATAATTTTATTTTTTCCTAATTGGAAACCACTTTTGTGATAGTTAAGCTTATTGTGTCAACCTGGCCAATAGGAACATGTGGGCAGAGATTAATCAGGTTGCAGTTTGATTGGAGGACAAAGAGATAAATGGATCTGCACTCCTCTCTCTCTTGTTCTCTGGTGATCAGGCCAGCGTGCTTCTGCTTTAGATAGTTCTCTGTCTCAAGCTGTGTGCTACACTACCCGTGGACCATGTAACTAGAGGCTTCTTTGAAAACTGCTTTGCCATGCTGCCGGTGCATACATCGCTTGAGCTTAAGGGTGGAGGATCGCGTCACCTTGCACCGTCTGAGGTAGAAATCCATTTGGCCCTGCTTTGCTGCGCTCCATTGCTACTGACTGTTGCTTTCCCCCTGCTGTCTGCTGCCCTTGGGCAGACTCTGCCTGTTCTGCCTGGGCAAAGGCTCTGCTGTCTTTTTCCTTGACTTGGACCGAAGCCCCCTCCATGAGTTGAAAGACTTTCAGTATATTAACTGCTCCACAGAAGTGAGTTGAACTGATTATATATATATATATATATATACCCACTCTGTCCCCAGGCTGTAGCCATATTAGCAATTTCCAGGTCCTTGGATTCTCATGCATCAGGGTCTTTGCAAATGCTCTCACCTCCACCTAGAATATCCTCCTCTCTCCCAGTTTCTCTCCCTTCCTTCACATTTTAATTTTAGTGTCTTTTCTTCAGGGAAACCTTCCCAGACCCAGCCTGATCAAGTCCCCTTGACCCCACAGTCTCCCAGATATCTCTCTAGAGCAGTGGTTCTCAACCTCCCTAATGCTGTGATCCTTTAATACAGTTCATGTTGTGGTGACCTCCCAACCATAACATTATTTTTGTTGCTACTTCATCACTGTCATTTTGCTACTGTTATGAATCGGGCGACCCCTGGGAAAGGGTCGTTCGACCCCAAAGGGGTCACGACCCACAGGTTGAGAACCACTGCTCTAGAGACATTGGAAATAATTATTTGTGAATGATTTCAATACCTTATTCTCCTACAGGCTCTAAAGTCATGGGGGTAATCATAAGGCTGTCTGGATTCTCAGTGCCCTGCAGAGTAGCTGGCATACAGACTAACAACTAATTGCCAAATTAATGCCTGCTTATCATAAGGCTTGTTAAACAGTGCCTGCTTATTATAAAATAAAATTTATAAAATGGTAATGGAAATAGAAGATAATCTAAAATTAGGATAATCTAAAACCCAGACTCCCCTAGATAACTACTATTCAAACATTCAGTGTATTTTTACGCACCCTTTAACAATGACAGATGTATGTGATGCAGTGACCAGCACAGCCTTCTCAAGGCTGGATCTAACAGTCAGTTAGAAAAGTTTTCTTAAATACATCAGGCTTCTGGCTCTCACAACTGGACTGATAGGTAGCATTATGAGAAACAGATGAAAGAGAGAAGTTGTCAAGTTGTCTTGCTTGGATCCATAATCAATGGCCATGGAAGCAACAGCCAAGAAATCAAAGGATGCCTTGTATTGGATACATCTGTTGCACAAGATCTCTTTAAAGTGTTGAAAAGCAAGGATGTTACTTTGAGGGCTAAGGTACACCTGACCCAAGCCATGGTATTTTCAATCACCTCATATATATTGACAGTTGGACATTTAATAAGGAAGGCTGAAGAAGAATTAATGCATCTGGATTATGGTGCTGATGGAGAATATTGAAAGTCCCACAGACTGCCAAAAGACCAAACAAATTTGTCTTACAGGTGCAATTAGGATGCTCCAACGATGGTGAGACTTGGTCTGACTTACTTTGGATACAGTATCACAAGAAATCAGCCTCAGGAAAGGACATCGTGCTTGGTGAAAACAAGGGAGACCCTTGACAAGATAGGTGCACACAGTGGCTGCGATGATGATGCGCTGGAGCACAATGACGCTGGTGAGGAGGTTGCAGGTTGGTGCGGAGGCTCCTCCTGTTGTACACAGGCTCACTGTGAGTTGGAGCAAACTCATTCACGCCTGACAATGGGCAAAACACTCAACAATGCAGGAACCATCCAAAGAAGATGGAAGTAGTACACAGAGTAACTGTACCAAAAATAACTGGTCAGTGTTCAATGATGTTAGCTGGTAGCATATGAAGAGAACAGATGGTTTTGACCGAAGGCATTGCCAAAAAACTAGACTCCAAGAACTGACCAAATACCACTGGAAATATTTCAACAAATGGATGCAAATGCCATAAATGGAAGTGTTCCATTGTGTGTCTAGACGTGGGGGAGAGATCCATATCTGTGTCCGTTTCTAAGATAGGTGATCCAATAGAAAACAGAAGTTATTGAACAGTATCACTATGTAATTGTGGTAGTTACATAATGTGGTGTCAATTTGAGAGGATTACGAGTGAAAGGGTGGAGTCTAATCTGCCAATCGGGTCATAGCCAATGAGGCCCCTGTGTGGGCCTGGCCTTCTCCTGAGAATTCTGGGAACTCCTGTACTTCTTCCTTGGAGGTGAGAGACACTTCTCTCTCTCTGCACACTCCCTGAGAGACCCTCTACTGACAAGACACGTGGCACTACGCTGATAGACCCTGTGCCCTGGGAATTAGAGAAGCCACATGGAGACCCCTGCCAGTGCTGAGATGCTGACAACACCACTGGATCCACAAGACTTCCAATCCACTGGCCTGTGGTCCTCCTGCATTTGGCATCATTGCATGTATTTCATGAGTCTGAAGAGGACTTTATAGATTGGTATTGGACATATAGGCTAATATTGGACTTAAGGACTTGATCTGGACTGGGCTGGGACGTTTTCTCAATATTCAATTGCTCTTGTATATAAACCTCTTTCTTATACACATGAGTGTCTATGCATTTGATTCTCTAGTCTACCCGGACAAACACAACAATTAAAATAAACTTTGCTGAAGAAAATCCTAAACTGGTTGTAGCAGTACATCCACAGGGAACTACCAGGAATTCAAGTTGCATTCAGATAAAAATGCAGAACAAGAGATAGCAGATGAATCTTGAAAGCAGAGCACCATAAAGATGTTTCACTGTGTTGCAGAACTAAGTAAAGGCATGCCGCTGTATATATCATGGCAAATTATGGGTGACATTGCTCATACAAAACCTGTATGCAGACCAGGAGGGCGTTGACAGAATCATACAAGAGGATTCAAGTGAGGGCTCTCCTATCTGGGGAAGAACCCCAACTAGATGGATTGACACAGTGGCTGCAACAATAGGCTCAAACATAACAATTGTGAAACTATTGTAAGACTGGGCATTGTCAAGACCAACTTAAGGGCACTTAGCAACAATAACAATATTCAATATCGTGTTGGAAGTCCTAGACAGAGCAATAAGGCAAGAAAGGGAAATGAAAAATAGCCAAATTGGCAAAGATGAAGTTTGTAAAACTGTATATGCAGATGATATGATCCTGTATAGAGAGAATCCCAGAGAACTACAGGAACACTACTGGTACTAAAAGAAAGATTCAGCAATTGTCGGTATACTATATAAACATAGAACTCAGTTGGATTTCTCTGTAAAAATGTGCAATGACGCTGATTAAAAGTCAAAATTCCTAAAAACAAAATAAAAGCAGAACAGGTGTTGGAGTTGTGTCCTTCCACCAGCTTTACTCCAGCTGAACAACTAATCGGGAAAGTTGGGCTAGGTGACGAAGAACATGGACGCCGGTTGGGGGAGACTCGTTAACAGCCTACAATATGCAGACAAGCTGGTCTGTTGTAAACGAGGGGACTGTGGAGCATTGACTAAGGAAGATCGAAGACTACATACCGTCTTCAGGATGGATTCCACCTTCAGAGAAAGGAGATACCCCAATCCTCATCACTGGACCGATCGACAGCATCCTGATAGCTAGAAAAAATACTGACGTTGTCAAAGGTTTCATCTTCCTTGGATCCACAATCAATACCCATGGAAGCACTGGCCAAGAAGTCACATTCACATGGCATACCTGTGTTTGACACAATGGGTGGGTGGAGTGTTATGAGAGCTGCAAGAGGCCCCAATAGAATGCTGTTTTAAAAAAGCACCAAGCAAGCAAACCTGCTTCAAAAGTCCTCTTTAAAACAAATATATCACTTGGAGAACCAAGTTGTTCCTGACTCAAGCCAGGGTATTTTTTTTTTAACCGCCTCATTTGAACGCAAGCACTGTACAGTGCATCTGAAAGGCTTAAGAATGGATACCTTTGTATTATGGTGTTGACAAGGAGCACGGAATGTGCTAGGGACAGCCAGAAGCAAGAACCAAATCTGTCTTGGAGAAAAGACAGCCAGGATGCTCTTTCGAAGTACGGATGGTGAAACTGCATCTCACATACGTCGGACATGTCTCTGGAAAGCGGCACCATGCTTGGTAAGGTGGAGGCTCAACAACAAGAGGAAGGGAGGGAATGGCGCAATGGTTGCCACAGCGGGCAGGGTGGCTCAGGATCGGGCAGTCTGATGCTCTCCTGTGCACAGGTCACTATGAGCTGGAACAAAGTGACAACATGAGAACAACACTTTCCCAAATGTTCCGAAGCCTGTAGATTGGTTTGATGTTTGTGCAATTTGTGTTGGTATTGTTACTCTCCCCCTAACCTGTATTAAAGGGGAAAGCTTTCAGAATTATGATGCCAGACTATGAACTCTGAGCTCTTTTGTGGCTGGAAATCAGAAGGGAACAATGCGATAATCCCCATTTCCAAATAATGCAGGATTTCCTTGCAGGAAATGTCTAACACAGTTTATCTTGCTTAATCCTCACAAAAGCATCCCAGGGTAAACTGAAACCAAACTTATTGCTGAAATCAGTATTGCTATTATTATACCCGTCTTATATGTGAAGAACTGAGGCTCAGAGCTGTGGGGACTTTGCTTACACCCACAAAGACAGAAGTTGCGTGTGGCAGGGTCAAAACCTGGGTCTTTCTGACCCCAAAGTCAGGGGTCTCTAACGCTGTACATCATTCTCTCCAAAACAATGCCCCCCAGACTCCACCAAGAAGATCAATGGTAGACGTGAACTTCACGGAGCCTTTAAAAAGTCCCCCAAAGTTGCACGTAAATTCTGGGTGTCTGCATTAATGAATATTTTTCTAAGGAGAAACTCTATCCATTCTATCAGATTGGTTTGGAAAAAGAAAAAGACTCATCTGATTAACAATAGTATTTGCTAAATGCTTGCCAAGTACAGTGCGAAATTCTCCACATGTATTAAAACCTTTAATCTTCACAATGACCTTGAAATGGGTCCTACTCTCATCCCAATTTTACAGATGAAGAAACTGAGGCATAAAGATTTTGTTGCCAATGATTACCCAAAGATGTCCTGGTAGTTAAGAGCACAGTTCAAAGCCACCAGCTACTCTATAGGGGGAAGATGTGGCTGCCGGCCTCTGGGAAGATTACAGCCGTAAAAGCCCCAAGGGGCCGTTCTACTCTGTCCTATCCAGTCACGATGAGTCAGAATCAACAGAGTCAATGGATTTGGTGATTTGGTTTGTGGTTACAGAGTTGATCCTGTTTGGATCTACTGCCATCTCCAGCATTCTCGCCTTTGTGAACGCACACTCTTCTTATACAAACCAACCGCCACATGTCTACTTGCATATATTGATTAAGATGCATGCAATTAAAAGTGATCTGAATTTCCTCTGCACCTTTTAAAATAAGGCACCACCAGAGTTGCCCCCAAGTGGTTTTGCAGGATTGTTGCCTAGGTGGACTGAACACAGGTTATGGCCATCCTTTTACGGATGGAAACATGGGAGTGAGGGGTTCGGCTCCACATTCAGTGGTTCCCAGCATGTGCGAGAGCTAAGGGGACCGTTAGGACTCGATTCTCCCGCCCGAGGACTTCACTGACATTGAGGCCAAAGACGGGAATAACGGAGGATCAAGGATGAGAACTGAGCCTACCCCAGATCCAGAGGAGGTGAAAGTCACCGCCGGAAGTGACTGCACTCCCAGCATGGGGTTTTAGCCAAGGTTTCCGCTGAGCACGGCTGGCCTGGGGGTGGGGGGAAGGCCTCAGAAGGGTATCCTCCACGGCTTTGGAAAAAGGAAGATCATCCTCTCCCTGTTTCTTTGACTGTCAAAATTCTAGCAATCTCTTGTTTTCAGGGAGGAGAAAAAGGAAGGGAAAAAAAGGAAATGAGTTTTAAAGGGAAAAAAAATTCAACAAGTACACCTACTCCTGCAAAAACAAAACCTGTCCCCCAAACCTTTATGAAAATGTTTTTGAGCATTAGCAAGCAGAAGAGGGTTGGAATGCTGACGGGGTGTAGGCCGGTGGGGTTACCATCCTAATGGACGTGGGTGCACATGTCCCTGAAAGGCAGCGGGAATGGAAGCCGTTTCTGTGACAGGTCAGCTCACACTGTGTGTTCCGGGGATTCACAGGGGTGTGTTCTCATTCCGCGCCTCCAAATAAGAGTGGCTCTGGCTCAGGAAACGTTTCCTTTTCCAAGCCACCCACCAATGGCACCCCCAGCCCCAGCCAGACCCTTCCTTCAGGCTCAGATTTCAGTTACATGAACTGTTTTAATCAAACAGACTCCTTCCAATGGGGGCAAAGCAGCCATTGGCACAAAGAGCGGATGGCTTACATAACCAGAACCCAATACGTGAATGCTGAGATAGCCATCCACCGATTCAGGTGCCTCAGGTGAGCCAAGGCCAACAGGTCCCAGAGCTTTGGTCTCACGGACGAAAGCAGCTGAAAGCCTCCTCACATTCTTTGTCCTGAATTGTCCGCCCTTCCTTCAGTCTGTCTCCAGGTTAAGGAATGCCGCTGTGTAGTGCACTTTATCCCCCAATAGACACTCTTGTTCTTCATGTGGCTCCTGTGCTGTCAAGTAGGTTCCATCTCATAGGGGTCTATTGTACGACAGAATGCACCTCTGCCCAGTCCTGTGCCCTCCAGTGTCCATTGTTATGTTGGAATCCATTGTTGCAGCCACTCGTCACCCATCACCTTGAAGGTCTTCTCCTTTTACACTGATTGTCTACTGTACCAAGCATGGCATCCTTTTCCAGGCTGGTCCCTCCTGATAACACATCCAAAGTATGTGAGATGAACTCTCACCATCCTTGCTTCTTTAAAAAAAATAATCTTACAACTCTTATAACATTCCATACATCAATTGTATCAAG
>NW_022103915.1:45013134-45015565 GCF_000313985.2 Echinops telfairi
GGGGGCTATATATCCCATCTTGTGATGGGTTCGCTCTTTCTCACCCTTCCCACTCCCTGACCACCCCCCTACCCTCATAATATTGTTACTTCCACTACTGTTCGTGAGGGGGTTATCTTTCCTGAATTCCATGTGTCAAGAGCTCTTATTTGTACCAATGTGTATTCTCCAGTCTAGCCAGGTTTGCAAGGTAGAACTGGGTCATGGTAGTGGGGGGAGGAATTATTCAAGAACTAGAGGAATGATGTGTGATTCGTCAGTGCTATACTACACTTTAGTTGAATCATTCCTTCCTTATAACCTTTTTGTGGGGAATATCCAATTGTCTACTGATGGGCTTTTGATCTCCACTCCTACCCCCTTGTTCACTTCGATATATTTGTTTGTTTTAGATCTTTTGATACCTGATACCTGATCCCACCGACACTTCATGATCACACAGGCTGATGTGCTTCTTCCATGTGGGCTTATTTGTTTCCCTGCTAGACATCCTTGCTTCTAAGGGGCATTCTGGCTCTACTCCTTCCAAGGCAGAGTTGCTTGTTTTTCCAGCTGTCCACGATGTCATTAGGTGCCATCAAGTGAGTTCTGGCCCATAGCGACCCTATGCACAACAGAATGAAACACTACCCACTTCTGTGCCATGCTCACAAGTGTCTGAGCCACTGTGTCAGTCCATCTCATTGAGGGTCTTCCTCCTTTTCAGTGCCCCTCCATTCTACCAAGCATGCTGTCTTTCTCCTGGGGCTGGTTCTCTCCTGGCAATGTGTCTAAAGTATGTCAGATGAAGGCTGGCCCATCCTTGCCTCTAAGGAGCACTCTGGCCTTACTTCTTCCAACACAGACAGGTTTGTCCTTTTAGCAGTCTGTGGTACTTTCAATATTCTTCTTCAGCAACACAATCCAAATGCATTGATTCTTCTTCAGTCTTCCTTACTCAATATCCAACCGTGACATGCATATGAGGCAATGGAAAATACCGTGGCCTGGGTCAGGTACACCTTAGTCCTCAAAGAAACATTCTTGCTTTTCAATGCTCTACAGAGGTCTTATGCAGCAGATTTACCTAACACAACTTGTTTTTTGGGTTACTGATGGCTGCTTCCAATGATTGTGGATCCAAGTATGACAAAATCCTTGACAACTTCAACCTTTTCTCCATTTATCCTGATCTTACCTGTTGGTCCAGTTGTGAGGCTTTTGGGCTTTCATTGAGTTTTAATCCATAAACCTTCCTGATGCCACATTCTTCTTCATATAATCCAGATTCCTTGATGATTTGCTCAACACACAGATTGAATAAGTATGGTGAGAGGGTACAACCTTAACACACAACTTTCCTGATTTTAAACCATGCAGTATTCCCTTGTTCTGACCCCACAACTGCCTCTTGATCTGTGGACAAGTTCATTGTAGACACAATGCAGTGTTCTGGAATTCCCATTCTTCTCAAGGTTATCCACAGTTTATTATGGTTCACACAGTCTAAAGCCCTGGAATAGTCAATAAAACACAAGTCAACATCTTTCTGGTATTCTCTGCTTTGAGCCAAGGTCTATTTGACATCAGCAATGATATCCCTTGTTCTCTGTCCTCTTCTGAATCCTGTCCAGGGTACTTTCAATGTTCCTTGCCAGCATCATAATTCAAATGCCCCAATTCTTTGGTCTTTCCTATTCAAGATCCAACTTTTACATGCAGATGAGGTGACTGATAATGTCATGTTCTTTGCAGAAAATATACTGTTCTTCATATAAAAGGGACTTAGAATTTTTTATATCAGAGTTGGAACACAGGGATTTACATCCTAGTAGTATGAATTTTTTTATGATAAAATCAGTATCAAAAATATATGAAAAATGAGAAAACAAAACTCACTTGTAATTATAATACCACCACCCCATTATAGTTACTTTTAGCATTGTGTGTTTATTCTACTAGTCTCTTATCTCTGCATATCATATACATACATCTATACTTATATCATTATACACTTACATATACATAATCCATTAAAACTACAGTATATGAGGGGTTGGCCCCAATCCCAACTACTACGTGGACACCTGCTCCTCCCCACAGAAAATTTATTTCAAAGGTCGGCATTGAATCTGCAGCTCCGGGAGAGGGACATATCTGATCAGAGCACACAGGAGCACATAAAGGGGGAGGAGGAGAGACTGGAGCACATCCTGGCCCACCAGGCCTTGAGGACGATGTTCCCAATTAGAGCAGCCAGTCTTCACAGAGGACCACATGGCCGGCCCAACTATGAGACACGGCATCCCTCACCGACCCATAGCCCTACAGGGGACCACACTGGAGACACAGTGTGGGAATTGCGCCCCATCTGATCCCGCCACACCGAGGCAAAACACTAAGGGGGTGCAACAGAACAGCAAGGGAACAGAGCGGCGAGGTCCCCAGGGAA
>NW_022103915.1:45017171-45018663 GCF_000313985.2 Echinops telfairi
AGGGTTCATGAGGGAGGGGAAAAAATGAGGACCCGATGCCGGGGGCTTAAGTGGAGAGCAAATGTTTTGAGAATGATGAGGGCAATGAATGTACACATGTGTTTTCCACAATTGAGGTATGTATGGATTGTGATCAGAGTTGTATGAGCCCCTAATAAAACAATTAAAATAATAATAATAAAGCTACAGTTTAAATAAACAAATTTATGGAACTTGGATATTGTACTTTTTAAAAAACGTTTAAAAACTTATTGTTGTTGAGAATCTAAACAGCAAATTGCACACCGATGTAACCTTCTCTAAAGGTCTAATTCAATGCCGTCGATTCCATCCTTCCAGTTGGACAGCCAATCTCACGCTCCTTTCCCCACAAGCATGTCTTCACTGCCCACCAAGGTTCTTCTCTCCTCTTTCACGGCGCTCCTGTTGTCACTTGGAACCATATGGAAAACTCTTAAAGGAACACAGTGCTCAAGACAGACATTGTTTACTATTCAAGCTATGCTCGGTTTTAAAAAGACCTCAGGGGATACAAAATCAAGATGATTTCAGGGCAATCCTTGCCGGGGTTTGGTCAGCTTAGCTGGCTCCGGGCAGTCTGGCATCCATGAGCATTTGGATTCTGTTCTGCATATCCCCTGCTTTGATAGGGATTTTTCTGTAAAAATCTTTGTACATTCTGCCTTTAGGCCTGCTCTTTGGGGAACCCCCAAAGGTCACCGTATTTGTCACAAATTTCTGATCATCCGATCATTTTCATGATTGGTCAGGGCCGTGCCGAGAGGTTTGTGTTGCGTTCCTTCTTTCAGTGAGCCTAATGATGCCCCTTGGGGGGTGGTTGCTAGGCCCTGTTGAGTCGATTCGGACTCATAGCTGCCCTGTGCACAGCAGAACAAAGCCCTGGCAGCCCTGTGCCAGCCTCACAGAGCAAGGGATTTCTTGTCTCCGGTCACAGTCACAGGTCAAAGTCAGCTCTGTTTTGCTCTGACGTCTGGGACGGTAAAGCATGCCTTATCTCTCAGGGCGATAGAAAACCGTTCTCGAAGGAAGAGTTTTCGTGGCTGTTCAACGTTGACATTGTATTATGTTTCTAAAGTGTCCAAACCAGACACCTTGCCTTGCTTGAATTGTTTCGAACTCACGGTGCCCCAAAGGACAGAGTGGCAGGGCCCTGCAGGCTTTCTGAGGCTCTGCACACGTTTCTCCCATGCAGCCGCTGGTGAATTAGAACCGCTCGCCTGCAGTCAGCAGCTCTTTCAGAATGTTGGTGTTATTTCCATTTTGCACTATTATAAAGAATTCTGTAGGGGATCGCTTCTTCGGTGTAAACATCTATGCCATAGTATAAGTTCCTCTCTATGGACCTTCTGGGACAAAGAGTATATCTGTTTTGATGGCTTTATGAAACATAGCTAACTGGTTTCCAGGAAAACGAAAAGGATTTGTGTTCTTACCAGCCAACTTTCTTTTTTTTTTTTTTTTTTTTTTTAAA
>NW_022103915.1:45031507-45052860 GCF_000313985.2 Echinops telfairi
AGCTGGGCCAAGGTCAGGCCCCAGCCGGCTTCCACTGAGGTAAGCCAAAAGCCCCAAGCCCCTCAAAACCCCGTGGGTCTGTGCCTACTTATCTTTATGATGCTCCTCCTGTGTTCTAGTTGTGTTAAAGTTCCCTCTCACCAGCCAACTTTCTAATAAGCTAATCAGTCATTTGACAATTTTCTTGAGAAACAGGAAATTGAAGTCTTTCTCGAAATATTTTCCTTAGGAAAATAAACTACTACATGTAGGAAGAGGTTTGATGGTCCAGCTAGTCTCTTATTGGTGCCTAAAGCATAACCACCCGGAACTGCTGCAGGCCGGGTGCAATGGTTCACATGCTATCCCCAAACGATGCACGCTTGCCCTCCCGTCCCCCCGGCTCACAGCCTCTAACTACAGCTTCAGATCGCCCACCAGCCAAGGGCGCCACGGGAGAGGGCGCTGCTGAAGGAAGACACAGCAGAAGGAAGCATGCTGGTGGCAGCACAGGGGCTCAGTCCCCCCCCCACCCCACCCCCGTCAGCACAAAGCGCCGAGAAACAGAAGGCAGCGCACCAAGGCCTCGCTGTGAATATGCTGTCTAGACTTAAGATGGCTTTTCTCCCTGCCTTCTAAGCTTCAACTTCTGACCTTGCTTCTGACCTTGTCTCTGCACACAGGGTGGGACTCAAGTGCTCCTTCTCGCCTGGGGTTTGTCACTCCAGGTGCTGCAGGGACTCCGCGCAGGCACGGTTCCAGCCACTGCTGGGCAGGCAATGGGGGGAGAACACGGCCACCTGACCACGAGACGGAAAATGCGAGAGTCTTTCTTTCCTGGGACCACGGACAAGGACTACTCCTGGGGAAAGTCCCTCGGGTGACTGTAGATGAAAACCGGCAAGGCATTGCAGGAGAATTAAGAAACGTGGATTGCAGCCATTTCCATAGAGACAAACACATGGAAACAACAAAAAATGCTGATTACAGATGAATGGATAAACAGACGCTGGTATGTTCATACAGTGCAACCTTATGCATCAATAACAACCAATGATAACTCTTTGTTTTTTTAATAACTCTCTTTTTTTTAATCGTTTTATTAGGGGCTCATTCAACTCTTTTAAAAAAAATCATTTTATTAGGGGCTCATACCACTCTTATCACAATCCATACATACATCAATTGTGTAAAGCGCATTTGTACATTCATTGCCCTCATCATTCTCAAAACAGTTGCTCTCCACTTAAGCCCCTGGCATTAGGTCCTCATTTTTCCCCTCCCTCCCCGCTTCCCCCTCCCTCATGAGCCCTTGATAGTTTATAAATTGGTATTTTGTCATATCTTGCCCTATCCGACCTCTCCCTTCACCCACTCTTCTGTTGTCCGTCCCCCAGGGAGGAGGTCACAGATAGATCCTTTTAATCGATTCCCTCTTTCCAACCCACTCTCCCTCTACCCTCCTTGTTTTGATAACTCTCTGAAGCACCACAAGACATGGACAAAACTAGAGAACATTATACTTAGTCAATTGAGTCACTCTTACAAAGATAAATATTTATTAACACCATTAAATTCACTACCCTCTGGTCAATGCTGGCTCAGAGCAACCCTATAGGACAGGGTAGGACTTCCCCGGTGAGTTTCCGAGACCGTAGTAACTGTTCATGGGAGTAGAAAGCCCCACCTTTCTCACGCAGACCAGTTGGGGTTTCAAACTACTGACCTTGCAGATTGCAGCTCAACGCATGCATAACCACTACACCAGGCCGTCTCAGAACACCATCAGTATAAGGGAAAACGAAACGAAATGTTGTTTTTACACCCAAAGAGAAGACTTTGAGGACTTTGTCCCCCTGCCAGGGACAGAGGTGGAATGGAGAGAGGAGGGAGGATATTGAGGAGAGAGGGAGGATGGAGGGGGAGGGAGGAAGGGAGCCACATCTATGAGGTGTTAGTGGGATGTTGTTGCTGACTGCCCTGTGTAACTAAATACAGTCTGCTTCCTTAAGCACCACAATTAAAAACAAATCCCTCCAGGTTCCTCCCTCCTCTGATCTAAATATGGGTCTGAATGATTTTTAAAAGAAGGAACAGTAAAACTAAAAGTAAACCTTTTTTTTGCAGGTGTTTTGGGGCACATAATCCACACATCATACAATTCAATCGTTCAGTCACATCAAGAAGAATTGTACAATCATTACCACAATCAATAAAAGTAAAAACTTCAATGATATACAAGTTCATTTCAAAATTTTCAAACAGGAAGGAGGAGAAGAGTTTGTAGATGGTGCACTTCTGAACAGAAACAAATCACCAGCAAATGATTGCAAGGCTTTATTTTGATGCAGTATTCATCTGGTGACATCTCCCTCTCCCCTCTGCTAACCAACATGGCAGACACCTTCCTACTGTAGCTATGATAATATCTAGCTGCTCCACCAGGTAGTAACACTTCCCACGCACCAGGCATTCCTGTGCACGAATGAGTTCTCACTCAATCCTCACATGTGCAGTGCTAGGATGGCACAGATGATGAAATTGAAGCCGGAGGAGGGACTTGTTCAAGACATAAAGCTACTACCCTAGGGCGACAGTCTGACTCTTAGAACTACATGATCAATCCCTTTTCTGTACTACCCATCAATCTAGATTCTCTTTTTTCTAGAGGTTTCTTTGTTGTTGTTCTAGATGTTTTTTGTCTGCAATCAAAAATAGCTTGGCCTCTCATTTCTTTTTTAAAAAATCATATTATTAGGGGCTCATATGACTCTTATCACAATCCATACATACATCAATTGTGGAAAGCATATTTGTGCATTCATTGCCTTCATCATTCTCAAAACATTTGCTCTCCACTTTAGTTCCCCGGCTTCGGTTCTTCTTTTTTTTTCTTCCTTCCCCCTCCCCCCTCCCTCATGAGCCCTTGATGATTTATAAATTATTATTTTGTCATATCTTGCCCTGTCCGACGTCTCCCTTTATCCACTTTTCTGTTGTCCATCCCCCAGGGAGGAGGTCCCATATAGATCCTTGTAATCGGTTCCCTCTTTCCAACCCACTCTCCCTCTACCCTTCCAGTATCGCCACTCACACCACTGGTCCTGAAGGGATCATCTGCCCTGGATTCCCTGTGTTTCCAGTTCCTATCTGTACCAGTGTACATCCTCTGGTCTGGCCAGACTTGCAAGGTAGAATTCGGATCATGATAGTGGGAGGGGAGGGGGGAAGGGAGGAAGCATTTAGGAACTAGAGGAAAGTTGTATTTTTCATCGTTGCTACATTGCACCCAGTCTGGCTCATCTCTTCCCCGAGATCCCTCTGCAAAGGGTTCTCCAGTGTTGGCCTCTCATTTCTGTCAGAGACTTTCTGAAGTAGCTAAGTAATCCAGTAAAAAAAAAAAAAAAGGTAGATTGTGGATAATAATGAACCAAAGTGCTACCCCTCTCAGTAGCATTGACCAATATAATTCACTAGAGCTTTCACATCAAAAAGACTAGCAGTGGCAGCCAAGGAGCTCTGAATGAAATGTGGAGGAAGGAGCAGACAGTGGTAATGGAGGTGTGATGAGTAGAATAGTCTTTGGTGAGAGAGTCTTTCTTACCATCAACCAATGGTCTACTCAGCATGCAGAATAAGGCAAACCTGGGTATAATATTTAGGACTTTTCTTAGAAATGACCAAATGCTCAGAAGTTTTCCTTCATGACTAAGAGAAGGTCTATATCAACCTGGTGTGCCAAGATGTGAATGCAACATACTGGCATGAAGCAGCGAACCACTAAAGAGGTCTGCAGGACCAGCCCCAATCCCAGCTACGTGGACCCTTTCCCCAGAAATGCACTACAGGGGACAGCACTGAAGCCACAGCTTGGGGATAGGGGTACATCTGCTCAAGAACACATAGGCGCAAACTAAGAGGGAAAGAGAGAGTGGAACACATCTTGGCCCACTAAACCCCAAGGGCAATATTCCTGCTCGTAACAGCCAATGCACACAGAGGACCATAGGGCCGGCCCCACCACGAGGGACATCATCCCTCAATGACCATAATGCTACAGGGACAACACTGGAGACAGTGAGAGAATTGTGCCCGATCTGACCCCACCACACCGGGTTGGAACATGAGGGCGTTTAACAGAGCAGCAATGGGAGCAAAGCAATGAAGTCCCTAAAGAATCCCAAAACAGACTAGGGGTAGGGGTAGGGCAGGGCGTGGCACCTCACCAGAATCCACAGGAAAACACTCATCAAGGTCAACAGACAGACCTGGAACTATTTGTAGGCTTTTCTTTTTTTGTTGTTGGTTTTGTTTTGTTTTTGTGTTTGTTGTTGTTTTTGTATGTCTATCTAGATAAGATAGGCAGGATAAACAATTCCAAGGAGAAAAGAATGGGACCGATGGTTGCGGGATGGGGTTGGGGGGGTGGGGTGGGGTGGCGGCACAGGAGAGGGGGAGGTGTGAGAAAGGAAGTGGAGTGCCATAAAACCCAGGGACAAGGGAACAACAAGTGATCTAAAATTGGTGGCAAAGGGGCCAGGTGTAGGACGCCTGGTGGGGCTTCAGCAAGTGCAATGTAGCCAAGAGGAATTAATGAAAGCTGAATGAAGGTCAAACATGACAGTGGGACAAGAGGAAAGTAAAAGGAAATAGAGGAAAGAACTAGGAGGCAAAGGACAGTTGTAGAGGTATAAATACAGGCACATACATATGTGATTATATTTATATATAACAATATGGAAATAGATCTATGTTCATATATTTATATGTTAAGTATTAAAGTAGCAGACAGGCATTGGACCTCTACTCAAGTACTCTCAAAACACAAGAACACTTTGTTTTAATAACTTGGCATTCCATGATGCTCACCTTCCTGACATGATCACTGAAGACAAATGGATGCATAAACAAATGTGGTGAAGAAAGCTGCTGGTACCCAACTATCAAAAGATATAAAATCTGGGGTCTTAAAGGCTTGAAGATAAACACGTGGCCATCTAGATGAGAAGCAACAAAACTCACATGGAAGAAGCACACTAGTCTATATGATCATGAGATGTCAGTGGGATCAGTTATTAAGCATCAAAGACCCAAAACAAAAAAATCATATCATTGTGAATGAGGGGGAGTGTGGTGTGGATTCCCAAAGGCCATCTTTGGCAATGTAGACATCCTCTCACAGAAGGGTCACAAGGAAGGGATGAGCCATTCCGGGTGCAGTATAGCACCAACAAAACATACAATGTTCCTTTAGTTCTTTAATGCTTCCTCCCTCCACTCCAACTATCATGACCCCAATTCTACACTACAACTCTGGCTAGACCAGAGCATGTACACTGTTTCATATAAGAGCTGGAAACACAGAGAATCCAGGACAGATAAACCCCTCAGGCTCAATAATAAAAGTTGTGATACCAGGCGGGTAGGGGGATGGTGGGAGGAGAAAGGGGGAATTGATCACAATGATCAATGTATAAACCCCCCCCTCCCCCTGCCAGGGGGACGAACAACAGAAAAGTGGGTAAAGGAGATAGTGGTCAGTGTAAGACGTGAAAAAAATATATAAATTATTAAGGGTTCATGAGAGAGGGAAGGTGGGGGAGGGAGGGGGAAAATGAGAAGCTGATACCAAGGGCTCAAGTAGAAAGAAATTGTTTTGAAAATGATGATGGCAACAAATGTAAAAATGTGCTTGACACAATGGATGTATGGTTTGTGATAAGAGTTGTCCGAGTCTCCAATAAATTTTTTTAATAAAAAAAAGAGAAAGAAAGAGAAGGCCTATAATTGCAGAACTCAGAAGTTCTAGGAAATAACCATTGTTTGCCAAACACTGCCAAATCCCTGCTTTGTGGGCATCGTAACATCCAGTTTCCTGACCAAAGCAAGCAAGCACAGGGAGTATGCCGTGATTGCCCCACCAAAATCCATCTGCCATTTCAGCCTGTCATAAACGAAATATCACAGACCCACCTTCCATCGTCACAGCTATTTTATGTGATTGATCCAAAACATCCCTCAAACACATTCCTCTCCTGCCCTCCCTGGGGCCATTTGTGGAAGAGAAGAGATGACTTGCTGGAAGGTGGGGCCAAGGAATAATATGATCTTTGGCTTGACGATGTATATTTTGGTCCAGGGCAAGTGTATTTGAAAGATTTTAATGAGTCATGAAGGTAGTACTGACATTTACAACAATATTTTTCATGCTCTTTAGGACACAGTGCCTGACTTGGCTGAGGCCAGGAAAGGCTTGCAAGGTTGGAAGAGTGAGTGAGGACTGAGATCTTAACATGGTATAATTCACCTACAATGAAGGTTATATTGTAATGGAGATTAATCTTCAACGTTGTCTTGACACAGCTGCCAGACTTCATTTTTGCATCCCAGTTCTACCCATTGCCTCAACTGGCCTAGGCATTTTGCTTTACACTTGGGAGTTTCCACTCCTGAGATTTTATTTCTTTCTTGCTAGAACACATATACGGTTTTATCAGACAATAGTGTTTTGTCTTATTTTTGCGAGCTGAGTAGGTGGCGGCAAATGGTGTATGCTTGACTATGAATAAAGGATTTCTCTTATGGCACTTCAGGGGAAGGTCCTGGCAATCTGCTTCAGTAAAGATCACAGCCAGGAAAACCCCACTGAGCAGTTCTACTCTATAACACACAAGGTCACCCTGAGTCACCATCGTCCCGAAGGCAGTGGGAGTAGTTTCATGGTGTCATGGTGTTTTCATGGTTTATTTGTAGACATTGACTAGAAATAAAACACGTGGCTGCAGAGCCCACACCTGCTCGTGGCAACATAGGAGCCCTTCACATGGGGAACTTGTTGCGTGTCTTCAGACCACATCATCTGGGGCATCAAGAGCTACTCATCTCCAGTCTGTCCCAATCCAGGTGACAAAACTTTGCCAGGACTCCTGCTGTCCTCTCCACTGGAAAGTGGTGATTCTGAGGTTCCAGGGAGCAAAAATGAATTTCCCAAGCCTACAGCATGGGAGCCAGTTGTTGTTCTAGAAGTTGCTGCTTTGGTCCCAACACACAGTGACTATGTACAACGGGATGAAACCCCCTCCGGTCCTGCACCCGTCTCACAATTGTTCTAGTGTCAACCCAGCACAGTGAGGGACTTCCTCTTTTTCACAACCCTCTACTTTACCTGGCACCGTGGTTCTTTCCCCAGGGGCTGGTCTCCCGTGATACTATGTCCAAAGAATGTAAGATGAAATCCTACTATCTCCACAGAAAGGCGTTCTGGGCTTGTTTGTTTGTTTGTTTGTTTGTTTGTTTTCTCATCAGTAAGTTCCCATGCTTTACTGGTATTTTTCTTCCTGAACTGTGACCGTCTAAAGACCCACACATTCTTATTTAGGATTCAGAGGAAGACAGAATCCAATGCCGCACCACTGGCCCCTCCATGGAGAGAACATTTCCTAGTGCAGGAAGTGCTGTGGCTTTGGTGCTCAGAAAAGCTACTTTCCATGCAGAGGGGTTAGGTCTGAAAGCGTGACTGAAATGGCCAAGTTAAAGTCCAGGGGTCCAGGAAGTGGATGGGCTGTTTCTGAGAATGTGAGAGCCACTTGCCAGGAGACAAGTGACTGCTGAGAAGCTCTCACCGCCGTGCAGCGGTTCTCAACCTCCCTGATGCCGTGGCCCTTTCACGCAGTTCCTCATGTTGCGGTGACCCCCCCAACCATAAAATTATTTCATTGCTACTTCATCACTGTCATTTTGCTACTGTTATGAATTGGGCGACCCCTGTTAGACCCCCCGAACGGGTCACACCCCACAGGTTGAGAACCGCTGACTTACAGCCTCCACCTACAGGAACAGTCTTCACACAGAAGAGGTTTGGTGTACTGGGGGACCCTACCAATTGTCTGAGTTATCCGCACAAAACCCTTGAGTCAATTGGGACTCATGACGACCCCATGTGCTATGGAGTAGAACTCCTCTACGGGGTTCAACTGGAATCTCCCTGGAAGCAAATTGTCAGGACTTGCTATAGCAGCACTGCCAGGTGGCTTCATAGCACCAACCTCTAGGCTTGTTGTTGTTGCTGCTAGTTGAGTACAAACAGATGGCATCATCCTGGTACCTTAGTACAGGCAGAGAAACACCATGGGCCCACCTTGAACGTGGCCACACCTCGGGACTTGTTTCTAAAGAACAGGGGACCACGGGGTGGTGGGTGCTTACAGAGGAGAAACCTGCCAAACACACCTTGGCCAGGTGGTCATGGTCTACATCAATAGCAATATGTCTTGTTGATAGCAGATCCGTGATGAAAATAGTCATGCATCGCTGGGGTCTTCTTCCCCAAAGCTACAGCCCCCGTCCAATCATGAGAAAAGCATTAGGCAACCCCCAATTGAAGAACAGTTTACAAAACACCCAATCAGTACACCTCAAAACTATATAGCTTGATGGGAGCAAAGAGCCTCATCTTGCTCCCATGATGTGGCTAGTGGGTTTGAACCACTGACCTTGCAGATAGCAATTCGACACTGAAGCCACAGTGTCACCAGGCTTTCTGGAAACTGTCAAGGTCATCCAAAGCAAGAAATGCCCAAGCCACTCAGCAGCCAGAGGAGGCAAAGCAGACAGGACAAGTCATCATACTGTGGTACTGAAGCAGAACGCGGCCCTCCGTGGGAAGCCTAGTGAAACTGGAATGAAGTGAGGAGCTTTGTTCATCGCAATGCCAATTGTGGTTTCTGAGTTGTGACGAATGTACCATGAGAGTGTTGTGCGGTCACGACAGAGGAGAACCCAAGAACTTCCTTGTATCATGGCAAGATGTCTGTGCGTCTAAAATTATTCTCACATAAAGCTTTATTTTATTTAAGTAGCAAAATGAAGATAAACAGAAGTCTTCAAAGCGTATCAGACTATTCAAAGTGGGAACAGCACGGTGGGAATGAGTGGACACAAGGAGGGAGGGGCGGGGAGGGGGCCTTTGCAGTGGATACTTTTTAACGTCATCTGAGTTATGAACCATGTGAATGTATTACCTGCTCTTGCTTGTTGTGTTTAAATATAGGTTCTAGGTCTGCAGCCTGCTGAAACATATCCCCCGAGAATAACAAATACATTGCAGGAGAACAACACTAATAAACAAATAAATAAAGGTTAGTAGGTAAAAAAATCATTTCTTTTTTTTCTCTTTAAGTCTTACTGTGAATTGATGTTTTACAGAACAAACCATCCATTTTACACTCAACAATTTGCACACATTTCATTCTATCCCATTCATTGCAGTGGGCCATCCACCCAGGTGGTTCCCCGCCCGCCACCCCCTTGTTTCCTGACAGTATGACTCCTTCTTTCCCGACCCTTCTGCACTTTGTCCTGGGCTAAATGCTGCTCGGGGATCTGGACCCATGGATTACACTGAGGTGAGGGAAAATGATCATTAAAAACAGGCATCAAGTGAGCGTCCTAAATTGGCGGCTCAGAAATGTGTGTGTGAGGTTACCAGTTGTAGATGCACTGCCCCACAAGGGGCTGCTCCTGGCCGCCTGTCTGGGCTGTTGGATTGTGAGTGTCAAGTTTTGAAACAGCAATTTGGCTCCGAGGGGCCTCCCAGGGTTCACTCTTTTGCATGCCTCTGGCCCTTCCCTTCAGGCGCTGGCTTGCTGTGGCTGTTTAATGGCAGCGAGCGCCTTGCTCTCATTCGTTCTGCTACAGGGATACCCTGTCAGAAAGGAAGGCGGGGCTGTCTGTTACCGATCTGAGTCCTAATAAATAAATTCAGAGGCAGATATCATGCTGTATAATGGAGTGTGGGAAAAGAGCAATAAAGATCAGGCAACAGCGTCTTCCCAGGAGGCCAGGCAAGAGGGCAGGCATTGGAGAGACGCTGAACTTGGGCCAAATGGTAAGAGCCAAAGATGAAACCGTGGGCTGGAAGCCCTGGAAATTGTGCTAAGCTCAGCTCCACTCCGCTGGGGTCTCAAAAGGCGAGATGCACTAGAAGGTCTAGAAGCAGAAGAAACGGGTTATGGGGAAACACGGTTCCTCCACCACTTCATTTAAAACCCCAACTATAAGTCAGATTTTTAATTTGTACCCTAGCTCTGCCCCCCACCCCCGCCCCCAGTCCCTTTAATGCCAGCATTTTATGGGGATTGATGGTGGGAGGGGGATGGAGTCTAGAGGCTGCACAACCTCTTCCTTCTGTGTAGTCTCCCCACTGCGCTGTGGGATCCTTTCTCCTTCTACCCAGACTCTTTCCTGCAGGACGGGGGGTTGGGGGGGTGGGGGGTGGGGGGAGAGTGGGGGGTGGGCTCCTTAAATGCATGAGCCTCAGTGCCCACAAAGACCTTCTCTTTCTAAAAACCTATGAAATGCATCTTGGCTTAAGAGGAACTGGATTTCTGACCCGACAAGTCCAAGAGATAGGCTATTGGTGCAAAGTTAGAAAGCAAGCAAGCAGGAAAGACAGACCCAGTAATGAGAGCGTCAATGGCTCTTTTTTATTAAAAGATCATTTACTGGGGGCTCTTACAGCTCTTATAACTATCCATACTTCAATGGTATCAAGCATATTTGTACATATATTGCCATCATTTTCTAAACACTTTCTATTTGAATGGCTCTTTTAATAAATGGTTTTTGTTTTTAAAAAGAACAACTCCCAGCCCCCACCCCCAAGAAAGGTCTGGACAGGCTGAAAATATATCCCGTTTCCCCAGCCTCTTAAATGTGCTGGGTGTGAAACCGGCCACTGGGAATAAAAATAAAATGTGGGTGGGAATAAAATGTGGGAATAGGAATAGATGAATTAGCTGCATCTTTGCGGTTCCAATTTCATGAGCTCACGAGAGCCCCTTGGTCTTCGGAGGAGACAGAATATATGGCGCTGAAAGGTTTTTATCCATGCAAGGTTTATTTTCTCAAACACCGCCCCTCCGTCAGTAGAACCAACTGTGTTTGCTGAAAGACTCTCTCACGATCCGCCTCAGGTAGAAGCAGACCATTTGACGGAACCATAGCTCCCCACCAGGAAGCCCGTCCAAAGCTGCCATGATTCACACGCGCAGAAGGTCTGAGGACTGTTCACATCTGAACTCAGCATTCTTGGGAGACACGTTAGCTGGTTTGACGAACCCAAAAGAACAGCGTTTGGTGCAAGTCTTCTTCATACAGGAATTAACAGCGAGGTCTGTCTTTTCAAGGACATGTGTATGAGAAGGTTTCCAAGTAACATGCTGCTTATGATACTAAAACTACAGTGAAAAGAGTCCCACAGATGGACACGTGACTGACGGAATGACCTCTGATTTGTACCGTGCCGAATGTCTCGAGGCCCCCCTCTCCCGCAAATCCAAACATGGTAAGAGAACTAGAGTAAGACACAGAGTGACCAGGAATCTGTACAGAGGCCCTTGCACTGTGCAAGTGACTTGCACAGTCCCAGCCACACTCACTTCATCAGGGATGCACACCACCCCTTCCAATGTGCAGCCAGAAAACAAGGCCTGCGGGCAGCCTCAGAACCAGTCCGACTGCTTTTCGGAGATTAGAAGGGGAAAATATCACTTTACAGATCTGCTTTGCAGAGGACAGACATCCGTGCTCAGCTGGAGAGAAGGGCAAGGCTAGGTAGTGCATGGGAAGGGAGGGACCCTCCTCCAACACACACACACACACACACACACACACACACACACACACACACACACACACACACCACCCCCCAAACCAGGAACTGTTAGGTGATGGGGAAATCACATGGGGAAGCAATCTCCTCGGACTATTGAAGATGATAAATATCCTCCCAGCCACTCAGGGAAATATGGACAGAGACTCTTTTTCTCTCCCAAAGACGTTGGAAGGCTGCAGTTTAGAAGAAGGGTCGCAATTGGCAAGTGCCCCACCGTCCCATTGCCTTGGCTCGACTTTCCTTCCCTTCTTTGAAACTAATCTGCGACCCTCACCTTTGTCCCGAATCTGAAGGCCAAGATTCATTTGTTTAAAAAATGACCTGCCACGCCAGCATGTAATGTTTATAAATGTCTCCCCAACACTAGCGGCACCAAGTCATAAGATTCAAGTCCCCAAAGCAACATTATTCTGCCAACCCCGCCCCTTCCCCCAGACTTACCAAGATTGTGGGATGCCTGCCAGAGAAACACTATAAAATGTGGGGCTCAGAATAAATAAAAATATAAATGTTAAATCTGTGACGTTGCCAGTTGAGCCTCCCATTTAATGTGCATCATTTTCCCACCCTCCCTTTCTCACATTGTCAGATGTGTGGTTTCCTCGCTTTGAGTTTTGCCTCTTCTGTTGAGGATGTTCCTAGAGCTACTGTTTTCTGATGAAGTTTTGTGGGCAAGCACGTTACCTTCCACAGCATTCTAAAAAACACCCCGCTTCCCTCTGCTTGTTAGACCGGAGCGCTGGTGCTGACGTGCTGGGCTGCAAAAGGCAAGCTCAGCACTTCACAAGCCCCAGCCGTGCTGAGGGAGAAAGATGAGGCTTGCTACCCCCAGAAAGAGTTACCGCCTGGGACCCCCCCAGGGACAGGTCTACGCTGTCCAGTAGGGCCACTGTGAGCTAGAATGGACACGATGGCAGCGAGTTTGGGGCTGGTTTTTTGTGCGCAGGGTTCGCTCCTGTCCCCTGGATTCTTCGTCTTTCAAGGTCAGTGTTGAGTCCAGCTTCTGGTTTCGCTCTTGCTGCCCTTTGAAAATCTTACCCAGAGCTTCTGGTACCTGGGAGGCCTCACACTTCTCCTCCCCTCACTTGTGGTTTTATTTACTTCTCCGGATCTCTTTACTTCTTCCACGTGTTGTCCTGGCTGTCAGGAGAGATGCTTCAGGACTCCCTTTTCCTTGGTCTCACCTAACAAACTTCTCATACTGCTTTCCCTCCTGCTTTGGACTGCGAGCTCCATCAGTACTTCCTAGGAGGATTTTCCATCTTAATAGAGTTTGACTTCCTTTTAATGTTATATACATTCACCCTCACTTTAGAGCAATTGAACCAGCTCTTAGGCCAATAGATTCTTCGTCACAATCACCTTCATTTACTGCATAGTCAGCTTTTAAATCATTAGCACAGCTTATCAATTTCTCTGCCTGCTTGTGAGGCTAACTCTGAAACTTCAGCTGGGAAAGGGTGACAGGAAGCTGTTAGGGAGCAAGGATGAATCAAAAGAAGCCGAAATGACACAAGGCTCTTATAGGGCACCTAACAGCAGCAGATCCCCTTAGCCTCCCTGGGAAGGACGTCAAGTAAAGAACGTGGTGACCCCTTCATTCCTGGAACATCAATAGCAGTATATCTGCCATGCACTATTAAGGACATACTTAAGTCAAACAGTCTGTATTATGGATCTGAAGTCACCCTGATTTTCACCTGGCAGTCCTAATAATACACAACCACCACATGGCACCGTTTATCCCTTGGGTGGGGTCCCAGGACAGTTCTCTATCTGCTAAGGATAACTCATATCACACCTATGAGAGATTCCAATTCCTTCTCGGTTCCGAACTCAAAGGAGGTTTATTAAGTCCAATTCTGGGTCATTTCCAGGCATCGTTTGGACTGTTGACTTCAGGGACATTGATTAAGTCGTTTATTTCAAAGAAGCCTCCCATGGCCCCTAATTCATAACAGCTGGGTTCAGCTTCTCCTGCCAGCCAAATCTCACAGTGGAAGCCTGGGGAGGGGACAGTGCTAGGAGGAGGAGAGTAATTGGGGGACAGGTTTAATTTTAAGCAAGGGCATCTCTTTTGGGAGGGCAGAAGGAGGTCCTCTGTTTATATATATATATATATAATTTTACTGGGGGCTCTTACAGCTCTTATAAGAATCCAGAAACCATTATATCAGGCACATTTGGACCTATGTTGCCATTATCCTTTTCAAAACACTTTCTTTCTACTTGAGCCCTTGGTATCAGCTTCTTTCCCGCACCCTCTCCTTCCCCCTCCCATCCTCGTAACCCCTTGATAAATTATAAATTATTATTGCTTTCATATCTTACACTGTCCGGTCTCCCTTCACCCACATGTCTGTTGTTTGTCCCCCAAAGGCATCTCCTCTTGGTGGAGCATCAGGTTACAGAGCCACCATTGTGTGTCTGTGTGTCTGTGTGTGCGTGCGCGCAAGGGTGGGGGCGGAGTGCACAGGGGGCCCTGGAGAAACCACAACAACATTCAAGGATCAAAGAATGCAGCCTGTCAAGTGTTATGATATTTTTCCAATGAGGAAACAAGCTCACATTTTCCCCCTGAGGGTTTAGAGACAAAGCCAAGGTTCAACGAAAATTTTCAAGACTTTTTTAATTTTAAGTCTCCAAACTATGTCTGCATGTGCTTTGGTCCCAATTCGGCATTTTCCCTTGCGATTGGGATGGAGGGAGGCCCAGGAGGAAAACATCTTGCCTTGAGGCTGTAAGGATAACCATCAATTAGGTAAATTTGGCATGTTCTAAAAAATCCATTCATTTGGTGCGTGTGATTCTGGTGAAAGTATTTGTTTACTGATCATTCCAACCAGAAGGGAAGAGGCTCTACCTAAATCTAGATGGTGAAGAAGGTTGGTGACTGGGAGTGCATATAGTTTGGCCCTAGTGGTGTAACCACAAGGCTGCTACCCACAAGGTCAGGAGTTCTAACCCGCCAGCAGTTCCACAGGAGAAAGCTGAGGCTTTCTATTCCTCAGTAGAGCTACCGTCTGAGAAGCCCACAGGGGCAGTTCCACCCGTTCTCTCAGGCGGTTGTGTGTCAGCATCCACTTGATGGCAGTGAGTTGTTTGTTCGTCCTTGCTGTTTCCAATCCCTTTTGTTCTCTTCCCCAGAGCAGTGTTGGGGAATGGGGCATGGGAATGGAGGATGAGGAGGGAGGAAGAGGGCGCACCGGAGCATAGAAAGAGGATTGTAAAGAATAAGGATGATTGGATGCATCGTCTCTCCCTTTAACAGATTCCAAACTTTGTTCTTTTTTTTTTTTTTGGAGAGAACCCAGATTGTTTTAATTTCATTTTCCAGAAGATAATGCATCTATGAATGCGATTGAACTGGAAAAGTGGAATGAAAGAGAAGGCAGGCTAAGCATGCTGTGGAATGAGGCGGACCAGTTCAGAACAGTTCACATTCATGTCTGTTGGCCATAAACATAATATTGAATGTGCCAGAGAAATAAACAGAAGATAAGATAAAAATGCAATCCTCTTGCAACTCCAAGACAGGCCTTCCATGTGCCTTTGAGTGAGCTTTATAGAATCTGTTCTCTTTGGAGAAGATTGGAAATGTCTAAGAAAAGGGCTCTTTTAAAAGGAGAAGAGGGCTTTTGAGGAGCAGAGGTTGTTTATCATAGAGCCTACCTGACATGGATACAGCTCTGTGGATCCAATGTTTACCTGTGTGTCAGATACAACAAGGCCACTGCTTTCATACTTTCAGCTGCCAGAGCACCCTTCCACAGCCAGGCCCATCTTTCCCATTCGCATAGAGGAGATGCTCATGAATTTCCATGCTTTGGTCCCTGAGGGCAGGGAGACGCCATTGGAGAGGAAGAAAAGAACCCACAGTCCTGCTGAAGTTGACATGACAATATGGGGGGGTCTGGAGGATGTATGGAAAGAGTAAACAGAGCAGAATGGACTAAGGAGACACTGTGCTGCTAGTCGAAGACCTAATGCGAGATCACGAGTTAAGAACGTGTGTGCAGCCACATTCACCCAGCACCATTGACAACAGCAAGAAGATGCAAACCTCCTAAATGAACCTTGGTACATGTACACAGTGCAATAATGTGCATCACTAACGAATAATGCTGAAACCTCATGACATGGGTGGATTTGAGGACATTGTGCTGAGTGAAGTTCATTAACCACAAAAGGCCAAATATTGTGTGAAACCACTGATGTGAAAAAAGAGAGAAAGAAAAGTTTACGTGCCATAAGAAACAGACTTCGATGGTTACCCGGAGTGGGAGGGGAAGGGCGGGAAGAGGAAGTCACAGGCTAAAGGTGGTGTGACCTTGGGTGAAGGGAAGACAATACCCTAAAAGAGGGAAATGGAGGGAAAAGAGCGAGCACAGGAACAGGGCGAGCTGACTTCCCCACGGGGAGGTTTGACAAGCTGTTTAACTTATTTAATATAAAAATGATGACCTGATATGTAAACCACCACCTAACGAACAGTAACAAGTGTTTGTTTTTAACTGTTTTATAGTCACTTCATCCACATATCATACAATTCACTAGTTCAACCAAATCAAGAAGAGTTGCACAATCTTTACTACAATCAATTTTAGAACGTTTCCTTTAAGTTAAGTTTAACATCAATTCAACATCTAGATTGTAAGATCTTTGTTTTTGTTTAAGGGATCCTGGTGACACAGTAGTTAATCTCTTAGCTGCTAACTGCAAGCTCAAGGTTTAAAGTCAGCAGCCTCTCTGCAGAAGGATGTGGTCTTTTAAGAACTTCCATAGAGAGATTCGCAGCCAGGCAAACCCCTCGGATAAAGAAGAGCTGGTCTCATGGCTTTCGAAGGCTGTACATTTCTATGGGAGTAGAAAGCCTTATCTTTATCCTGAGGAGCAGCTACTGGGTTAGAACTGCTGACTATGGAACGGAAACCCAACGTGTAACCAACTACATCACCAGGGCGCTGTTGGAAATTCTGTGGCTAGGTACTACTGGATTGATTCTGACTTGTTGTGACCCTGTGTACGATAGATCAAACACTGTCCGGTTCTGGGCCCTTCTCACAATGGTTATGTGTGAGTCCCCTGTCACAACATCTGTGTTAATCCTTCTCCTTGAGGTCTTGCTATTTTTCACTAACCTTCTACTTGACCAAGCATGATGTCTTTTTCTAGGGACTGGTCTCTCCTGACAATATGTCCAAGCTACAGGAGACAGAGTCCTCCTTCTAAGGAGTATTAGGGTTATATTTCTTCCCAGAACGATTTGGGACGTCCCATATTCTTCACCAGCTCGTAATCCAAATTCATCCATTCTTCTTCTATCTTCCGTAGGCGGTGCCCAACGTCTACATCCATACGAGGTGACTGAAAATACTTTGGCTCCCATTAGGCAGACCTTAGTTCCAAGTAACATCTTTGCTCCTCGGCATTTCAAAGACGTCTTCTGCAGCAGATTGACTCAAGGCAAGGCATCATTTGATTTCTTGACTGCTGCTTCCAGGAACATTGACTGGGCATGAAAACAAGACACAATCCTTGACAACTTCAATCTTTTCTCAGTTTATCTTCGTGTTACCGACTGGTCCATTTGTGAGGGTTTGGGTTTTCTTTACTTTGAGTGCAATCCTTGATCTTCACCAGTAAGTGCTTCCAATCCTCTTGGCTTTTAGCATGCAAGGTTGTGTCATCTGCATAGTGCACGCTGGTAATAGGTCTTCCTACAATCTTGATGACACATTCTTCCCCATATAGTCCAGCTTCTGGGTTTATTTGCTCAGCAGACATATTAAAAAGAATAGTGACAGGGTGCAATCTTCGTGCACACCGTTCCTGATTTTGAACTATATAGTTAGTATTCACTTGTTCGTTCTAGTGACTGCTTCTTTGTCTGTTCTCAGGATCTGCATGAACATAATGAAATCTTCTGGAATTCCCATTTTTTCTCAAAGCTATGCATAGTTTGTTTGGGTTCAAACAGTTGAATGCCTTTGCCTAGTTAATAAAACACAAGTAAACATCTTTCTGGTATTTTCTGCTTTCAGCCAAGATCCACCTGGTATCAGCAATGATATCTCTTGTTCCACGTCCTGTTCTAAATCTGGCCTGAATTTCGGGCAGCTCCCTGACAATGTCCACCTGCAATTTTTGTTGGATGATCTTTGGCAAAATTTTACTTGCATGTAATGTCAATGACATTGTTCTAAAATGTGCATAACTCTTGGGTTGCCTTTCTTTGTATTGGGTACAAATGTGGATTTCTTCCAGTCAATTGGGCAGGTAGCTGTGTTTTCTTGGCACGGATTACTGAGTGTTTCCAGTGCTTTGTCAACGTGGTGAAAATTTTAAATTGGTATTCCACCAATTCCTGGAGCTTTTTGCTAATGTCTTCAAAGCAGCTTGGATGGAAACCCTGTAGGAGAGTTCTATTCTGCTTCTAGGGTCACTATGAACCAGAATTAGATGGCAATCAGATAGCTCACTTCAGGGAGTCCTGGTAACTCAGTGGTGAACAGCTCAACTGCTATCTGAAAGGTTAGCAATTTGACCCCAGCCTGCCACTCCATGGGAGAACGATGTGGCAGCTTGTTTACAGCCTTGGAAACTCTGTAGGACCATTTTACTCTGTCCTGCAGGGGGCGCTATAAGTTGGAATCAGCTTGAGGGAGATGAATGTTGGGGTTGGACAAATCAATTTCAGGGGCCCTAGTTGCACAATGTTTAAGCACTTGACTAATAACTGATAGATTGGTGGCTTGAACTCACCCAGTGGCTCTACAGGAGATATACCAGGTGATCTCTTCCTATAAAGATTATAGCCTATGAGTTGAAAGTCAACTTGATGGCATCTAACAACAACAATATAGCTTGTGTTGAGTAATAGGTATAAATATTGAGCATACAGTTTGATACATTTTTACAAATGTATTTGAGGGTCCTTCAAAATGCTTGTAGAATAGTGGAATTAAAATGTAATGGAAAATTTTCACAAACCTTTTGAAGCCCCTCATGCATTCATCTAACTTCTCCAAGATTAAGCTATAAAACAGGGGTCTGGAGTATTGAGTTGGAGTTTCAGGAAGAAGCACCCCTAACCACATGTAACACTTTCAGTGATATTGTTGAAGAAACTGCTGTATTAAATTATAGTTTTTAAATTACCTTAATTTTCGAACACCAGAATGCACAAATAACCTGTATCTTTCTCCTAGGTCAAATAATCCATGCAATCACGTAGCAAGAACAAGCCCTTAGGCAGCTTCACATCTTTTAAGCTGAGAAATCAGCAAAGGGCTTTCCATGAGTCCTGATCGTCAAGAAGCAGAGGTGGAATGTGCTAGGGATCGTTCGACCACCAATGTCCCCATTCCCTTCTATGCTGCTCACTTCTCTCATCACCCTTCAGTTTCTGCACTTTTTATATCCCCAAGCTTTCTTTCTTTCTTTCCTTTCCACTCGGGCAACAAAAGGTGCCTCGGATCTGGATCACATAATAAGTGTGAGGAGAAATGGCCCAGAAATGCTTTAAGCCCTGAACCACAGATTTTATTGGCCAACAGACTCTGTGAAATCTACCAAGACCTTTGTGCTATAATGTTGGATGGAGTTGATTGTGCAGTCCCAGGGGCCCTGGTGGTTCTCCTGGATGTCTATTAAAACCCAGACCAGCTCTGAGCAGCAGGCTCAATGCTCAGATTGGCACAAAAGTTTTCGGTGTCACATAAATTGAGCAAAGGTTGAGACACAGGGTCAGGATTCAGAAATTCCTCCCAAGATTTTAATGGTGCGTGGCAACTAGAACACAGCTAAGGCAGAATTGTCCTTCGCTGAAAAAGGCAAATCCTGTAAGGCAGGATGAGTATTCAGTAAATCAGACAAGTAACCAACAAGCACCTTTAAATGCCCATAAGTATAATTATGTAACAAATGCTCATAAATATAATGATGTAACAAATATCCATTAAATATAATTATGTAACAAATATATATACATATATATTGAGCATGACATTGTTTAAAACACTGTGCTCAGGTCTGTGGTTGATACCGTGGAAAGAAGACACAGATTAATAAGAAATCCAGCATCCCCAGGTTAAGAATGAGATTCCTTCCTAACTGTGTCTTTAAATTAAAGTTGTAGGCAAGTTAAAACAACTACACAGAGTCCTTAAAAATACAAAGGGACAGTTCTACTCTGTCCTGCAGGGTTCCTGCCTGTGGGTTACAATTGACTCAAGGCAGTGAGTTAGGTTTTGTTTTGAGGAACTGGCTGAATCATTGCAAAGCGAAGGCAAATTTACACAACATTTAAGGTCAAGAACGAGTTGTCTGTCAGGCAGACTTTCACAACCAAAGAATTTAGTGTAATCCCATTTCAGGAATTTTATAACCTAAGGATGTGCATTCCCTTTCTAAAAATATATTCAACTTAATTGTCTGACTGGCTCTTCTAATACAATACAAAATGAATTATTGAAATAATGATTTCAAGTGGTAAAGGAAAACATCTAATCTGCAGAGGCAAAGAATACACTGAAATATTGAATGACAAAAAAAAAAAAAAAAGTGCACTGAAAGCAGGTCCCCTGGGAGGTTATCTGTTAAATCTCGATGCTTTGGGGCCTTGATTTTTATGCTCTATCAGAATATAATACAGGATATAAAGTCCACGGCCCAATCAAGATGAGGAATCAAATAGGACAACATCATATAAAGCTGGGATCCCAATGATTTACATGCTTTAAAATAAAGGGGATGAGAAATCATTTGTAGAAAGAGATAATCAAAGAAACTTGGCACTGGATGCAACCAGTCTTCATGGAAACTTATTTCCTGAATTCATATCAACTCTGTGGTCTATCAATGTCAAGTAGGGATTTAACTTTAAAGTAGTCAAGTACAACTCATGTTTTAAAGAATTCTCACATGTAAAGTACCAAGAATGTGAACTCAATGTCAAAAATCACAAAAACATAAAAGGAAACAAGACATGGTGAATGACAAGATTAGACCTATGAAGTACTCAGATAGAGAATATAAAATAGCCTTAAGATGTTTTAAGGAATAAAAGAAACATTGAAAACTCTGAGAAAGAAATATGAAATTACAGGAATGAAACTTATAGGAATTAAAAATTCAATGGATGAATTAAATCACAAGTTATCACAGATAAACAGAGGATTAATAAGATTAAAAAAAGAGAGATTTGAAGAAATTACCCAAAATTTAGTGCAAGGATATCAAAAGCTATAACTATAAAAGTAAAGAGACATGGAGGACAAAGCAAGAAAGCCTAATAATATTTTCAATAATTTCTAGAATTACACAAAGGCCTCACACTTGATTGCAAGAAGTCAATAAAACAACTAGAACAGCACACCTCAGTGCATCATGACATAAAACGAGAAACAGCAAAGAGAGAGAGAGAGAGACACCTAGAGAGAAAAGAAAGATGCTAAAGGATCAAGTAGTGCTCGGGAGTGAAGTGAAAGTCAGAAGTGAATGGAGTTATATTTCTAATGTACACGAAAAAAAATCCATCTAGTCTTCTACCCAGAAAAGCTATCTATCAAGAACAAATGCAAAACACTTTCAGAAGTGGTGTTAAGAAACCCAGGGACAAGGGAACAAGTGATCCAAAATCAGTGGCAAGGAGGGTGTAGGAGGCCTGGTAGGGATTGATCAAGGGCAATGTAACCGA
>NW_022103915.1:45053563-45083270 GCF_000313985.2 Echinops telfairi
TGATCCCAATTCTACCTTACAAATCTGGCTAGACCAGAGGATGTACACTGGTACAGATAGGACTGGAAACACAGGGAATCCAGGACAGATGATCCCTTCAAGACCAGTGGTGAGAGTGGCGATACCGGGAGGGTGGAGGGAGGGTGGAGTAGAAAGAGGGAACTGATTACAAGGATCTACATATAACATCCTCCCTGGGGGACGGACAACAGAAAAGTAAGTGAAGGAAGACATTGGATAGTGTAAGACATGACAAAATAATAATAATTTATAAAATTTCAAGGGTTCGTGAGAGGGGAGAACTGGGAGGGAGGGGAAAAAATTAGGAGCTGATACCAAGGGCTCAAGTAGAAAGCAAATGTTTTGAGAATGATCATGGCAACAAATGGTCAAATGTACAAATGGCTGTATGTGTGGATTGTTATGAGTTGTATGAGCCACTAATAAGATGATTTTTTAAAAATCAACACATCCAGACAAACATATAACATTTAACACTAAAAAATTCTCAGTAAAAAATGAATTCATAATCACATACATACTTCAGGAGAAAAATGATGGAAATCCAAGAGATGGTGACTATGTTAAATATTGTATCTATTTGGTGCAGTTGAATAAAAAACTAAAACTTAACACTGAACAGCAATACTAATAAATAACAAGGGGAGCTGTTAGGGTTAAAGTTTGTTTGTTCAAGCTCCATATATTGTACAAGAGGAGGAAAAATATATTTATTGAATTAAAATATTTTAAAGTTAAATTTGCACATCAAATGTGTAGAGCATCCACTAAGAGAAAATACATACATTTTGTAAATTTGTAGAGGGGAAAAAATGAAAGGAAAACCCAGGTCAAAAGAAGGTAAAGTAAAATAACAGAAGAAAAAAATATTAACAGGATAACAGAACGTTAACAATATGGAGGTTGAAATAAATTTAAATATAGTAGTAATCAAAATGAATGCATGAAAATCAAGATACATTCTGTTTACAGCGATTCACTAGCTATACCAAGGTGAGAAAAACACCATTCTATCAATCAAAAGAAAGTTAGTATACTTACTCCTTACTCATACACTATCTCATCAGCTGATATTTTGCCTTTATGACCTCAGTGACAACAAAGACTACTTTCTGACTACTTTGTGTATTGTTGATGGATGTCCCAACACTGAGGTGCAAGGAGAGAGTAACACTAGCTGTAATGGTTAAAGTCATGAGCCAGCGTAGCTGGCCCATGATTCTCAGTGGTTTGGTAATTTCGTAATGCTGATATATGACAATTGTGCAACGATGTAGTCATCCTCCATTTTTTGAACAGATGTGGTAATCCTCTGTTTTCACACAATGCCTATTTTTACATAACAATTGGTTTCAGGAACCTAACCATGTTGATAACTGAGGAATGGATGGCCAACTATTTTATAATCACATTAAAATATATTGTTAAACTAAAATAAATCATTAGTGGTAAAGAGTCATTATAAAATTATAAAGGGCTCAATGTATCAAAACATAATCATTTTAATCTTGTAAGTATTTTTATATAAAACAAAAACTGAGAAATCATAAATACAGGTAAATATAGTATATGTTTCTAAGTGACAAGTACCATAGGAGAACGAACTAAATGGGATGTTAATTCAGAGAAAGGAAACAATGATTAATTAAGCTAGGACTATAGGGTAAAGCCAATTATAGAGAATGCTGAAAGTCAGAGAATCCTGACCTCAACATGACAGGAAATTGAAAGCCACTTACTTTCTTAATCAGGAAAAGTGACCTAATAGAAGAAGGCTCTTGGGTGGGTAGGTGGGTAGGTTGGGGGTGGGATTACAAAACCTGTCCATTGGATTGGAGGGGAGAAGTCCAATATCCTGGATTGGAGGGACAGGAGACATGGGAAAAAGAGGTAAATACAAGACATTTCCAAAGAAAAGATCAACAGGATCTGCTAGCTCTAAGCCATTTGGTGGGTTGTCTTCCAGGGTGACTGAAGGTAAATACAATTGCAAAGATCCAAAGAACCAAACCAAGCCCGCTTCCACTGATTCCAACACTTAGTGAGCCTATGGAGGGTTTCCAAGACAGTACCTTTGTATGGGAGCAGACAGCCTCAGCTTTCTACCACCAAGTGGCTGGTGGATTTGAATTGCTTGCTTACGGTTAACAGTCCAATATTTACCCGACAGCATCACCAGAAACCTGAATCCTAGCTACTTCTTAGAAGGCTCATCTCTGCTAGTCTCAGAAATGAAGGCCAATGGCCCCAAATTTGTGGTTCTTAAGTCACTCTCTCCCAGGGCCCTAAATAGATGACTTTAAGACATTGGCCAATTGAGCACCCAGGAAAGACTGTGACTCCAGAATTGTCTAATTTCTAAGTTTACTGGTTCATTTTTTCACCTTTAGTCACTGTGCAGACTGGGCACAGTTTAGCCAGGCGCAGAGCCACGACTCTGCCATTCGTAAAAAAAGAGAGCCCTCTTTCTCCTCAAATTATTATATATCTGCTATCTTATCAAATATGCATATTGAGCTCTCTGACTGACCAACTACATGACTGTGCTTCTCAGGCCAGCACTTTATATGAGCAACCGGCAACTTTTAGATATGGTTATTCTAACAAAGTTTGATATACATATTACCATCAAATAGAAAACAGACTAGGAATAAGACTGGATTAGTCAATTTTATTGGCCATCTAATTGGTAGAATTACTTATAGACTAAGCCACTCCTCTGGGTTCATCCCTGGTGGTGCTGTGCGTTAAGCGCTGGGCAGCTAAAGGTAAAGTCAGTGGATCAAACCCACCATCCGCTCAGCGGAAGAAAGAAGAGATTGCCCCATAAAGATTTATAGTCTTGGAAACCCAGTATAGAGTTGCTATGAGTCAGAATCAACTTGATAGCAGTGGGTTTCGTTTTGGGGTTATGAATCCAGTCTAGATTTCTATTTACTGATATTCAGAAGGAGCTAGCCACAGAAACGCTAAGAAAAAAGTTGGGGTCTGCAGGAACGGCTTTCTGTTGAAGCAGCAAAAAGTGTTAAATCAATCAGACTTATTTCCAGGCCCAAATTCTTTATGGCTTGCGTTTAAAATAATCTGGACCACATTTGAATGAGTTGTGTGCCTTCGCCTCTGCAACCTGGCAATGAAGATAGAAATTATTTTACAAAGCAAGTATTGATTTATTAAACTAGTCACCTGAGGAGACCCATAGGCCCTGATAGCTTATTATTGAAAGAAGGGCTAGTAGTTATTTATTCTAACTTTTAGGTTATTAGTTTTGATAAATGTTCCCAATGTTTAACTGATTTGTGCTTCAAACTTTCTTCCATTTTACGTTCCTTGATACTTAGTTTTCTGTAGAGAATAACTTCACTCAAGTCTCAATGTTTCAGAATTGCTGTAATGGCTGTTTAAGATGGGAAGTTTCTAATTACAGTTCCTTTCATCATTCCCCTCCACCTCCCTCCTGCTGAAACAATTACAACTGTGCCAAGTGTCAAGTCAGCCCCTGAATCAAGGAGACTCCATGAACAACAGACTGAACCATTTTGACCCATAGGATTTTCATTGACTGATATTTCAGAATATGATCTTCCTTAGTCTGGAAGCTCAGCTGAAGCCCATTCAGCATCACCGCAACTTGGGCGGTGGCTGTGCTTGAAGGGCACTGACTGGGAATCAAACCCAAAGTTCCTTCATAGAAAGTGAGAATACCACAGAACCACCGCCGCCCCCAGCTGTGCTCTGGGAAGTAGAGTGCCTCGTGACTTCGTGGCTTATGTATTAGCCTAGATTCCAGAGAAGGTGCCCTAGTGGTTAAAAGAGAATAAAACCCCAGCTAATTGAATTAGTCTTTCTCAAGCATCAAAGAATCTCATGGAAGGCTATATGAAGGAGGCTATCTACTCTTTCTAAAGTAGGGCAACGAACTGGTTCATTCTAGTTTGGGCTCCTGCTGGTAACTTGCATTTCCACATTAGATATACTGAATTAGAATCTAAATTGTAAAAAGGTCCCCAGGTGATTTATATGATCTGGGTTGATGCCACCAGCCACTTGGGGTTGGGTATGGGGGGTTGACGGGAAGGATGTGAAGTCAGCTTGTGTAAAGATTACAACCTTGGAAATTCAATGGGACAGTTCAACCCCATCCTGTGTAAGGTATTGTCAAGTTGGTTCCAGCTCACAGCGACCCTATGTACAACAGAATGAAATACTGCCCCATCCTGGACCTTCCTCAAAATAGTTCTTACCTTTGAGCCCATTGTTGCAGCCACTGTGCCAATCCTTGTTGGGGATCTTCTTCTTATTTATTGCTCTCTGGTTTATCAAGCATGATGTCATTTTCCAGGGACTGGTTTCTTCTGATAATATGTCTAAAGTACATGCAACAAAGTCTTGCCACACTTGCTTCTGAGGAGCATTCTGGCTGTACTTCTTCCAAGACAGATGTGTTGGTTCTTGTGGAAGTCCATGCATGGTAATTTCAATATCCTTCACCAACACCACAGTTCAAATGCATTCTTCTTTGGTCTTCCTTATTCATTGTCAAACTTTCACATACATATCAGGCAATTAAAAATATCATAGCTTGGGTCAAGCGCACCTTTGTTCTTAACACAACAGCCTTGCTTTTCAACACTTTAAAGAGATCCTGGACAGCAGATTTACTTAATGCAATGCGTCTATCGATCTCTTGACTGCTGCTTCCATGAGCGTGGACTGTGGAACCAAGCAAGATGAAATCTTTGACACCTTCTCTCTTTTCTTTATCATGAGGTTACCTGCTGGTCCAGCTGTGAGGTTCTTGGTTTTCTTTACATTGAATTGTAATCCATACCAAAGGCTGTCATCCTTGATCTTTATCAGTGAGTTCAAGTCTTCCTAGCTTTCGGCAAGCAAGTCGTTAATAAGCCTTCCTAATAATCCTGATAATGAGTTCTTCTTCATCTTATCGGCCCCTCTAATTATTTGCTCAGTATACAGATTGAATAAATACAGTCAGAGACAATCTTTAAACTCCCTTTCTTGGTTTTAAACCATGCAGTATGCCTTGTTCTCCCACAACTGACTCTTGATCCACGAAAAGGTTCTGTATAAGCACAATGAAGTGTTCTGAAATTCCTATTCTTATCAAAGTTATCCATAGTTCATTACGATCTACACAGTTGAACACTTTGGCATAGTCAGTAAAACACAAGTAAACATATTTCTGATATTTGCTGCTTTCAGTCAAGATCCACTTGATGTCAGTAATGCTGTCTCTTGTTCAATGTCCTCTTCTGAATCTGGCCTGAATCTCTGGCAGCTCCCTGTCAATATATACTGCTGCAACTGTTGTTGGATGATCTTCAGCAAAATTTTACTTGTGTGTGATATCAATGTTATTGTTCTATAATTTGTGCATTCTGTGGGGTCACCTTTCTTTGTAAGGGGTACAAATATGGATCTCTCCCCGTCAGTTGGTCAGATAGTTGTCTTCCAGTGTGCATCATCAGCGCTTCATCATCTTGAACTTTTTCACTTGGTATTCCATCAATTCTGGAGCATTCTTTTGTCTAATGCTTTAAGTGCAGCTTGGACTGCTTCCTTCAGTATCATTGGTTTATGTTCATATGCTACCTCTTGAAGTGACAGAATGCTGACTAGTTCTTTTTGGTACAAGGACTCTGTGTAATCATTCCATCTTCTTTGGATGCTCCCTACATCATTCAATATTTTGCCCAAAGAATCTTTTAACATTTTGACTCGAGGCTTGAATTTTTTTCCTGGGTTCTTTGAGGTTAAGATATGCTGAGCATGTTCTTCCTTTTCGGTTTTCTAATTCTAGGTCTTTGCACATTTCATGATAATACTTTACTTTGTCTTTTTGAGTTGCCCTTTGAAATTCTGTTTAGCTCTTTTACTTCACCATTTTTCCCAATTACCTTAGTGAGTCTTCCATTAAAAGCAAGTTTCAGAGTCTACTGACATTCACTTTGGTCTTTTATTTGTTTTCTGTCTTTTGTATGACCTTTGCTTCCTTCATGTATGATGCTCTTGATGTCATCCCACAGTTCATCAGTCCTCCTGTTAGTGGTGTTCAATGTGTCTGTTCTGTTCTGTTCTAGAGATGTTATGGGAATTCAGCCAGGATGCACTCATAGTCATATATGGCTGTTGTGGACTTGTTTTAATTTTCTTCAGTTTCACCCTGAACTTCCATATGAGAAATTGGTGGTATGTTCCAAAGTCAGCCCCTGGCTTCATTTTATATGCTATGATTGAGCGTCTCCATTGTCTTTTCCCACCGTCATAGCCAATGTGATCTCTGTGTATTACATCTGGAGCAGTCTACATATATAGTTGCTGTTGTGTTGTTGAAAAAAGGTATTTGCGGTAGGAAGTTGTAGCTCTTAGGGATATGAATCGCTCTGTTAACATGTAGAACGCATTGGAAAATGGATTATTGTAAATGCAGTTAGGTTAAAATTTGGCAGCCTGTCATTTGGTCTCTCTTATAATCCATTGAAATTTATTCTAGTTTTGAAATTTGTTTGCTTTCTTTTCGATTGAGGTTTTTTTTGTCTGTTTTACTTTATTATTGTTCTTCGTTTTTTGTTTTGTTTTTAATTTTTTCTGTATATGAAATGCAGGATAGGTAAATCTATAGAGACAGTAACTGGATCAGTGGTTCCAGTGGCAGGGGAGGCTGGTGGAAAATGTGGAGCTAATAACGATGAGGACAAGAATGAAGAATATATTCTAAAGCGGATTGTGGTGATGACTGTATAACTCTTAATATGATCGAACTGTTGAATTGTATAATATGGGAATTATATGCCAATAAAATTGTTTAAAAAACCACAAACAAAAGAAGTTTCGCAAAACTCTATCATGGGATCTACACTTCTGTTTCTATCACAAGGGCCACATGTCCAACAACTGCTCCTTCTTCAGTTCCAACTTTTGCATTCCAACTGCCAATAATTATCAATGCATCTTGATTGCATATTTGATCAATTTCACCCTGAAGATGTTGGTAGAATTATTCAATTTCTGCCTCCCTAGCTTTAGTGGTGGTTGCATAAATTTGAATAGTATTTGGATTGACTGGAGTTCTTTGTATGTGGATAGCTATTATTCTATTACAAATAGCAATGTACTTCAAGACAGATCTTGAAGCGACCTTTTGCACAAATGAATGTGATGCCATCCTTCTTGGATCTGTCATTTCAGGCAGAATAAACCATACAACCAAGTGATTCTCAAGGCCCCATACCAGGTCATTTCAGCTCACTAATGCCTAGAATAGTGATCTTTATGCATTCCATTTCTGTTATGACTTCCAATTTTCCTAGATTTAGACTTCATACATTCCAAGTTCCAATGAGCTGTTTCTTCTCCTTTTGAGTCATGCCCCTTGAGCAGATGAAGGTCCCAAAGGCTTTATTCCCGAAGGCTTGACTTCATCCCCATCCGTATGGCAGACTCTGCTTTGAGGAAAGAGCCCTTTCTTTCTTATACTTTGAGTACCTTCCAACCCGTAGGGCTCGTCTTCGGGCACTCTATCTGGTCATGATCGGTTGCGATTTATGAGGTTTTCAGTACCTGACAATGTTTTGCTGCTATTCACAAGGTTTTCAATGGCTAATTCCTCTCAAGCGGAATTCCTTCTTTGTAGTCTGTTCTTAGTTGAAACCCGTCTGGGTGACTCTGCTGGTACCAGTGACATTGTTTCCAGCATCACAGCAACATGTAAGCCACGACAGTGCCACAAACTGACAGACAAGTGGTGGACTCGGCCCTACAGGGTCTGTTCTATGTCAGGGTTGACTCCTTGACAATGTTTGCTTATTTGTTTGTTTTAATAGTAACTCCCACTAGGGGCTTTCAGCAGTCAAAAGAAAATTCAGCAGCATTTTCTTGTATGGATATGTTGTGGACCAGGTTTTCATTTCTCAGCTGCCTTTACTTGGCCCAGGGGTAGATTTTAGAACTCCTCAAAGAGCATTGCTTTAAAACAGAGATTTAAACTGATGTATTCCAGTTCAACTACTTGCTGAGGGTTTACAATTCCACCTCATCTACACAACCTTTTAACAGAAAAGTCACCTGTGGATTCTGATTCAGTCTATCCAGGGTGGAAATGAACATTTTCAGCAGAGGATGCAACCAGAACGTTCCTATTGGAAGCCCTGGTTCAAGCAGTTGATCTTTTGGTTTGGAGTTTAACCACTGAGCCACCAGGCCTCTTAAAATAATAATAATAAATGGTCCTCTTCAATTCTTTATTACTCAGCACAATTCTTTATTACTCAGTAAATGGCATAGCACGACCTCTTCATTAAAAACTTGGGAAAGCATTCACGTTCTGTCAAAAATAGTTGTACTTCTGAAGTTCACATTCATTTTTTGCACCCCAAATTGAACAAGTTTCCCTTTGTATCACCAACCAACTCTGATGGCTTTGAGGTACACATCACTCATTAAGGTACGCAGCTACGTCCCAATCCTCGATGCTTTCTTATGTCGTACCCCGTTTCCTTCTTTTCTTGGGTTCTTGTGCAATCTTGTTGCATTTTCTATCTCCTTTGAGCGTGCCTTAGGAGCCCTAGTAGTGCAGGGGGCTGCTAACCAGAGAGTCAGCAATTCGAACCCACTAGGAGAAAGATGAGGCTTTCTGTTCCGTAAAGAGTTATAGCCTCGAGAATCCACAGGGCAATTTCGACTATGTTCCTAGGATCACCATGATTTAGAATTGATTGCAGTGAGTGAATAGAGTTTGTCTTAACCCTTTTATGGCCACATGATTTTCTGCTTTGAATTTTTGTTTTCCTGACATCATGTCAGTTTAGTAATAGAAGGCATGCCAGCATCCAGGGACATTCACTGTCCTCTACTCAAGGGACATTGTTTTTTGACAATAAGCTTTTGATATGATTACATGGGACATCTATGTCCAAGGGGGTTCTGATGGTAGGACTGGTGGAGTGAGTCCCCTTTCTTTAGATTCACACAATTATACTGATTGCTGCCAGGTAAGCAGCAAATACTACAACCTGGATAACAGTTTCCCAGGAAATCTGCGAGGCTGAAAATGTTGGTGGGTGATATCTATCCCAGGAGTCATGAAAGAGTGAAATGCTTTAGAAATAAGCTTGGTAGAAATAAGTGAAATGATATTTTAGAGTTCCCCCATGGGATCAGGCTGCAGCTACCATTTGTTGAGTCTCATCTGAAAGCCATGGACTAACTCAAAAATGGACCCTTGGCTCTTTCTACACACTCCCTCTCCACATTACTTTCAAGAGGCCATTCATTTAAAAGGTAGTCCTTGAGCCCTTACCTGGTACCAGGTACTGAGATGGACAAAGAGGAGGACAGAGATGCACAGTCTGAAGCTCTGGCTCTCCGAAGAGCAGGAAGCCTCGAATCTACCACCCTCAGCTGTGACTGATCTGGATGACAGCCATCTATCTCCCTTTGCACCTCTAGTAACCCTCACGTGCGAGTCCAGCTACTTTTTTATTGTGTATCTCTAAGTTGTCCCTTCATTCCAAGCTCCCAGAGAACAGGGGTCTGAGTCTGTTTGGTTCCCCGTACTATCCTCAGCCAACAGCATCGTAGTTGATAAGGGTTAGGTGCTCAATAAATAGTTGTGATTTGATTTCTCCTAATTTTGCATTAGAGAGATGATGGCTCACAAGGTCCCTCAGTTTTGCTCAACCCCATTTGCTGAAGCCCCAGGTGCAAGCAGAAGCAGTGGGGGGAGCCTCACCTGTGCGCCCTCTCTTAATCCACTGTTTCAGACAGTTTCGGGGCAGGAATAACCCAAAATGCCTTTGGTCAGAGGCTATTTTTCACTCACTAATTTTCATAAACTGTTTGCTTGGGAGGAAATTCGATCCAGATGTCCCAGATACATTTACATTAAACTCATCACCACATGACATTATAACAGCTTTTGATGACCATGAAGTCCTTTTTGCAAACCAGGCAGTTGCCTCTTGCCAGCCGTAAATGAGTGTAAGCCCCTCACTCTTTGCACTTAGGTTTAAATTTAGATTCAGCTAGGGTCGGGAGAGTGTGAAGTTTGGCAACTCCGTCTTCTCCCTTCTCTTCGGAGGGACTGATGGAATTTACAGGCCTTGGAACGTAGATTTCTGAATGATTTGCATGAATGTCACAATAACCCAAACCCAATGGCGCTGAGTCAACTCCAACCACAGCGACCCTCTAGAGCAGTGGTTCTCCACCTTCCTAATGGCGCAAAACTTGAATACAGTTCCTCATTTGTGGTGACCCCCCAACCATAAAATTATTCTGTTGCTACTTCATAACTGTCATTTTGCTACTGTTATGAATCGGGTGACCCCTGTGAAAGGGCCGTTTGACCCCCAAAGGGGTTGTGACCCACAGGTTGAGAGCCGCTGCTATAGGACTTCAGAGGCCGTAAGTCTTTATGGGAGCAGACATCCTCATCTCTCGCCCTCCAAGTAGCTGGTGGGTTAGAATCATCACCGACAGTTTAATCCACCAGAAGGTCAACAAAGCAAGACCCGTCCTTATTGGCTTTCTGATTTCTTCTGCCCACTTTAAAAAATAAGTAGGAGAGAGTACCCACAGCAGGGAAGAAATTTTAGGAGAGTAGCTGATAAAACACTCATATGCACACACCCAAATTCCTAACAACCCAATGATTCACTGGCAGCACCAGATAACTTAAATCAGGGCTTCAAACTCGGTCAGTCTGATTTGACACACCCTGCTCCCCAATTTTCCTTTCCTCCCCAGATCGACGGCCTCCAAATCTATATTTTAACAAGATCTTATATGGACTAGACATAAGGATCACCTGGGAAGTCAGCAGGGAATCAAATGGGAATGAACCAGTTGAAAGCCCTGACTGAAATTAAAGGCTAAACCGAACTGAGCTGCCAGCGCTTGAAAAAAAAAAAAAAAAGACAGGGCTGCGTTGAACACTGGAGCTGTTTAAGAGGTGTCATGAGCAAGGGTTTCAACAAGAATCCCAGGTGAGTCTTATAGATCCCCAGGTGATTCTTATGTCTATAAAAGACCTTGTTAAAATGTAGATTCGGATTCAGTAGATCTAGGGTGGAAAGGCCAATTCAGAGTGGAGCCCTGATTTAAGTACATCAGTGTGAGCATACCCCCATCTCTCTTGGACATAAGGACAGGCTGTGGCACTGAAAGACATCTCATGCCATTGAATCGATTCAACATGGCAAAACTAACTCAGAAAAGATTGGCAAGGGTATTTGATAGCTGGGGATGTTATCTCAGCCCAGTGGGACCCTGCCTCTTTGTGCTCACTAGCCCTCAGCTCTGTCTTTGCTGTTAGCCAGTAGTAATTGATCTGTTTAAGGCGGTTCCCACCAGATCCAAAGACAGTAGTATCTCATTTATCCTTGCATGCTTGCCAGTTAGCACTCTGTCAGGAACATAGTAGGTGCTCGTGAAATGCCTGATTGGCATATATCTTTGATTATACTCTGAAACCATTTTTATAGTTTTAGTAGGGTGGCAATTATGACATCACTATGGCTTCGTTGCATGCTTTCAACAGCTTTGGGAAACGCTCCACAAATCCTTCACTGGTCTAGGGCAGTTATGTCCTGGCTTTGACCCAGAGTTAATGAAATTCACCTATAAGGGTGGAGGGGGGCGAGGCCATACTTTGCTACATGCTGTTTTTCCATGTGGGATTAGCTGCTTCATGCTAGCGGAGACCCCGAGGCTCGCCTGGCAGCCACAATGCTCACCCAGTAATGGAGCGCTCACACCCTCCATGGCAGGAGGGGTGATGTCAGCCCCATCAGGCCAGGCCTAAAGGGATCATAAGATTGGATGTGGGCTTTGGAAAAATCTCTGGTGCTATGGATATTGGGGTCTGCTGGCTGCTTCCACACCTGGTGGAAAATCCCTGACTTCCCCGCCTTCCTGTCACCAAGGCTGTTTTACAACTAACTCCCCTTTGGGCTAGGACTGGGCCAGGACATTTTTTTTTTCCACTCAAAGTTTCAAGCATTTATGCTGTCAGTCTTTCAGCACTTTTCCCCCTCTGAGTCATGCTATTCTGACAAGGTTCCACTCTTAAGTGTGGAGGGATCGTGTACGTGGATGGTGTTGTTGGCTGCTTTGGGGTTGAAGTGGAGAAGCCATTGTGGGGAAGGTGTGGGAGCTGCAGTCGCTTTGAAACACTTTGAGGGCTGCCCAGCTGGGCTGGGCTTCGTTACTCGTGTGTGTCTGCAAACTCGCCAGACGAGAGTCTTTCATCAAAATTGAGCTCATTCATGGAGCGTCTGTTATATGGGAAGCATCCTAGACATGTAGAATGAAATCATAGTGTCCGTGGAACATTTGAAGTTCACATTTGGGTTTCCCATACCTTTGTTCCAACCATGCTGACTGACTCACCATGCCACTTGGACTGTCACTGAATCCCTTCAACCTCTTCTGTAAAATCAGGGTGGCTGTAAAACTAGCTTTGTGTTTTTCCATGTTGATCATCAGAATCAACCAAAGTTATTGTCAATATAGAACCCCAAAGCCTACTTGCATGTTCTGTCCCTTTTAGTACTTCCTACAATGCCACAAACCAGGTAGCGTCTCAGGGCTATTGAAATATATACATATACATATACATGAATGGGGTCACAGTCTTTGAAGATAGGGAGTTTCACAATTTTGAAAATAGGGAGTTCAGCAAATATTTTTATTGATAATAAATCATTTTATTGGGGGCTCTTACATATTTCATAACAATCCATACCTCCATTATATCAAGTGGACATGTACAATTGTTGGCATCAATAATTTCTAAACTTCAAACACTATCTTCTTGAACCCTTTGATATAAGCTCCTTTTTTATTCCCTCCCTCCCCCACCATCCTATCTGCATGAACCCTTAATTTATTATGTATTGTTATTATTATTCTCACACCGCCCATTCTATCCCTTCACCTACTGTCCTGGTATTCACCCCCATCCCTTCCCCTACCCTCCTGGGAGTCATTACTCCCATTACCAATTCTGAGATGGTTTGTCTTCCTGAATTCTGTGTATTGAAAGTTCTCATCTGTGCCACTGTATGTGCACTGGCGTAGTGGAGTATGCAAGTTAGGACTGAGACCATAATAGTGGGGGGAGGAAGGATTAGAGAACTAGAGGAATGTTGTGTGTTTCATCAGTGCTTAACTGCCCCCGGATGCATTTTCTCCTCCAAGTATCCCCTCTGCGTGAGAACATCTGATTATCCACAGATAGGCTCTGGGTCTCCACCTTGACTCCGCCCATCATGAGGCTTTTTACTTTTGAGGAAGTTCAGCAAATATGAATTAAACTTAATAAACATCTAATCTCTGAAGGCAGAAGCTTTAAGGAGCATTTTAAAACAACAATGAATTCATTTGGCCCCTGTGTTTTCGGTTTTTTTCTACTTCTACTATAAAACCCATTTTGCATTCAGATGGACAGTTTGGGACGACTTGCTCTTTGGAGGAGTAATGCCTGAGCCCATTTCACGACATGGCGCGTCCGAGACTGGACCCACCCCGGGAGGCAGGGCCTGGCAGAGTTCACGGGGACAGGTAGCCCAGCACGGAAACCGTGACCTTCAGAGACAATCAGCACTAGGTTTGCATTCAGTTCTGCCACTTACCAGCAGTGTGGTCTTGGGCAAATAACTTCTTGTCCCTTCCACATCTGGAATAGGGTTGGTAATATCTACCTGTCCCAAGTGTCATGCAAACTAAATTAATCATGGATGCACATGGTTACGTACTGGACTACTAATCAAAAAGGCTGGACAGTCAACCCCACTCAGCAGTGCCTCAGAAGTAAAACCTGGCAAACCGTTTCCACAAGGTTACAGCCTTGAAAACCCTCCGGAGTGGGGTTCTACTCTACATACTTGAGGCTTCCGTAGGTTGGAATTCACTTAACAGCCACTAACGGCCATCACAGCTTCATAACTACAGGTAGAATACCCATCAAAACAACATCACAGGTTGAACAACATGATGAACATGTTTAACGTCCCAGAAGTATACATGTGGAGATTGTTCAAATGGGAAACGTTTTCTTACCTATGCATGCATCACACGCATCTACACATTACACACACACACACACACACACACACACACACACACACACCCTGCAGAAAGCAGGCGGCATGTGAGGCTCATTGATAAGAAAAGACGTGTCCAGGATGACCAGTAGCTACAGTTGCTCGCTGCTGTCCCACCGTGACCTCATGTACAACCGACTGAAGCCCTATTCAGCCCTGCATCGCCCTCACAAGCTCGCTGTGCTTGAATCATTATTGCAGTCACTGGGTCCAGCCATCTCCTTCAGGGTCTTCCTCTTTTCCACAGACCCTCTGCTTGACCAGAGCCTGGTCCCTCTGGACAAAACATGTCCAGTGCTTACACGATGAGGATGTGGACCTTAGAAGGGAGTCATTCTCCCTGCGAAGCAGCCTTCCAGCTGTACTGCTGTCAAGGAAAATGTGTTCACTCTTCTGGCAGGCCATGGAATAGTCAATATTCTTCTCCAAGCCGTGCTTCAAATGCATGCATTCTTCTCTGGTCATTCTGATCCGTTGTCCAGCTTTCTCATGCAGCTAGAGCGATTGCAAACTTGGGCCGGGCGCGTCTCAGTCCTCAAAGTGACATCTTGGCTTTCTTTTAAAATTAAATCATTTTATTGGGGGCTCGTACAACCCTTATCACAATCCACACATCCATCCGTTGTGTCAAGCACTTTTGTACATTTGTTTCCTTCATCATTCTCAAAACATTTGCTTTGGCTTTTAACAGTTTAAAGAGATCTTTTGTAGCAGTGGCTAGAAGCTGCAGTGGACATTCCTTGTAGGGATGCCCTGACTCCAGACTTCCGGTCTCTTGAACCGGGAGGAAAGAAATTTTGGTTCTTGAAAGCCATCCACGTGTGGTATTTCTGTTTACGGAATCACTAGGTAACTCACTGTGTTTCCAGCAAGCTTCCAGGCGGGGACATGCTGGACTCTTTAGCAATGTGTATGTTTCTGTACACTCTTGCACAAGTGTCTGTACTCCTGTGTGCACTAGATAGCAAGATGGAATCTACTTCTTGCTTTAGGTGAGAAGCCCTGCCTAGAGAACTAGCTGCCAGGCTCCCTCTCACTTAGTTGTCGCCACAAGAGACTCCCTGTCGCGCCAACCTTGGGGGTCAGGGTTTGCTTTTATCCCGGAAGCGGACTGTTTCCGCACCATTCCTAATCACTCGGCAACACAAGTGCCTTAACCAAGTCCGCACCCTGGCAGCGGAGGCTCCTTATTCCCAGCCACTTGGATGGGACCTGGCACTTTCTGCATCTCCTTGCCAATTGTCCCAGCACCCTTGGGCTTCTGGCTTGGTGCCTTTTGTGCAGACCACCAGACATGCCTCCCCCTCTACCCTCCACCCCTTGCCTGGGGTATCTGGTTTCACTCTTCAGCTACTGGTTTAGAGTTTCTTTTCCTTGGAAGACAGAGACAGCTGGGAATGTGGAGCTCATCCTGTCTGGGTTTTCCCCTGACGAGGGGCGGTAAGAGCAGGATATGCGGGGCTTGAAGACCACTCATGATGCTATTATCAGAGAGAGCAGGGTCAGGCAGGAAGGAACAGGTGTGGTGGCTTGGGTTTCACTGCTCGGGCAAGTAGCAACAGCCAGCAGGGCAAGTTCAGGGATCTGGTTGATCACAGAGGGACATATGAAAAGCCTTTTTTAAAAAGCTCTAAAAATCAATATGTCCTACACGAATATGTCCTCCCCTCCCCTACTCCTGCCCCCAGAGGTGCCCACTGCTATAGAAACTGCCTATCTCCTCCCTAGCCCTTTCTCTAGGCATTTATATATGTCAGGGCGCCAACGCTTTGGAAACACCACCCCAACGCCGCACGCTGTTGTGAGGGGCAGCGGACTGTAGGCTGTGTTTCCTTTTGGCACCTCATCCATCATTAAGGCCAGGCCATCAGCACGGAGTTTTGGATTCTGGTTCTGCCACTTCCCAACTTAGTGTGCCCTAGCACCAGGCAGGAAGACGAAGCAGCACCTGCTCCTTATCTAAGTGGATCTCAAAGAAATAAGGGAGCAAGGGATTCCGACAGGAAGGCCCTAGCACTCTCTGAGTGGGTGGAGGTGTAAGCCTAAGGGAACTCCAGAGCTAATGGTATCATGGACCAGCATCTCCAGGGGGCCCTGGGCTCCAGCCTGTGGAAGTTCTTCTTTTAGTTGAGCCACTTGTCATATATGCATGATGGGCAATTCTTTGGGCTGGAAACTTGGAGGTGGACTTGCTGAAGCGAATGGCCCCACATGGCTCTTATTATAAAAAGTCATATGTGCATGTGGAACTAATCATTCAAGTGAAAGAATATGTAATAAAAACGTAAAACCGCATGCCACGATCTCCACCTCTGACCCACTTTTCACATGACTCGTTTCTATCTGCTTTGTCTATTGATTTCAAATAACGTGTTTACAACTCTCTCCTGATGTATCAACTGTAAGAAGAATCCACTGGATCCTGCTCTGAAGAACGAACACACTTGCCTCCATTAGACCCTTTCTAGCTGTTGTTAACTCCCTTCCTAGTGCTCTTGCTTTATTTTAGACCTTTAAGAATATAGCTACTTTTGATGGAGGAATTTTCAACAATATCTCTTACACCCCACTCCCTACTCCCATGAAAGTATGAGAAATAAATGCCCTTTCCCTTCTACTCCTTTCTCCCCAAACTTCTGTCTACATTACTGTCTTTATGTGACCAAGTTCAAGAGCATTGGAATTCTCTTTTCTAATTATAATCAAGTCTTTCACGCTTGAGCTACAGAATGATTATATACAAGACCCTCAAAAGAGCATTTCTAATAACGCTTGTATAAATATCACTCATTGCTAATTGGGCTGGTATAGCCTAGCTATATGCAATAGATCATAATGGCACGGCACATGGATAGAACAGTTCTGCCACCAAAGAATGACTCGTGTACTTCTAAAAGTATTGCTACTGTGAGCACGCCAGTTGTAACATGCATGGGTTTAGTTAGAAGAAAACGAGTTTAAACATGTATCTGTTAACAGTGGATTATTGTAGACAAAATCACTCAATAGTTCACTTACCTTGTCAAGCTAGGGTACCTTAAAAAAAAAAGGTCCATTCAAAACAATGCTTCTCAGGGGATCCACTGGACTGGTGAAAGTCAAGGCAGAGAGGTCAGCTCTGAAGGGCATGACAATTGGTTTGGGGATCTCCAGAGGGTCAATTGTGGTAATTTTTTTTTCAAAGAACATAGGATGGTCTTGGGAGTTTATGATTTTTTAAATTTTAAGAAATTGCACCGGTGGGAAAAAGGACAGGAAAGTTCAGCCGAGGAAACGTTTTCCATCACGACAATGCGCCTGCTCTTCCAGGGTGGCAGCGCTGTCTGATGAGATCTGGTTGGGAAACTGACCTCCTCTACCTACAGTCCTGGTCTTGCCCCGTAAGACTTCCTTACGTTTATCACACTCAAAGAGCATTGAAAGAGAATGGCATTCGAGTACCCGGCACACCCTAAAGCTGCCCCTTTGATGTGGTGCAAATCAAAGAGAGCAGAATCCTTCCGGGAAGGGTTAGAGAGAGGTGGAAAGACTGCCTGTCAAAGACTGAAGACCTAGATGATAGCATCACATTTTGATATTTTTGTTTAATGACGGTTTCTAGGATGTTACAGCGATACTTTTGGGCATATTCTCTTATGACATGCATACTCTACATTTCAAGTTATCTCACCTTAGAACTAAAACAACAACAATAATAACAACGAAATGCCACAACTACCTTGCCTATCCTAGAAGAATTAGACCCAAGAGAAGAAGGGTGAGTTTCCTAGAGATAGACTAGGCCCACTTGCTCAATGAGGTCTCTGGACCAGAGACTACTCTATTTTCCAAGTGGGACATTAGTAAAGACATTTCAATTAATTTTTACTTTTTAGACTTAATCATCATTTATCTAAATGTATTATACCTCTATTATTTTTTATAAGTTACATACTAATCTTAATCATTATATAACTCAATCCAGATGAAAAGGTTTGCCATTTTGAATCTTAGAAACACACAGCATTAAAAATATATTCTGTTGCAGAAAAATAGAATACAGTGATTGATAAAGGAGTTCTGAGGAGCTTTTCCGTCTCCGGCCGCGGCAGGGAGAGGAGCCGCCGCCATGTCCGCGCATCTGCAATGGATGGTCGTGCGGAACTGCTCCAGGTTCCTGATCAAGAGGAACAAGCAGACGGACAGCACCGAGCCCAATCACCTGAAAGCCCGCACCTCCTTCCGCTACACCGGGCTGATACACCGCAAGACGGTGGGTGTCGATCCCGCTGCCGACGGCAAGGGGGTTGTGGTGGCCCTGAAACGGAGGTCAGGCCAGCGGAAGCCGGCTACCTCCTATGTTTGGACCACCATTAACAAGAACGCCCGGGCCACACTCTGCAGCATCGGGCACATGATCCGCAAGAACAAGTACCGCCCCACCTTCGCATGCTTGCTATCCGCAGAGCCGGCGCCATCCTACGCAGCCAGAAGCCTGTGATGGTGACGAGGAAGCGGACTCGCCCCACCAAGAGGTCCTGAGCACCCTTCGCCCAGAGCAATAAAGAGAACTACCCTCCAAAAAAAAAAAGAGTTTTAAGGAAAAAACAAACAACAAATTAGAGTAAAATCTTGTAAGAAAATTAGTCTGCGATTACAAATTGAAGGAGAAAAAGAAACATAAAAAATTATACCTGCTCAATAAAAACTTGATTATCCATTAAAAATATATAAAGTCCAGAAGAGTACACCAGTTTTCTCTTAATATTCAATATTGAAAATATACAGAAAATTATACCCTTTGCAGCTATTAAATTTTTTATTGTAAAATTCAGAAGTCAGCTGCAAAAAAAATGTAAAAAGAAAAGTCTTTTGGGGGTGTCACAAGCAAAAAGTTTGAAGCCCATACCCTTAAACCATTGCGTGTCTCAACTCAAAGCCAAAGTCATTGCCATCGAGTCAATGCCGACTCAGGACAGGGCAGAACTGCTCCTGTGGGCTTCCCAGATTGCAACGGCTGTGGGAGTAGAAATCCCTGACTTTCTCTGGAGAGCAGCTGGTGGTTTTGAACTGTTGGCCTGTAGTTAGCAGCCCCAGGCATAACCACTACGCCACCAAGGCTCTTTAAACCATGTCTAGGAAGGAAGAAAACGTGGCTGGCAATGATGTTGTAATTTTGATAGACCTCATCAATGCTTACATTGCCTTTTTTTATCTTTTAGTAAAAAAGAATTATCATTGGATGAAAAAGACTAGAGTGAACATTACAAAGGGATATGAAGTGTGAAGAGTAAGGCAAACAAGGAGAGAATACAAGCTATTTTAACGGATTTCAAGTCTCCAAGCTCTGAAAAAATGGCATTGAAGAGACAGTATGTAGGATCTCTGCTGGTGAATTGTAGAAGGTAAACTTTAAAGGGTCATAGAGATTTTGAACACCAGAGATATGCAGGCATCATTCCAGTTTTAAAAATAGGTGTGAAGCTGGCGTACATTTCAAGAGTGGTGCTAGAATCTAATCAAAATGATAGTGTAGGTGTAACTAGAAGAGGTAGTGGTGGTGATTAGGATGTCAGGTAGGTTCTCGAAGAATTGCTTGGGTCAAACTCACCTCACTGCTGGCTGAGACGAGATTCCCAGGCTGTCTGCCCATTCGTACTTGTCACAACCCTCCAGGACAGAGCACAGTGTCCCATAGGCTTTCCAAGGCTGTACTCTTTTCTAGATGGCTTCTTTTTCTCTTGCAGAGTGACCCATGGGTTTGAGCTCTGACCTTTTGTTTAGCAGCTCAGTGCTTAACCCAGAGCGCCACCAGGGATCCTCTTGGACTGTCAAACCCAGACTGAATTTACTGCAATCAAGTCGATGCCAACTCGCAGAGACCCTATAGGACACAGCAACATAGTCTCTGCGGGTTTCTGAGACTGTAAATCTTTATGGAAGCAGAGAGCCTTGCCTTTCTCCACAGAGCCCACGGTAGGTTTGAACTGCTGACCTTGCATCTGGCAGCCCAATACATAACCCACTGAACCACCACGGCTCCTGCTAGACAAGCAGGTAAGAACAGTCTGAAATGGACTCCCTCAGGAATGGGTTTCATGCAAGCACAGTCTAGGGATTAGTAACTCAGGCCATTCTGGTGGGAGGAGTCCATAGAGCGCTTCTGGGGCTACTCCTCATCCTGGCCTGTTCAAGAGTTTTATCAGTTTGATGGAGAATTTAAAAGGCATATTTAACACGCTTGACGACAACAAGGAGACAAGGTGGAAGGAATTAAGTATCGTAGAATCAATATCCGAAAGGATAAGGAGGAGCTGGAACACAGAACTGACCTGAAAGAAGGTGATCTTCTGCCCTGGGCCCAAAGCCCCAGCTCCACCCACGCATGCCGCGTCAGGAAGGCAATGCCCAGCCTTAGCATGGATCTGAAAAAGAATCACATTTCCAGTGGCCAATAAGTCCCATGCAAGTCAGGGGCATGGCACAGCATGCATAATCCTTACAAGAAGAGAGGTCACAATTCTGCCCGGCTGCCTGTTGGTCAACTCCCACAGGGAGCAGTGCGTCTTTTCCAGGCCCTGCAGAGGGTGTCCTGACATAGGTGGTCATTCAGCATGCCCAGACCAGACAGGGGGCTCCACCAAACCCAAAGCAAATTCACTGTCATTGAGTAGATTCAGAGTCGTCGCAACCCTCGAGGAAAGGTGAGGACGACCCCAGTGGGTTTCGGAGACTGTAACTCTTTACAGAACTAGAAAGCCTCCTCTTCTCCCCAGGAATGGCCGGTGGTTTGGAACTGCTGACCTTGCAGTTTGCAGCCCCACTGGCAACATCAAAGGAACTGGGAAGTTGCTGAGCCTGGTGAAGAGTAGAGGTGGTGGCGGTGTGGCGCATCAGGAGTCATAGTTTTAAAGCTACCTCTCAGATGAAGGATTGAGAAACAAACTTACTGCCACTGAGCCAATTCCAACTTGTAGTGTGATTCTGAAGGACAATTGGATTTCCAAAGCTGTAATCTATACTGAAGCCGACTGCCACATCTTTCTCCTGTTGAGGACTAATGGGTTAAAACCAGCAACCTTTCCATTAGCAGCTGAGTACTTACCCACTGAGCCTTCACCCAAGCGCCAACCCACAGCCCTTGAGTCACCACGACCCTATAGGACAATGTAGAGCTGTCCCCGAGGGTCTCCAAGGCTACGAGGGGAAACCCTGGTGGCATAGTGATTTCCAAGTTGGGCTGCTAACCACAACGTCAGCAGTTTGAAACCACCAATCATTTCTAGGGAGAAAGATGAGGCTTTCTGCTTCCATAAACAGGGAAAGCCTCCGTCTACGTGAGATATCCACTAAGTGCACATGGAAGAAGCACACCACCATCAGTCACCGAAGGCTTATGAATCATATCATCAGAAGTCAAAGTTGGGAATCGTATCAGAGCTTAAACACTGAGAATCTGGATTGCAGAAGGCTATGCATGACAGTGGGAGCCCAAGCTACAGCTGTGGGATGTACAGAGGCAATAAGCCTCCGGTGGTCTCCCTCTACCCATAATAGAGGGCGGGGAGGAAAGTGGCTACCAAACAGATGCATTGGAGAGATGAGTGTGGAAAATCAAAATGATAAACCTGACTTGAATGGTCAAAACCTTCTCAACTGATCCCTCCTCTGATCCATGTTAGGCCTGATTTGATTTTCAACATTTTCTGTATTTTTTGTTGTTGTTAATTAATTTTGGGGTTTATCTCAGATGTGTTATGCTATCGAGGGTCACCGTCTTAAATTTTTGTTACATGTTTTTCTGTTTGTCAGTATATGAAACCCAGGATTTATGAACCTTATAGGGCCAGCGAGTAGAATAAAGGTTTCTGGGAGGTACAGTGGTGGTGGTAAGGTGGGAGCGGGTCAAAGGGAGGTGATGTCAAGGAGTTCAGGAAGAAAAAGACTGGATTGTGGTAGCAATTGCACAAGACCGCTTGCTGTGATTGAACCATGGAATGATATGATATCTGTATTAACTCCCAATAAAATGGTTTTGAAAAAAAAGAAATTAAAACTTTAGAAACCCACAGCAGGCAGTTCTACTCTGTCCTATAAGGTTATTATGAGACGGAATTAACTTGATAGTAGCAATTTTGAGTTTGGGTTGTTTTAATTTGCACAGAGGTCTATTGACACCTCTTACAAAGGGGCTGCGGGATTGGAACTACTGACCCTCTGGGTTCTCAGTGGCACTCTTTAGCCAGTGAGCCATTAAGGCTCTTTGAACAAAAAGAAAAGCAAAAAGAAAACCAAACTCACTGCCATTGAGTCTGTAGGAAAGGGTAGAACTGCCCCTGGGATTGTAACTCTACAGGAGTAAAAAGCTGTTTTTCTCCTGCAGCGAATCTGGTCGTTTCAAGGGGTGACCTTGAGGATCACAGCCCAAAGGGTAACGAGGACACCGCCAGGGCTCTGCCTCGAACCAAAGTGAGGGAAATAGGGATGAGCAGTTTTGTGTCTTGATAAGAAAAACTGGCCGGTCATTCTGTACATCTTGGCAGGTACAAACTCAAATCTAGGGGTGGGTGGGTGAGACTAGGATCCGATCCAAAAACACAGAACTTTACTAGGAAGACATATCCTTGGAGTGTAGTTTGAGATTTTGCTTAATGCCTGACTTCCCTGGAGACCTAACGGGCGGGGGTGCATAATAACAGACGTCAGCCGTCTTCGGGAAACTAGCGCCTGATGTTTCCTGATGCTGTCCAACAACGTAAATGGTGTCAGTTCCCCTAGATTGACTGTGGTGTTTTAATAAATCAAATTATCAAAGCCTTATAAAGAAAAAGAAAAAGAAACAAAAACAAGTGAAGCAAGCATAGTTTGCTACTCTAACATCAAAGGACTTCCAAACCATAAATCCATAACATTCACTTTCAAAAGCAGATGATGAAAAATATGGAATGAGTTTCTTAGATTTAATTTTAAAACAGCAAAAGTATGTGAAAGCAGAAGAGAAATGCTGAAAAGCAGAAACCAGAGAAGAGGGCACTTCGTTTTAGAATTTTTAGCTTCTCCGGGGAGCAAAAGAGATTAGTTCCTTGATGGCTAAAAAAACCCCCCCAAAACCCATAGGCCGTGTTTGCAAACTCTTTTCTGTACCAAGTCCAATCATTCAGCTCAAGTCAGTAAATCAGACACCCAGGGGGTACATAACACATTATTAAATTTATGCAAGAGCTCTGAGTTCATCAAGGAAATTAAAGAAAGGTGCTAAATATTGCAAGTGAATTTGCTGGTAATAAAACATTCGATATTAAATGTGATTTTAACATCACTTGGACAGCTTTCCTGTAAAGTTTCACTTATAGTAGTAGACATTTGTCAGGTTTTAGTTAAACACACTCCAGTCTCCTTGCTGACGACATCCCCATTACTATCAGACTTTCTTTTCCTTATGGTGTATCATCTGGGTGGGAAGGAGTGCCTAGCCCCCCGCCCCCTGTTCTCCCCAACCCTTACACACTGAAGAGGGCAGGTGTGATGGGTAATGTGTCTGTCCACTGGGCTAGGCCATGAGTCTCAGGGGTCTGGCAGATATGATGTAACCATCCTCCATTTTGTGATTGATGTGAACAGCCAATCAGTAAGAAGGGGAGTTGGGGTATGGTCTTCATTTTATATATATATACACACACACACACATACATACATACATATATATACACATACATACACATATATATATGATCTGACAAAGCATTATATATATATATGTTCTGACAAAGCATTATATATATATATGATCTGACAAAGCATTATATATATATATGTTCTGACAAAGCATTATATATATATGTGTTCTGACAAAGCATTATATATATATATATGTTCTGACAAAGCATTATATATATATATGTTCTGACAAAGCATTATATATATGTGTGTTCTGACAAAGCATTATATATATATATATGTTCTGACAAAGCATTATATATATATATATATGTTCTGACAAAGCATTATATATATGTGTGTGTTCTGACAAAGCATTATATATATATATGTTCTGACAAAGCATTATATATATATATGTTCTGACAAAGCATTATATATATATATGTTCTGACAAGGCATTATATATATATGTTCTGACAAGGCATTATATATATATATATGTTCTGACAAAGCATTATATATGTGTGTTCTGACAAAGCATTATATATATATGTTCTGACAAAGCATTATATATATATATGTTCTGACAAAGCATTATATATATATATGTTCTGACAAAGCATTATATATATATATATATATATGTTCTGACAAAGCATTATATATATATATGTTCTGACAAAGCTCACTCCCTCATTCTCATTCTCTCTCCCTCCTTCTCCCTCTCTTCCAGCCAGCAGCAGAGTTTGGATTTTCTACCTTCTGCAACCTGTGAGTCAGAGCTTGTAACCTAATCTGCAAATTCTGCGTTCATCACTTTGTAACCATGTGAATCAGGAGCAGCATTCAGCCTGCTCCCTGACCCACAGGTTGTTGACTTGCCAGTTCCCCACAACTGTTTGTGCCATTTCCTTTAAAGCAATCTCTCACGCTCTCTCTACACCAGCAGTTCTCAACCTGTGGGTTGTGACCTCTTTCGGGGTCAAACAGCCCTTTCACAGGGGTTGCCCAAAACCATCGGAAAACACATATTTCCCATGGTCTTAGGGACTGAGACACCAATCCTCTATCCGTCTCCAGGTGAGTCTGCCCACATGTAGATATGCCCACATATGAATACCTGCCGTGAAGACTGTTACCCAAGCTACACCATGCTTCAAGTCAAAAGTTAATTAATTTGTAATTAGAAATAAATATTCCACAATATGTAATTACATATTGTTTTTGTGATTAATCACTATGCTTTAATTATGTTCAATTTGTAACAATGAAAATACATCCTACCTATCAGATGTTTACATTACAATTCAGATTCATGACAGTAGCAAAATTATAATTACGAAGTAGCAGTGAAAACAATGTTATGGTTGGGGGTCACCTCATCATGAAGAATTGTATTAAAGGGTCACGGCATTAGGAAAGTTGAGAACCACTGCTGTACACACACACGAAAACTTACTGCCATCGAGTTGAAGCTGACTCATCGTGACCCAATCAAACAGGGTAGAACTGCTCCTGCGGGTTTCCAAGGCTGTAGCTCTTTATGGAAACAAAGCCTCATCTTTCTCCCATAGAATGGTTGGTGGTTTTGAACGGCTGACCTTGTGGTTAGCAGCCCACTGTGTAACCACTATGCCACTAGCAGGATATATACTGGTTTTGCTCTTCTAGAGAAGAGAACAACCTGAAACAGCATGTTTGCCTCACCCCACCTTGTCTGTGGATTGAAGTATTCAAGAGACACTCAAATGACAATTAATGATATATTCCCCCTAGTCTGAGGATAACATGGAAAGGATGCAAGGATATGAGTGGCATAAGGAATGTTTTTGTCCCTGCCAACTGATGCTCTTGAGCTCCCTTGCATCCTGTCCATTTTCCCAGCCTGGTCTAGCACTTCATTGATTCTGTCCCCAAGAGCTAGACAGCAATTCTCTAATTTTCTCTTGTGATCATCGCAGTGTATTTCAGTTGCTTGCAACCGAGAAGTCTTACTACTATATCCATTCAAAGACAAAGCTTCCTGAACACGTATTAGTGGGGATTAGGAATCTGTAGTCACGGATCCTGCCGTAGGCTGGCTATCAAGAGAGAACACTGTGTATGTAAATAGTTACAGTGTAATATGGAGGTACTATCCTAGAAATGCCACCACCCATCTGTCAGCTAGACATACTGTGTTGGCCTGTGTGTTGTGGTGGCAGTGAAAGCTTTCGTGCTGCCATTTCAAATACAAGCAGGGTCCATCTCAGCGGACAGGTTGTAGTGGAGCTTTTAGACTAAAATGGCTTCAGAAAAAGAAAGCCTCCTCGGAAAATTAGCCTATGGAAATCTTATAGATCACAACACCACCTTATCTGACTCACTTGTCTTGGACACATCAGCAGAGAGATTAAGTGCTGGAGGCAGTCCTCTTGTTTGGCGAAGCAGAGGGCCAATGAGGGTGAAGGAGAGCCTTGGGGGGATGGGATTAGCACATAGCTTCAATGATAAGCTCGAGAACATGCCAGTGATTCTGAGGTTGACAATGCTTTGTTCTGTTGTACCACGAGTCAAAGTGGACTTGGCAGCAACAAACAGTCATCATAGGAATGGACCAAGATTTTTGAGGAAGAAATCAGTAAGTCCATTTAGGTGATATAGAAAATGCTCTACCGAGGAGGCAAAGCATGCTTCATAGGGATATCTTGGCGGTAAGCTGTTGTGGAAACAGATCCTTCTTTGGCACCACTGAATGGCTTTCAACCACCACCATTTCAATTAGTCTCAAACACCAAACTTACTGCCAAGGTCGCTTCAATTCATAGCAGCCCTACTGTGGGTTTCCAAGACTGCAACGCTTATGGGAGGAGGCTGGTGGTTTTGAACTGGTGACTGAGGATCACAGCCCAACATCACCAGGATTCATTAGATTAGTAGCTTAGCACAAATATTTTGTGCTACCCAGGGACCTTAATATCCCTTTAAATAGATCATAATGCCACCTCATAAAACCTTATAAAACCAAAGGAAAGGAGACTTACAGGAGAAGATGAGCGTGTGAAGATGCATCTACAAACCAAGGTGTGTTGGAGCTACCAGAAGAGAAAGGTTCTTCCCTGGAGACTCTGGAGGGAATATGGCTTGGCTGTCACATTAATTGGGATGTCTAGCGTCTTGAACTATGAGATAATTATAGCAAGCTAGGAAACAAATACCCCCCCCCCCCCAGACACACACACTTCCCTCTGCCTGGAGGCATTGGACTTGGGGGACCATCCAAGTGCTGATACTCCGGCCTGGGGGTCTGATAGTCCTGCACTGCCACCAGCATCTATGAAATCACAAGTTAACTTGCGAGTGAGATACGGACTCATCGTCCTTTAAATGTGCCCTCAGGCGACTTTCTAATCTTTACCTCTATTCTGATCTTTATTTTGGTGAGCTGGGTCACAGGGGGACACTGGCCCCATGTTTGCATCACTTTGAATCGCAGCCACTCCGGTGAGTGTGATTCACAGAATCCAGTGTATCCATGTGTGGGAGCTGTGGCCAACACATGGGCGACTAGAGTGAGCGACATAGGGAATCCAGTACCTAGCAAGGGTACTATGTACTCAAGTGCTACCTACTCCTCATATCGACTCTCTTGTCATCCAATATTTCACATTTATAACAGGAGTGAAAAAAATATATTATTGGGGGGCGGGGCGGGTGGAGGGAGAAAAAGAGGAGCTGATATCAACGGCTCAATAGAAATTAAATGTCTAGAAAAGAATGAAGGCAACATGTACAAACATTCCTGATGCCATCAATGTGTAGATTATAACAAGAGTTGTAAGAGTCCCCAGTAAAATGATCTTTTAATAATAAAAAATACATTTTATCCTACTATTTGGGCATTAATGTCAAGATCTGGCAGTAATGAATGCCAAGGTGAGAGGCGAGAGAAATGCTGGCTGTGATGGGAAAGGCTGTACCTGCACTTGACCGAGCCATGGTTCTCGGTGGTTCTATTGTATGATGGGCTGTGGGCAGCCTCCATTTTTGCCCAATTCCATGTGTCACATAACAACTTGGTCTTAGGAACCTAACTATGGTCTTAGGAACCTAACTATGTCCAAAGAAGTGAGGGGTGGGTATGGTTTTTAATATTTGTTTTGTTGAACAAGCTGCTTTGGACCCTGTGAAATGTCAACGGAGACAAATCAGTGCAGACGGGCTGATGCAGCGGAAGCTTCTTTGAGAGAGGGGCTCAAGCTGAACGCCCTGAAGGACGGAGGCTTTTTATGAGAGGAGAGAAGGAAAGACATTTATTATGAAAGACAGGGACGACCTGGTTCCGGAGCAAGGGGTTGGGTGTCAGCTGTCTGGACTGTCTCCTGTACTTATCCTCTAGATGTCCCAGTCGCTCTATCTGTGCAGCAAGTCCCTCCGCCCCGGGGAGTCCTAGGATGCAATGAATCAGCAGGTTTGAAAATGCATTTGAAGTGGGAGTCCTTAATAGGCAAGGTAAATAGATGGGTCAAATCAACAATGATTACTGCCGACTCTTCTCTTCTCCAGGCTAAATGTCCCTGACGGTTGGGCTCAGTTGTCACATGGCGCGGGCTCAATCAGCCGCTCGATGGGAATGGAGTTCACTTTACGTGTAGCCTCCTTCCCAACGTGTCCCGTTTAGAATTGTCTTGTTTGACCCTGTCTGACACAGAGTGGAGAGGGGCTGGAACCTACGTTGGTATAAATATTGTATTTGGATGAATACAGCCAAAAATGCAATTAGCACCATTAACTCTTGTCGTCATAATTGTCCACTGAAGTTCCTTTTTGTCTGATGTGATCTGCAATTATAGCTCCGCCACTCGGTGATTCTGGCTGGAGTCCCTGGGTGGGGCAGACGGTCCATACACTCAGCCGATGACAACGGGTTGGAGGTTGGAACCCACCCACAGGCTTCTCAGAAGAAGGCCTGATGACTAACTTCAGAGAAATCAGCCACTGAGACACTGTGAGCCAGCAAGTCAGCTCCCAGCTCCCCGTATACACCCTAGCGATCGAATGGAAGACAAACAGAAATAGCTGCATTGATGCTCATTGCAGCAGTTTACAATCGCAAGAAGATGCCCACCAAGGAATCAATGGATCCGTAAAATGTGGCCGTGTCCAGCCAGCTCTGACTCACAGTTACTCTCCCTGCCACAAGTCCTTCAAGCTGGCCTATTTTTCTCACTCTGTACTCTCATCTCTGAAGGACCTCCACCAAATTTCTGTCTGTAATATGATGCCACTCAAATGTCTATGTCCAGTCAAATTCTCTCTATTAAAGCTCCATATGTCCACAGTCCGAAGGGCCAAGGCCTATTCATTGTTCCTAAACTCAATGCTCCTCAAACTCTACTCATTGTTCTTTCTTCCAAACCTGGTCCTCACCCAAAAGTCCACAAGTTGGGGCCCGCCATCCACCTAGTCACCAAACCCTGAAACCTGGGCACCTTTAAGATTTGTTATTTTCATTCACTGTTAATATCTATGTGAGTATCTGCTATAAAGATGTAAATACCTAAATATTATTTGAAAATCTACTGCATGATATCATCTAACTCTATGAAGTGGAGACTGCTCTTTACAAAAATGGAGAGAGACTTAGAGATGGAATAAATGCCCATAGTTATACAGATAGTACATGACTAAGTGGGTTTGGAAGCAATTACATCTTATTTCCAAACTCAGATCCTAATAGCTACACCACACTGCCTCTTACTAGTTACTCCTTTAGTAATAGCTTATATTCATTCATACATCTTTATCCTGCAGTTGTTGCCTCATCCCTTCTTGCTTAGCTACAATTGTATCTTTAAAAAAAAATCATTTTATTAGGGGCTCATACAACTCATCACAATCCATACATACATCAATTGTGTAAAGCACATTTGTACATTCAT
>NW_022103915.1:45084134-45131597 GCF_000313985.2 Echinops telfairi
ACCTCATGATCACTCAGGCTGGTGTGCTTCTTCCATGTGGGCTTTGTTGCTTCTGAGCTAGATGGCCGCTTGTTTAACTTACAATTGTGTCTTAAACATTCTTTTTTTTTTTAATACTTTCATTGGGAGCTCTTACAGATATTATAACATTCCATGTTCCAGCTCCTCAAGCAGCATTGTACAAGTACTACCACAATCAGTTTCAAAACACTTTCTTCTTGAACTCCATGATATCAGCTCCCCTTTATCCCCTACCACCCCTCTCCCTACCGCCCCACCCCCCTCAGGAACACTTGCTTTGTTTTGTTTTTGCCATGTTTTACACATCCGATATATCCAGTCACATGCAACTCTGATGTCTGACCTCATCGAGGGGGGTTATCCAGTCATCAATGCTATCAGCCCCTAGTCCCACTTTCCCCCACCCCTCTCTTCCCACACCCTCAGGGAACCATTACTCCTGTTACTGTTTCTGAAGGGTTATCTATTTTGGATTTCTTGTGTCAAATGATCTTAAATATACAAATGAACCTACCCAAATCTAACATGAGTAGTGAGGTAAAATGAGTAAAAACCACAATGGGGTGCGGGGGAGGAAATATTAAAGAAGTAGAGGATAGTTATATGGCTCATCAGTGCTATACTGCACCCTAGATTTATCATCCCTTCCATGTGGCCCTTCTGAGAGGGACTGTCCAATTATCTTACAGGTGGGTTTTGGGTCTCCACTACATCCATGCTCCCTCATACCGATTTGGTTACTTGTTTTTGAACTTCTGATACCTGTGTCTTAAACATTCTTGACTCAACTCTAGATTGATCTGAAAACAACTTCCACACAGCCACCGGAGCAGGTATTTAAAAACAGCTCTCATATTTAAAACAAAACTAAAAAACAACTCAGGTATTTAAAAACAACAACAACAAAATTATTTTTCTCCTCTATTTGTAATCCTTCCATTGATCTTCAGACTTAACTCTTCAGCTACAAGACAGCGTGTGTTCTGGTCACCATTTCCCCGTCTAACCTGATGGCGCATGCACCACTTCCTCCCTAACTTTTGACATCTCTACAAAGAGGCATGGCATCACAGCCCTGAGGCTTTACATGTGTTTTCCCTGTCTCTGAATAGAGTCTCCCAACTTAGATTGGTGGCTCTGGTTGTCTATTTCTACAGTCCCTGCTGAGGCTCTTCTGTCTTGCTACCTCCCTCATTAAAAACTAAACAAAATAAACATAATAAAACAGCTATTTTTAGCTCTTCCCTTGCATGAAGGCATGCCCACATGACTAGTTCTGGTCACTAAGAAGCAGTTCGAAGTTTGCTCAGACCTCTGGGGAAGAGGACAGAGGAAATCAGTGCTTTCCCCATCCCTCTGCTTTGAACAGGGACAGTATTTTTGGAGTAGTGGCAGCGATGTTGCAACCGTGAGACAATGAAGCAAAGAGGAAACATCGCCACACCCAGGATGCGAGAGCAAAGGAGATGTAGAGCCTCAGCACACAGCGAACTGACTATTGTCTAAGTTTCTCATCTACGAAATCCACTGTGCGGCAGAGACTGTTCCTTGCAGCCCAGCCACATGCTGAGTGACATCCAGGTCTAGCATCTTCTACTTTAAAATCCAGAGCATCTTTCCCGGGGAGTATTCTGTTACTTTATATCCTGATTCAGATGCTTTTTCTTTGGCTCCTAAAACATACTATGCATAATTCCATCATAGAACTCATCACACTTAATGTAACCATTTATTTGTCCGCTTACTCCATTAGACTATAAGGTGTTAGAAGACAAGACTGTGTCCTATTTGATTTTATAGTCCCAGTGACTGTCTAACCACTGTCTAACCGTGGGTGAGCCTTCAGGACTTTACACAGGTTACACTGCAAAGTATAAGATACCCTTTGAATTCTCCCTTTTCGGCAAAAGGTATACTTACAAATCATAAACTATGGAAATTTCTCATCATTATCCTTTAAAGTAGGAAAGTCAATTTTCTGGTGTTAAATTGGGCATGTTGTTGTTGTTGTCGTTAGGTGTCATTGGGTTGGCTACGACCCTTAGTGACCCCGTGCACAACAGAACAAAACACTGCCCAGTCCTGCGCCGTCCTCACAATTGTTCCCATGCCCGAGCCTGTTGGTGCAGCCACTGTGTCCATCCATCTTGTTGAGGCCCTGCCTCTTTTCCACCACCCCTCCACTTTACCAAGCATGATGTCCTTCTCCAGGGACTGGTCTTTCCTGACAATATGTCCAGAGTATATAAGAAAGTCTTGCCATCCTTACCTCTAAGGAGCACGCTGGCCTTATTTCTTCCAAGACAGATCAGCTTGTCTTTTTAGCAGCCCATGATACTTTCAACATTCTTCTCCAGCACCACAATTCAAATGCTTTGATTCTTCTACAGTCTTGCTTTTTCAATGGCTTAGGTAAGGTGCACCTTAGTCCTCAAAGAACCATCCATGTTCTTCAGTACCCTAATGAGGTCTCGTGCAGCAGACTGACTCAATGCAATACATCCTTTGATCTCTTGACTGCTGCTTCCATGGGCAGGGATGGTGGCAGAGAAAGTGCCCAGAGTAGAAGAACTCAGAGATCTGGAGTAAGTTTGGAAACAAGGACTCTCAGACAAACAGAAACAGAAAAAGGCTTTTGGCAGTAGATTTTTTACTCAAAAGGAGTAGTTCAGGATGTGATTTAGGCAGAAGATAGAAATGTGGTCTTTCAGGAAGGAATTCAGAAAAAGGGAAACAGTAAACATGCGAGTAAAACATGGTATTATTGACTGAAAAAATAATAGTGATTTGTGGGATTAAAACTTTGTAGAAATAGACATGGCAACACCAACTATACTTAAAAGAACGCAAATGGACTTAAGTGTTATAAGGTCCCTTTGTTGTCATAGAAATATTACTAGTACTAGTTTACAGTAGACTTTAGTAAGTAAAGGAGTCCTGGCGGCATAATGGCTACAGGTTGGGCTGCTACCGCTAAGGTCAATGGTTAGAACCCACCAGTAGTCCACAGGAGAAAGATGCGACTTTCTACTCCTGTAAAGGGTGACCGGCTCGGGAACCCACAGTGGCAATTCTACCCTGTCCTATTGTGTCACTATAAGTTAGAATCAAATTGATGGCAATGCATTTGGGTTTTTTTGTTAATAAGGAAAAGATACATGTTTACAAGCTATAGTAGCCACACACACACACACACACACACACACACACACACACAATTAAAGAATGTATGATTAACAAGTTAGTAAAATCAGTTACCATCAAATTGATCCCAACTCATGTGACCCCCTATATGTCAGAGAAGAGCTGTGTTCCATAGGATTTTTCAATGGCTGATTTTCCTGAAGTAAATCTCCAGGCGTTTCTGCTGAGATTCCTCCAGGAAGACTTGACCCTCGGATTTTCAGCAGACAAGCACATTAACCAGTGGCATCACCCAGGGACTCTGAGCAAACGAACACAGACTAGGGTCTGAAATAGTAATTATGAAAATACTAAATTAATGTAAGAAAGGAGCGAAGAGAGAGAGGTGAATAGAATGGGGGAACTAGTAAGCAAAGAGGTAGAAGGTGGACTGAACCCCATATGAAGGGCCCATTGCCCACCACCAACCAGGCAAAGCCAACTGGCAACAGACGTGTGGTTCCAGAGGAGCATGGGATGGAGGAAGGCAGGGAGGCACCTCGTGACTTCAGGACGCCGGAGGTCGTAGCGGTATCTTCAGCCGGCTCTCTAGCGTGTTCTCCATGATTGTGAGCTGAGAGTGAACGCCTCCCACATCCCCAAATAAACTCTCTTTCCTGAGCTCATTTCAAGCAGGGTCTGTTCCAACCTTCTGGTGCAAACAAATGACCCCTGACTGAGACAGCGGTCATGGTCAATAAGAGCTGAGAAATATGGCCTCATTAGCCCGGTGTCTGGGGAGGAAGAACTTGTGCCTTGATCACGGAACGGCCATCTCTAGAATGCTCCCACAGTCCAGGTTTTATGAATTCTGATTTTTCTTTTCTTTATAGTCATCAATGCCCAGCTAATCACTCTTTGTATTCATTTGAATAGAATGGTGGTATTACTTCTTAAATAACAGAATGTTAAAATGTACAAAGTGAAAACATTTCATGCTAAGGAAACAAAAGAAAAACAAGGGCCTCTTGGTTGTTTTTTTTTAATACCATGACCATCTGGTTTTATAATTAATGTCTTGCCAATACACTGACATATTTTCTATGTAAATCTTTTACATTCTTGCTGCATTTTCAATTAAATTCCCTGAATTAAAATGTTGTACCGTGAGTCAGCAGTTAAAGCAAACATGTTTTTCCCATTCATTTTCCTTTGGGAAAATCCAAGTCCCAAATGAAGAATGCCTGCAATCCTTAAGTTCTTCTTTTCATCAATCCAGATGGCCAGAATTCCTTCTGGAGGTTACCACAGTGCTTTGCTGCCAGTCGACACCATTTCCTCTGTGATTGCTAGTATGGTTTCTCTTGCCTTTTGTTTCTCCCTACAGTGAATAACGGAATCTGGACTCTGCGGACCAGCAGACCAGGAGACTCCTCAGTTCTATGGGTGGTTCCAGGCATGACCTACCATTTTCCATCCATGCCGGAACCCAGAAATCCTCGCTTTGTATCTCATGTTAGAAGTCCTTCTTTTGTTCTCTGAGTTGTATGGGAGAAAGTTAATATGCTAAGAAGGAGAGAGGTACAGTTCTTCAAAGAGCATGTACAGAAAAATCACTTAAAGGCATTATTTATGAAAATGCTCTCCAAAGTGTGACCCAAGAGTTATCAAGATCCCCATCAACTTTCTGTTGCTCTTGGACAAATGACCAAGCGACCATCTGCTGCACATGTGGGTTTGAAATGTTGCTGAGCTTGGTGATGTCTCGTTCCCTAAAAATCTAAGACAGCAAGCACTGCTTTTCTGAAAAAGACAAAAAAGTCCTTCTGACAGCAGCCCACCAAGGACACAAACTTGGCTGTGGATGCACTTCTCTCCACACCGCTAGAGCCACCTTGGTGATAACGATGTCCTAGAGAATGTCATCCAAAATGTCTCGGAAGACTCGGTAGATTAGACCATTGGCCTTTTGGTAGAATTCGACTATGGGCTGTCCATTATTCTCGGAACTTTGCCACCATTCTCTCTAATCATAACAGACTGAGCCGTTTTAGCCCTATTTCCCCAAATGTATACTTAGGTATTTTCTTTTACAGGTAGAGATATTCATATAAATTTAATCAAGTCTAAGAGAATTTGCTTAGGCCTTGAATAATGAAGGCGGGGGTGGTGGTGGTGGAGGGAATCATGAAATGATAACAGGGAAATAGAACATTTTAATTACATTTTAAGAATGTGATTGTATCACCTATTGCTTATAAGCTTCCTACCTATTTCATACATCAAAGCAACAGTAAGCTATTTAGTACCCTGAAATAATGTGTCATCATTTAAGACACACACACATGTTTTAGGAAAAGTTTCTGGTTCTTCACACGCTTTGTCCATCTCCCTGCCAGTAACCAGGGACGAGTTGAGTGTAAACAGACCTAACCATGTGGGTTATATGTGCTTATGAACTAAGGGATAATGAAATTCTAAAACAGTGTGTATTTGGGAGTTTGATCAAAACCAAATTACTCAGGAAAAATATGTGATCTACAAGGGGCCTCCCCAAAAGTCCAGGGGAAAATGGAATGAAAAGATAATAGAATTTGCCCACATTTCCGAAGCCGCCCCCCTCCCCCCGCCGCCCCAATCCACAGCAGCATCATACCTTCCTACACGGTGGTGAGGCACATCAGGAAGAGGGAGGTAGAACTAGCAGAAACATTCAGACCCAAATGCTTAACATACTTTGTTTCCAGAATTTTCCCACAGAGCCCCAAAATATCTTTTTAAGAGAATGCAGCCCATTTGACAAGGAAAAATGGAAAAGTGAGCAAAAGCTCATTAGCTTAGCAGATTTAGTGTAGCTGCTGAAGCGTAAGAAAGTACTGGAATGACAACAATAGAACTGTTATCTCCTTTCATGAAACCAAAACAATCCCATTTGCCATCGAGTAGATTCGGACGAACAGGGACCCTATAGGACAGAGTGGAGCTAATTGCTCGCTAGAGTTTCTGAACCTGTAAATCTTCACAGGAGCAGGGAGCCTCATGTTTCTCAGGAGAAGTGGCTGGTGGGCTTGAACCCTCAACCTTGTAGTTAGCAGCCTAACACTTTACTCACCATGTCACCACATTTTCTAGCTACTTCAATTTGAGTCACTCTTTCTCTGGTTGAAGAAAGTCTGGGGCAGGCGTATTCCAAGCTCTGACAGTCGAGTCGTGGAATTAAGCTTCTTTGTCATCACTCTCTCTCCCTTTTATCTTGATTTTGGAAATTAGTTGATCCCCTAACACCCCCTCCAGCCTTTGGAAGCTGTTGCAGTTGTTTCTGTAGATGTTTGATTTGAGATGATGTCAGAAGTTGTTTTCCCCTCTGAAGTACAGATGCATTCATTCAATGAATGAATGAATAAGTCATTGACTTCAGTGCTATGGAGCTGAACGAGGTGGTAAAATTGGAAGATGGCTGGGGCTGGGCGACGAGAGCTCTTTTGAAATGGTCGTAGGCACGGCACTTCTTGGAGAGTGACATTTGTGCTGAAAGACTCAGTCATTCAGGGGAAGATAGTTTCAGGCAGAGGGAATGGGAGGGCAGAGCCTTGGGCAGCAGGGAGCTGAATGTCATCAGAGAATAGAAAGGTCAGGAAGGGGGTCAGGTAGCTCAAACAGAGGGCGAGGGAGAAGGGTGGGAGGCCGGATGGAGGGGGGCAGCACAGGGAGGGCCTTGCTGGGAAAACTGAAGTTTAAATTTTATTTAAAGACAAGTGGAAACCCACTGAAGGATTTACAGAGAGAAAGTGTCATACTACAGGAGTTCAGTTTCTCAAAACCCACGTTGGCTCCAGTTTGGGGAATGGAGTAAGGTGAGCATGGAGGCAGAGAGGTTATTTAGGGGGCTGAGGCAGCTGGGAGAGACCCCACTGTTCCCCCCCTTTGGGGAAATAGCATGAATACTTAAGTTGAAGGAGGTTGAACACCTGCTTAACCTAAGATCCCAGAGCCTGTTAAGTGGAATTTTCTTAAAGGGCTCAAGAGGGGAAGGGCAGTTGGGAAACACATTTTTTCAGCACCCTGCCTTATTATATAGTCCTGTTATATTCTTCTATCTGTTGAATATATTACTTGCATTTTAATATCTATTTTATCAGTCCAGTGATCTTCAAAGTAGGACATTATTGAACTCGATGTTGCAGACAAACAAGTCAAGGCTTAGAAAGGATAAATGATTTATCCAAAGTCACAAAGCTAGCACTGTATATACTCATGTATAAGTTTTTCAACACATTTAAAAAAATCATTTTACTGGGGGCTCATACAATTCTTATCACAATCCATACATCCATCCATTGTATCAAGCACATTTGTACATTAGTTGCCATCATCATTCTCAAAACATTTGCTTTCTATTTGAGCCCTTGGTAGCAGCTCTTCATTTTTCCCCCTCCCTCCCCACATCCCCCTCCCTCATGAACCCTTGATAATTTATAAATTATTATTATTTTGTCGTATCTTAACACATATTATTTTGTCACATCTGACGTCTCCCTTCACCCACTTTTCTGTTGTCTGTCCCCCAGGGAGGAAGTTATATGTAGATCCTTGTAATGGATTCTTGTAATCCTTTCTACCCCACCTTCCCTCCACTCTCTGGTATCGTTAGTCTCACCACTGGTCTTGAAGGAATCATCTGTCCTGGATTCTCTGTGTTTTCAGTTCCTATCTATACCAGTGTACATCCTCTGGCCTAGCCAGATTTTTAAAGTAGAATTGGGATTATGATAGTGGGGTGGGGGTGGGGGTGGGGGGAGGAAGCATTTAAGAACTAGAGGAAAGTTGTATGTTTCATTATTGCTATACTGCACCCTGACTGGCTCATCTCCTCCCCGCGATCCTTCTGTAAAGGGATGTCCAGTTGCCTACAGATGGGTTTTGGGTTGCCAATCTGCACTCCCCCTCATTCTCAATGATATGATTTTTTGTTCTTTGATGCCCGATACTTGATCCATTGGACATCTTGTGATCACACAGGCTGGTGTGCTTCTTCCATGTGGGCTTTGTTGCTTCTGAGCTAGATGGCCGCTTGTTTACCTTCAAGCCTTTAAAACTCCAGATGCTATATCTTTTGATAGCCGCTGTATGAAAATCATTCAGCATATTTTTAATGCAGTTTTTGTGGTACCTTGGCTGATATTCGGGTCAGCTTATACTTGAGTGTATACAGTAACTGATGGAGATGGAATTTGAACAAGTCCTTTCCTTCACCATGTCAACTGGAAGAAAATAAAATGGAAAAAGGAAAGTGGGACTTCGGTTCTACGAAAGACCATAGAAAGCGATGGCTCTGCCTTCACTGGCTGGTTATAGTGACGTGTCCTCTCAACACATACCGGAAATCACTTGTAAACATTTACTTCCCATCTGGGCTGACTGAGGGTGATGGGAAACAAGATGACGGTGACACCAAACCTTTAGAAAGCCACAAGATTGGAAAGCATCGTCATCGGCAAATAACAATTCACGGTCATCGAGTCCATGCTGACTCATGGCGACTCTATCGGACAGGGCAGACTTGCGCATTTCTGAGCCTGTCACTCTTTCTGGGCGTAGACAGCCCTGTCTTTCTCCTGAAGAGCAGCTGGCTGGTGGTCTCACACTGTTGACTTTGCAGTTGGCAGCCCAATGTGTCACTACTATGCTACCAGGAAGCCTAACAAGCAACAAGACAAGAACAAATTAAGTCACCCACCCTTAACCAAAAACAAGGGAGTGAGGGGCAATATGCAAAAAAACAAAAACTAAAGGCAGCTGAAGTAGATTACGACTCATAGCCACTCCAAGCATTTCAGAGTAAGATTCTGCTCCATAGTTTTTCCAAAGACTGAGGACAGGAAAGGAAGGAAGAAAAGGAAGCAAAGGAACAAGGGAGGGAAGAAGAGAGGAAGGGGAAGGAAGGGCGAAGGGAGGGAGGGAGAGGCTTCCACCCCATGGAAACTTAAATATTTACATGCACAGCATTTTAGTTCTCAGGGAAGCATCGTCCGTGTAGGCCGACAGGAGACAGACCCTTGATTTCAATTAACTCAAAGGATACCAATGCCTCCTAGAGGGCCACAGATTAGATGTTGACTAAAAACCAAAGATTAGACGGCTAATCTAATAGGCACAATTTACATGTTGGCTGCAAGGTTGGCGGTTCAAACCCACCAGCTGCTTGGAGGGAGAAAGAGGAGAGGCCCAAGAACCTTCAATAAAGGGTCACTGTGAGGTCGAAGTTGTCAAGGATTTTATCATGCTTGGATCCATTATCAATGCTCATGGAAGCAGCAGCCAAGAGATCAAAAGGCATGTTGCATTAGGTAAATGTGCTGCATAAGACCGCTTTATATTATTAAAAAGCAAGATGGTTCCTTTGAGGACTAAGGAGGTGTGCCTGACCCAAGTCATGGTGTTTTCCATTGCTTCCTATGCACGTGAAAGTTGGACATTGGATAAGGCACACTGAAGAAGCTTCGATGCATTTGAATTGAGTTGCTGGAGCCGAGTGTTGAAAGTACATGGACTACTCCAAGGATATATCAATGGGTCTAGGGAGAAGTACAGCCAGAGTTCTCCTTAGAGGCAAGACAGTCTTACATACTCCGGACATATTGTCAGAAGAGATTAATCCCTGGAGAAGGACATCATGCTTGGTCAAGTGGCTGGACCGCTGAGGAAGGTGCTCAGCGAGCAGAATGACCAAGCGGCTGCCACAAGGGGCGCAGGTCTAGGAACAGTCGGGAGGACGTGCAGGACCCGGGAGTGTTTTGTTCTGTTGTGCATAGGGTCACTATTGATCGACTCGATGGCCCTTGACAACATGAGCCAGGCTTCTACTCCTACAAACAGTGAGTCTCAGAAACCCACCGGGGCAGTTCTACCCTGTCCTGGAGGGTCAGACGAGTCAGCAAGGACTTGATGGCCCTGACTTACAAGTCAGGATCTGCTCCATGGGGGGTGGGGGGTGGTGGGGGTTAGTTGGCTTGAGGGTCACAATCCCTGCTTTTACTGCGTTTTCCAGGAGCATGCTGAGAATTTTACAAAGAGCACTCAGAGCTTTGCCTCATTTCTGTTACTGTTTTTTAAGGAAACAGTGGCCTAGTGAGAAATCGCAGCAAGGTCAGGGCCTGGAGACAGGCTAGTGGGAGACCCCTGCTGGGCTTCCAAACACAGCCTGGACTCCCCTTCTGCAGGGAACGCTGATCATTTATCAGCCTTAGTGGGGTTGGGGGAAGGCCCCGGGAGCCGGCAAACATTTGGTTTTGTTCCGAATAAGGACATCATCTTTTGAATCACATTTTCCCCAGTTGCTGTTGTTTTGCTTTGTGTCCAGTTGTTCCTCTGTTCAAAGTCCACACATGTCTGCGGGCGGGCCCCTTGGTCCTCTTGGAAGATCCCCAGATGTAGCAGGGCCTGGGGTCTCCAGAGAGCCCCGCTGCAAGCGCCTTGCTCGGCGGCCGCAGAGCAGGCTTGATTCCCAGGCCAAAGCAAACCGGCCAGGGCCGTGGTTGCTGGAGGCCCCAGGGAGCCGTCTGCAGTGGCTCCCAAGGGCTAGCTGAGCAGGCAGGTCGCTTCCCTCCAGGAGTCTCCACCCGCCCTTCACCCTTTTCTTGGCTGGGGGTAGGGGCAGGCAGAGAGCTGAGCAGAATCCTTCTTGGAACCCAAGGCTTTTCACCCTTTGGGAGTCTGGCCAATTATCAAGCACTTCCTAGGAGACCCTGGGCCTCCTTCCTTGGCGGCTGGCAGGCAACGGGAATACATGTTGCTGTCTGTCCAACGGGAAAAGGACCATTGGGACTAATCCCAGGGAGGGTCGAAAATAGGACACATAACATCCATTCTCTCCTATGTCTAAGGAGCTCTGCTGAAACTAAAGTGGCTTGTTCGATGTTTAACTTAACCCTTCCTAATGACAACATGCTGAATCAGCTCCCAGAAGCCAATCATCTCTTCATGGTGTGCGTCCCCTCAAGGGGGTGGGGGTGGCGGAGATCTGGGCCCGGATGTGATGGTGACAAAGACGGAGGCATCCTCCTCCTCCTCAAGGAGCTTGAGCCCAAGTCAGAGGCGTCCCCAAACCCACTGCTGTGGGTCGATTCCGACTCACAATACAGTTGGGGTTTCTAGGGTGTGAATCTCTATGGGGGCAAACAGTCTCCTTTCTCCTGCAGTGTGATGGTGGGTTTGAACCTCCTGACAGTGCTACCAGGACTCCGGGTCAGAGACAGGCCTCACCAATCAGCACACAGCATTCTGAAGAGGATGCCCTACCTGGCTCCAGGCTTGTCCCCCTACCTAGGGCTCCCAACCAGATATAGGGTAAGGCAGGTATAACACCCAACCTAGGTGCTACTGAGAAGGTGGGGGCGGGGGTTGGAGGGCCAGAGGCAGGTCTCCTCGCCCTTGCAGTGTCCACCTCCAGCAAAAATTGGGTTCTTTCAGGAATCTGAATCAGATGATCAGTGGTGCTGTTTTCTGTACACACAAAACTCAAAAAGCTCACTGCCACGAAGCTGATGCTGATCCACAGCGACCCTAGAGAATAAGACAGAACTGTCCTTCGGTGGGTTTCTAAGACTGTAACTCTTACGACAGCAGAAAGGCCCGTCTTTCTCCTGCAGGGCGGTTGGTGGTTTTTAACTACTCATTTAACTGCCTTCAAAGGGGCTTCAACAAGTGGGTGGAAAAAAATGGAATGAAAGATCACGGAATTTTCCCATGGACTTTTTGAAGCCTTCTCAAGCAACCCCTTGCTCCGGTCACCTCCCAGGTGGTCAGCCCCCGCCCCATGCAAACGTAAAGCTTCGAGAGAGCAGGGCTGGCAGAGCAAGAGCCCTCAAGGGTAATTGGGCTGGAGTTGCCCACAGGTGCTACCCCGGTGGTCTCAGCCCCTGGTGATGACCGGAGGAATGCCCAGGGGAACAGTCCGCTGCAACCAATTCTCTGAGCTGCCTGCCTGCCTGCTGCCTTGCAATAGTCCACGTTTCACTTATTAAATATGTTACTCTGAAGTGCACGATTTGTGGTAGTTTCCCTGACTGGCTGGAGGAAGGGAAAGCATTTGATCCGGTGGGAAGGCTTAACCCTGATGGGCTCAGTGGCTTTCACAGCTGCCTTGGAAATCCCTGGAAACAACTCTGAAAGGACTAGATGCGAAGAGTCAGAGAAAAACAAACGTGGCCCATCCCCTGCTCGGCCCCAACCTGCCATGTGACTCAGAGGACATTGCTTACTGCAGTGACAGCATTTTAAACAGCTGCCCAGAGGGGCTTTAAATAGACTTGATGTAATTCAGTGATTTATAGAGCATAGGTTACCAAAATATTAAAGCTCTGAAATGTCCCCAAACCGAGACTGCTCTGGGAGTCGAGCGTGCATGTGTGGCTCCTTCAGAAAGCTGACTGCTGTGAAAGAAGGACCAGAAAGGAGGAATAACATCTGACGGGACCTTCCACGTAGAGACCTCCTCTCCCGGCATCCAACAATTCCCCCAGGAAGGGCACCAACATCCAGGAAACAAGCCAGGCAACGGCTCTTTCACTGCACAGCCACTCCATGCCAGGAGATTGCAGGGGAGTATATGAATAGAACGCGGCCGATGAAGGGTCCACAGACTTCCTCTGTGTAATAAGCCACAATGCTGGAAGCCTGTTATAACCTTAATCAATAGCCTCCCCACCTCCCACCGAAGCGTTTATAAGTTTGGAAGTGGAAATTATTTTCATTTCCGCATTACATTCTTTTCATTGCATTTGAGCAACCTTCCTCATTTGCTAATCCTTAAAGAGTCTTTGTGGTAGTTACACAATTTCATGTCAACTTGACAAATAAGAATGAAGGGGTGGAGTCTAGCCTGTCAATCAGCCTGTCAATAGCCTGGCGATCCCTCCTTGTGGGCATGGCCATCTCATGAGGATTCTGGGACTTCCTCTCTTTCTTCCTGGAGGTGGACACACACTCTCTCTGGTTCACATTCCTGTTGATGAGCCACATGGAGCCACACTGATGGCAGCCAGAGCCCTGGAGATGGGTCTACCGCCCCTGGATCCACAAGACTTTCTACTGGCAGGCCTGTGATTTTCCTGCATTCGGCATCATTGCATGTGCTGTGTGAGTCTAAAAAGGAATGTGTGGACTAGTATCGGACATGTGGTTTACTATTGGACTTATGGATTTGATCTGGACTGGGCTGTGATGTTTTCTTAACATACAATTACTCTTGAATATAAAACTCCCTTGCACACATCTGAGTGTCTCTGGATTTGTTTCTCTAGTCAACCCAAACTAACACAGTCTTCTACCTCAAAAAGAATGCTCTGAACCAGGTAGGTCTCAGAGTTGGGACAGTTTATCTCTTGTCAAGTACAATGAAAGGTGACAGGCTAACCTATTTAGACTTGTAATGGGGTCATTTGTCTGAGGACGCCCTGCTAAGGTTACTTTGGAGACAGGAAAGATGCAGGGTGAGGAAGACTATGAAGATGAGGAAGCAGATTATGATGGTAAAGAGGAAGAGGAAGTAGTATGGAGAAGGAGAATGAAAAAAAAAATCTAAACTCACTGCCATCGAGTCAATACCAATTTCCGGTGACCCTATAGGATAGAGTAGAACTGTTCCTCTGGGTTTCTGAAATGGTAACTCTTTACGGGAGTAGACAGCCTCGTCATTCTTCCATGGAGCAACTAGTGATTTCGAACTTCTGACCTTGTGGTTAGCAGCCCAACGTGTAACCACTCTGCCACCAGGGCAGAGTTATTGGTAAATGCTTTTCTTATAAATAAGGGGGAAGGACTTGCAAACTAATTGGTGCCTTTTGCTACAGGCATGGAAGAGAGTGGTAAGAATGATTAGCCTTCCCTATGTACTTATCATCACAACCACCATCAATATGACCTCCACTCCTACTGTCACTGCCATCTTTATCATTATCACTATCATTGCCAGTGAACCACCATCATGTCTACCAACACCATCAATCACCAGTTCTGCCACAATCATTACACCTCCATCTCTACCTCGACCATTCTTGCCACCACTACCATCACCACCCAAAAGTATTATTTCTCTGGGATACATTGGACACCCAGAATACATACTTCTCTTTCTTTCAATACAAACCGATGGAATATAGCCAAATGGACTTCTACCTTTCTGTTTTGCCAGCATTCTTTCTCTTGCTTAAGTTAAGGCCCTGACAGGCCAAAGGGAAACAGCCTTAAAGAGAGGTGAAATGTACCAGTGCTGGGGTGGACAGTGGAAAGAAAACTCGGTAACATGGCAACCTGGAGCCTTCTCTCATCGGCGGACCTGTAAACAGTCTGACAAGGCTTCCTAGCCTGCGGGCAGAAGACAGAGTAGTCTCAGGGAAGATGTCACACACAAAGAATTCTTTTGAAAGAAACACAAACACAGTGAGTCTGAGTCCCCCAACTTCATCAGCCTAGAGTTTTATGGAATAGGGAGAAAGTTTTATATCAAATGCTAATCACCATTTGTTGGCCATGGCTTCTTAGGCCACTAGGGTGACTGACATATATATATTTTCTTCTTTCTTTTTAAATCATTTTATTGGGAGCTCTCACAGATATTATAACAATCCATATTCAATTAGATCAAGCATAATTGTACCATTACTGCCACCATCATTTTCAAAACATTTTCTTTCTTCTTGAACTCTTTGATATCTGCTCCCCTTTATCCCCTCCCTCAAACCCCAGGAACCCTAATTCTTATTTTATAATAGTTATTAGTACTATTTACCATATCTTACAGCATACCCTGTGTCCATTCCCCTACAATGCTGCTATTCGTTCCCCTTGAGTGGAAGTAGATAGTCATCTTTGCTATCGGTTCCCCCTTGATCAATTTCTTAGATTCAATAAAGACAAGGACATAGTGCACATTCATATATGCCTAATACATAGAGTGACTAGCTGCTAATTCATGTCCATAGGAGAGAGGAATAAAATTTTACCATTTTGATCCCTCCTCGTTGCCCCAGTCACGTTGCCCTAGTCAGATTCATGTCTGATAATTCTACATTTATGTATGATCACAGGCTTAATACTGATAAATCCATGCTTATTAGTTCACATAACCAAGTCATACAAAACCAGAGAGAATGTGAACCAAGACATTTATTACATCCCATCAGGATATGCTCTGAGCCTCTTCTCTCTGCTTCTCTTGGTTGGTGTCTGCTCCACTCTCCAAACTCACTTTCTCCGTCCCCTGGAACAATGGGTCACCGGCAGCACCCTGGTGGTGTCGTGGAAATGTGTTGGACTGCTAATCACAAGGTCAGTTCCAAACCACCAGGTGTTTGGCAAGAGAAAGCTGAGGCTTTCTACGCCCATTAAGATTTGCAATCTTGAAAACCCCCAGGTGCAGTTCCACTCTGTCCTATAGGGTTGCTATGAGCCAGAATGGACTGGGTGGCAGTGAGTTTGGTTTGGGGTTGGTCTGGCAGCATCAGAATCAAACACTCATGGCCTCCGGGTTGGAAGAAAAGAGTCTTCCTCTGAATTTACCTGTTTTTGTTTCAGAGAAAAACATATCCTGGAGGAAGGATTTTTGTGGGCTTAGCTTGAGTCGGTGGCACATCTCTGTGTAAGCACTGGGGTCAAGAGGTGGGGCATGCACTTGGCCCAACGTAGGTCAGACACTTATCCTCAATCAATTATTGCAGCCAGTGGAATGAAATCCCATACACAGAAGTTTATTTCAATTTGAACCACATGGCTAGGGCAAGCGAGAGGGAAGAGGAGAAGGGTTTGTCCTCCCCAAACAGGAGTGAGCAGAACAGCTGTAGGTAACCAACAGGAGTTATACAGCTGCTCAATTATGCCTCCTACAGAAGTTATTTGAAAAATCCACACTTTAACTCAGTTATATTATTAATAAGCAAAATACTTCCTTTTGGCCCTGTAGAGCCTGCCAGCTCTAGAGACAATTGTGACACCCTGCCCTAAGGTCACATATAAGACTACTTTCTTCAGAGTGTGGCAGTGGGCATAGCATAAGGGGCTACCTTTAACCAGCTATCCTTTGGTGCCTCATGCTGTTTCAATTATACAGTGAAAAGAATGAGCCTCTTTTTCCCAGTATCTCAGTCCTAATATCTTTTCATCACAGTCCTAAAAGCCATAGGCATCCATTTCCCAGCTAACCCACACCCCCTGGCTCTCACCCTTGCCTTCCTCCCCAGGACCCCTTTCCTTCCTATAGTAGACTAGGCTATGGTGAACCACCTAGGTTTCCCTACGGGGGTGATGTCTCATTCTCCCAGCTTCTGAGACTATGATGGGTGAAGGCCTCTGCCCCATTGTTCCAGAAATTACTCCTGAATATGCCTTCAGTGCCCTCCTGCATCCATTGATAGTCCATCCCGGGATATAAAGGCAGGGCAACTCTGAAGGGCTCTCCTAGCCCCAGAGATTCCTGTGGGCTTAGTGGAGTCTGGGTTGCACTATACTACTTTGCTGTTTAATCCTTCCTTCCTTGGCCAAGTCCTGCTTAGTCCACTCCCCCAACCCATGCTGGTGGGGAGGACTCGGCAATGAGCTTCCTGGATGCAAGCTCCATCTCAGAGTCCGATTCTCTGGGGCCTCAGCTTCACACACCCTCAACCCGAGCACCTCATCCTCCAAAGGGCCTTTTTTCCTTCCTCTTGTCATAGTTACAGAGTGCTGGTGGTGTACTGGTCACACGTTGGGCTGCTAACCACAGGTTAGCAGTTCAAAACCACCACCCACTCAAGGGAGAATGAAAAAGCCTTCTATTCCCATAACGAGTTATAGTCCAGAAACCCACAGGAACAGTTCTGCCCTGTCCTATAGGTTTGTTGTAAATCAGAATTTACTCCATGGCAGCGCGGGGGAAAAACATCATTAGTTCCATGGTCCTATTTTCAAATAATGAACTACTTTGGCTAAGAAGATGAAGGGTTAATCCAGATCCTCATTGAGGTAATACGTTTGTATTTCAGAAAAACTTTCTGGATAAATACAGCAGGGATGGGGTTGTAAGGGACAAATTTTGATTCAAGCTAATCACCTTATAACATAGGTCCTAGGAAAGTCTGGATGCAGCCCAGGAGCACTACTAGCCAATAGGTCGGGTGTTCAAACCCACCAACTGATCTGTGGGGAAAAGACGAGGTTATCTGCTCCAGTAAAGATTTACAGCCTCAGAAACCCTATGGAGGGTCGCTATGAGCCAGTGCACAAGCAGAATACATTTCTTTGTCTGTGGAATCGGAGAGATGGTGACTACCCTGTCGCTCTCCCCCAGAATTCTCATGGCTGGTAAGTGAGGTCATACATGCAAATGACATAGGTAAAAAAGATACTCTGCCCATTTGCCCTAGCTCCCTTGTAATCCTGAACCTCACACTCCCTTACTTCCATTTCCCAAACCATTTGGAGTGGGGTGTAAGTGTTCTATAAAGTGCTTTCCCAAGGATAATAGGTATTATTGAGTCATCATGGGGTACACTTCCTACTAAAGACCACCATAACAGAGCTCCAAATCCAAAGCAAACCCCTCAAGGCAATTCTGACTCATATTGACTCTCTACAGGGTTTCCCGGAGCCCTGGTGGTGTACTGGATATACTGCGGGCTGTGATCAAGGTGCAGTTCAAAACCACGTTGTTCCATGGGAGAAAGATGAGACTTTCTACTCCTATAAAGCGTTACAGTCTTGAAAACCCACAGGGACAGTTCTACCTTGTCCTATAGGTCCGTGATGAGTCAGAATTGACTTGATGACAATGAGTGAGTGATTGAAATCTTTCTCCTACCACTCGTGGGTTTGAACTGCCAATTTTGTAGTTAGCAGTCCAATGCTCACCTGCTAGCACCACCGGGGCTCTTCCTTGACTAAGCAGAGAAGAAAATCCAGCACTTTTTGCTCCCCTTCCTGCTGACAATGCTGGAAAGTGAGTGCTCGCTTTGTTTCATGGATGCTGAAGGTGACCGCTGGCAAGTTTATCAACATGCCTAGTAAGGGCTGCAGTTAGAGCCGGAACCAGCTCCCTGATACCAAAGCTCTGAATGAATAGAAAAGCTGTCTGATAAGAATGCTTTGAGAGAAGCAACAAGCCCATGTGGAAGAAGCACACCAGCCTGTGCCATCATGAAGTGTCAATGGGACCAGATAACAGAAGACCACCAAAAATTCGTATTGTTGAGAACAAGGGGGATGGGAATAGAGACCCCCAACCCATCTGTAGACAATGGCACATCCCCTCACAGAAAGGTCACAGGAAGGGATGCATCAACCCGGGCACAGTAAAGCACCGATGAAACACACACTATTCCTCTGGTCCCTTAAGACTTCCTCACTCCCTACTATCATGATCCCAATCCTACCTTTCACTGCGGGCTAGACCGGAGCATGTGCACAGGCACAGATAAGAGATAAGAGCTCACGACACACAGAATCCAGGAACAGAAATGGGAGTAGCAATATCAGAATGGTCGGGGGAAGGTGGGGAGTGGAGGGGAAGAAGGGGGAACTGATCACAAGTATTGACACATAACCACACACACCTCATCCAGGGGGACAAACAACAGAAATGGAGGGGGGGTGAGGGAGACATGGTCAATATAAGATATGAAAAGAAAATAATAATAATGTATCATTTATCAAGGGGTCATGAGGGTGGGAGGGTAGAGGGAGGGAAGCGGAGCTGATACCAAGGGCTCAATAGAAAGTAAATGTCTAGAAAGGAATGATGGCCGCATATGTACAAATATGCTTGATACAATGGATGGAGGTAAGAGCTGTAAGAGCCCCCAGTAAACTGATCTATTAATAAAAAACTAAATAAAAGTGGGAGCGGGGAGAATGATTTGGATGGCTTATTGCACCCCACCTTAACAATGTCATTTTGGGAGAAAACTGAGTAGCTCAAGGAGTTCTATTTTCCTTGGGTGTGGAGAAAGGGTTAACACCCTTTCTGCAGGGTCCTCTTCTACGTTGGCTAGAAACCCTTCCTTTCTGCGGCATTCCAAACACATGTGAGCTTTCCGCGGCTCCCGGCCTGTGGCATCCTCGCCGAGGCTGCGGCTTATGACCTATCATCACCTTGGAGATCAGCTCGGAAAGTAAGAAAAATATGATGTGAGAGCTTTTTCTCTCTTAAAGCCAGTCTTCGAGAACCAGCTACTTTCTGAGGAAAAGCAAGATTGCTGAAGGGCCAAGAAATAATGGGTTTATTTTAGCTCTCGGTGATGCAGTAATAAAAGAAAAGGGTGGGGGTGAGGGTGGGGGGCAGGGGACGTGTTGCTTAAGAAAAGTCTGAGGCGTACTGGGAGTCGACTGGCTTGGGTTTAAGAGTTGGTGTGCAGCAAAACTACCAGATATAGTTCTTTGGGGGAAAAGAAGTCTAAAAAGAAAAGAAACCGTGTGTGTGTGTGTGTGTGTGTGTGTGTGTGTGTGTGTGTGTGTGTGTGCAGGGACCACCTCCCTACACTTGGGCAAGGGCAATCAAGCCTAGGAAGGTGTGCCGCGCCATGCCAAAAGCCAGAGTATTTCCCTAAAACCACAGCCCCAGTCATATGTTATTACTTATGCTCTGGTTGACAATGACTGGCACAGGGCATAAAACAGTCATGTCTGGTGGATTTGGCAGGGCTCTCTGTTAACAGGAAACCATGCTCTTTTGATTCTGTTGATTGGTTTCCTGCTGAAGGCCATCCATGACAGAGCAGAGAGTATACAAGACTATTGTCCAATTTCCATCTTTCCCAGGGCCTCCTGCTTCTGGCAGGGGAAGCTGGCAGGCTCTGTTGGATGTGATCAGGTCCCAGTCAGGCACAAGAATGCCTGCAAGGCTGATGGTAACTGTTGCGTTTACAGGTTGGTCAGGGCAGGAGGTACCATTGAAATGCAAGAGCGTACAGCATACACAAACCACCAGAGATGAAACGCGTTTGTTTAAGGGCAAACACATAGACTTGATTCATTCGTTTCCATCAAGATCAAGGGGACCCTGCCACAACACAGCAGGAATACCTGCCTCCCAAGGAGATACTTGGAAATGTTCCAATGGGATGCTAGGACACAAGGGAGGGGAAGGAGGATAGGTGGGGCTTGGCTGGGCTGCAGGTCTCCCTCCCTCGTGGTTTCTAAACCAATTTGTCTCGAAAAGTCACTGAAAACCCAAGGGAGGGTAGAATGGTTGGGTCTGGGCCTGAGAAAACCTCCGTTGACTAGCCCCTGCCATCTGCCTTCTGTGCCCTTGTGCAGGCAACATCACCTCAGAAACACCGTGCGTAGAATTTCATAATTGGCATGGATCATGCATGTTTTCTATTGGTTTGATTTCAGGATGGAATTTTGGGCAACTTTCTGTTAGTTTAATATCATGCTTGTAATAAAGCAATTCCTTAAACAAAACAAAAAAAAGATGAAGCAAGTCTTGCTAACAGTGGGCTTCCACTGATCCCCCACAAAGCAATGCCACCGCTGCCAGGCCTCTCCAGTCTGGAAGTTCCCCTCTGCCACTGAGCAGTCACCTGGCTTTCAGCCAAGAGGCAAGGGAAGGTGTGCTCTGTCTTGACCAGAGACATGAGCAGCCCCAGAGGGGCATCCGTAGGCTTCTCATAACTCTCCTCGCTGGGCTGGGTCATCATCCCCCATCACACGCTCTGTCTCCTGCTTTAAGTAACAATAACTTAGTCCATGGTGAAGTAAGTCACAGGTTTTGACGTTGTTCATTGTTGTTGAATCCGTTCATGACGACCTAGTGTGTGTATGGGGTGGTTCTGCTTATCCACAGGATTCCCGAGGCAGATTGCCAGGCCAAACTTCCACGTAGTACTCCAGCCGTTAACACTACCCAGGGGCTACACGGAAGAGAACCCCGACATAGAAGAGAATTCCCTTTGCAGCAAGCCACATCACGTCAGTTCCACGTCTTGTACACACAGGACACTGGTGGGTTTGAACCAGAGCTAAAACCAGTTTATTTCACTTTGACTCTCTACTGAGAATTTGCATTTCCACCCTAGGTGTGCTGATGTGTATGTGCACAGAAAATCTTGTTGAAATGCAGATTTAATTTAGCACAGATAGGGTAGAAGTAAGAACCACCTGGGATTCGTGGAAATGTTCCAATGGGGAACCCTGGGGGCACTGTAGGATAAGAATTGGAATGCTAATGGCACGGTTTGCAGTTCAAATCCACTAGATGCTCCAAAGGAGAAAGATGAGACTGCTCATTTCCATAAGGGTTTACAAAGCCTCAGAAACTCTGAATGAGTCTTTGTGAGTTAGAATCAACTCGATGGCAGTGCGTATGGTTTTGTTTGGGGTTTGGGGTTCTTGTTAAAAATGTAGATTCTTATCCAATCTATCTGGTGGAAATAAGACTGTCAGCAGGGTGGCAAGCTCAGCTCCAAACCTCACGTTCTACAATAATCAAAGCTCTGCTCTGGCTTTGCTGAATGACCTAGAAATGGGCCTGCTTGGGCCTGATGGGAAAGAAAAGGCCTTGGAGAGAAGCCTTCAGATCTCACTAGTAGGTTCAAGCTTCGCTGTGGGCAGGAGTGGGAGGGGTTTCTTGCCACTTTGCTGGTGGAAGGTGGGAGAAGGCAAAAGAGTTAAGGGAAGAACTTTAAGAGCCAAGGCCCCAGAGAGCAATGATTATAGGAGGGGATTCCTGGGGGAGAAGTTGGTGAGACCGTGCTCTCACTGTCCCTGGGGATTAAGGGAATTGACCGAGCAGTTTCCAGCTCTCACGTTGGGTTACATTAATCCCGCTAGTCTCCTCCAGATGGGCCTTCCCGTTGCAGTCTCTTCCTCTCCATCTTTCCATCTCCGTGATGTCCGTGTTTTGTGACTGTCTTTAATAAAGTCTTCGCTCCAAGGCTTCCCATCCTGAATGGGTGGCTGGGTGAGTCAGTCAGGAGGTCGAGACCCTGAAGGATGGGTTGCAATGTGTGCTCAAGAGAAGAGCTAATGGCAAGAGGGTGTTTGGAGGCAGGGTGGGGTGGGGTGGGGGGACGGAGGGCCTGCCAGTTTGTTTTCAGCTCCGTGGAGAGAACACAGGGCATTGGTGAGGGAAAAGTGCAGAGCAGGTGCTTAGCCAAGTAGCCATGCAGGCCCTTCCTTGAGATCCTCCTAGCCTCCCTCCACCACACGCTGGGGGAGAGGCAGGACGGTCCTTTACCTTCTGGCTTCTTGAAGGGTCAGTGAGACGCTGGTATCCTGGTTGCTCACTGCAGCCTTTGTCCTTGGTCCCTTTTGTCTCCAATCTTTTCAGGTCCTCCTAACCATACTCATGCCATGCTCCACTGAGGCACTGCCCCGTGAGTCCCCCAATGTTCTGTTCACCATCCAGTTTGTACGACTTGTCAGGATCAGTTAGCTTCAAGCCCAATCTGGGAATAGAGATCTCTGATTCCTGGTCCCTGGGCTTTCTGATCATGAGCTTTGCCCCTCTTTACTTTCGAATCACTGACCGTGCTGGTTAAGAGTCTGTGTCCACTTGGCTGGGTCAGGCTGCTCTGTGCTTTGACAATTAAGATACAGATATCGCCCAGGATGAGCCCTCAGCAGGGATGGCCTGCTTCTAGTGTCTGTGGAAAAGCTCGCTTGCTTTTTCGCTGGGTCTGTACCCTGTATCTGGCTGGATCCATCATCTGACTTCCAGTTCTTTTGACTTGACCTAGCAGTCTGCTGTACTGGCTGCTGGTGGTGAAGTTAAATTACTTGCTATGACTCTTTATTCATAAACGTTGTAACTCCCGCCAGATGGCTAGGTGGGGACATGTAAATAGGTTGTGGAGGACTCTAGCTCAGGGGTGGTCAGTGGTGCCTTTCCCCTGAACAGAAAATGAGCCATCTCAGAAGCACTGTAACTGTGCTCATGCAGAAGCTGAACAGGGACCAAGAGGCAGTGGTGCAAACAGAAGAGGCAATACTGCATGGCTCAAAATCAGGAAAAGTGTGAATCAGGGTTGAATCCTCTCACAATATTTATTCAATCTGCATGATGAAGAAATCATCAGAAAAGCTGAATGATGCATAGAAGAATGCAGAATCAGGTTGGAGGAAGGTTTGTTAACAATCTTCGGTATGCAGATGGCACAAGCTTGCTGGCTAAAAGTGAGGAAGACTTGAAACACTTCCTGACGAAGATCCAGGATGGCAGCCTTCGGCCTGGATGACAACTCAATGTAAAGAAGGCCATAATCCTTACAGCTGGACCAACAGGTCACATCATGATAAACAGAAAAAGATTGAATTGTGTCTTGCTTGGATCCACAATCACTGCTCATGGAAGCAGCAGTCAAGAGATCAAATGACACACTGACTGTATCCATCAATAAGGAAGAGGGGGAAAAAAGATGCATGTAGTTCTACATTGCTGGTGGATAATATGGAAAGTACTATAACCCGCCAAAAGGACAAACCAATCTGTCTTGATAGAAGTACAGCCAGAGTGCTCCTTGGAGGCAAGAAAAGCGAGCCTTCATCTCACATGCTTTGGGCATGTTGTCAGAGAAACCAGTCCCTGGCAACAGCTAACCTATTGGGTACAGTGGGTGGGGCAGTGAGAAAGAGGAAGACCCTTGACAAGATGGGTGGACCCGGTGGCTGAAAAGATGGGCTCCAACATAAGAACAACGGTGAGGAGGGTGCAGGACAAAGCGGTCCTCACAGTGGCCCACAGGGTCACTATGAATCGGAACCAGGTCGATGGCACCTCAGAAGCAAGAACAGAGAACCCCACAACCTTGAAGAAAGAAGAACCAGATGGGTGCATGGGAGACCCCTACATAGTGTGTCAATGGCAGCGGAGGCACCAGAAGCTGCAGCCCTGAGACCACAACTCCCCTCACTCGTGATTATCTGTGAGTTCTGTGTGGGCATTGCAAATGAATTATCGAACCCAGCATGGGAAGATGACTGAGTGTCAGAATAAGTAAAGAGAGATGGCCATAGAGGCATGTGTGACCCCTGCCTCATGGAAATCAGGAAACAGAGGAGGTCATATGTGATGATCAGCCCATTCCCACCCCAGCCCCCTGCCATTTGCCGCAGCACCATGAACAAAATGACTGTATCCAAATTGTGTTAGAACGGGTAGACTAGAGAAACAAATCTAGGGAGACTCATATATGTATAGGACAGAGCTTTATATCAAAGGGCAATATTATATATTGAGAAAACATCCCAGCGCAGTCCAGCTCAAATCCATAAGTCCAATATTAGCTCACATGTCTGATACTAGTCCATACATTACTTTTTAGATTCACACAGCACATGCAATGATGCTGAATTCAGGAAGATCACAGGATGGTGGGTTCAAAGTCCTGTGGATCTAAAGTCAGCATCTCCAGGGCTCTGGCTGCCATCAGTGTGGCTCCATGTGTCCTGCCTCCAGGGAAGAAGAGAGGAAACTCCCAGAATTCTCATGAGAAGGCCACACCCACAAGGAAGCAGCAATCAGGCTGTGACCTGATTGACAGACCCAACTCCACCTCTTCACTCATCATACCCTCAAGCTGACACGGGATTATGGAACGACCACACACACTCAGTAGCGTGGCATGGGATGGATAGCTGGTGTCAGAATAGGGTAGAGGAAAAAAAAAAGAATAGGCTAGAGGTTGGAGGTCTGACCTCTGCCTCTTAGGAAACACTCTTGGGCAGATGTGGAGCTGGATTCTTCGTCCTCTGGCACCGTCAGAGGAGGTCATGTAATTTCTTATAGAATTTCACCGCTGATTCTGAGAGTTGACAGCAGCCTGCCATTTTACCTGCCAGCCTTGGGTGCATTTGCCTCTGCAGCCAGAAGCCTGCCATCTGACCTGCGGATCCTGGGTTCATCAGCCCCTGAAGCTACATGAGTCAGAAGAAGCCTCCAATGCGACATCTGACTTAGACTTGGAACTTGCCCACCTCTACAACTGTGTGAGCCATTTCTTTGAGGAAAAGCTTCCCTGTATATGTATGGATTGGGATAAGCATTGTACAAGCCCCCAATAAAATGATTTCAAAAAACAAACAAACATCCCTCCCTGTATATGAACACATATAAGCTTCACTGGTTCGACTTCTCTAGAGAACCCAGCCTGAGGACACTGACTGTTGGCTTCAGTAAGAAATAACCTTAGATATTTTGGGTCCAAGCCAAACTGGAAACGACTCTGGTAAAAAGTGTTTCGGCTTCTTTTTTTTTTTCTTTTTCTGTTGGTGGCTTGAAATTCTAGTTGACTGGGGACATTGCTTTTCTTGTGCCCATCACCCTTTCAGTCTCTGATTTAATTGGATATTCTACTCCCATATTTACATTATCCTCAAGCGACATTTTAAAATATCTGCTGCTGTTGAACGAATTTTGAGTCATGTGTGAACTGGGCCCCATAGAGTTTTCAATGACTCATTTTCCCACAAGTGGATCACCAGGCCTTTCTTCAGAGATGCCTCTGGGTGGACTCAAAACTCTAGCCTTTGGATTGACAGCCCAGTGTGCTAACCATTTGCACTGCCAGGGACTCTAGACAAACATCGTTGTTACTAGTAGGTGCCACTGAGTTGGTGCCAACTCATGGTGACCCTATGTTCAACAGAGCTAAGCACTGCCTGGCCCATTCCTATGTGTGAGCCCATCAATACGTCAATCCATCTTGTCACATGCCTTCCTATCTTTTGCTGTTCCTCTGGTTTACCAAGCCTGATGTCCTTCCCCAGGGACTGGTCTCTCCTGACATGACCAAAGTACATGAGCTGAAGTCTTGACATCCTTGCCTCTATGGAGCATTCTGGCTGGACTTCTTCCAAGACAGATTTGTTCAATCGTGGGTTATGCATTGGGTTGCTAACCACAAGATCAGCGGTTCAAAACCACCAGTCACTCTGAGGGAGAAAGATAAGGCTTTCTAGGTACAGGTACCAGGCAAGCATAGGACTCACATAGTAAGAGGAATCAGAAGCATCAAGAGTATCCTCTGTTTCCTCCTTTAGCGACCATCACCATACCGTGGCCCCTTCTTCCAGGAGAGTGATGGGTATGGGGCTAAGCAGGTGCAGGCGTTGGGACTCCCAGGCAAGTCTTTGAACTGCTGAGACTCAGCCCTGTTGCTCAGGAAGGCTTGCCACCCTGCAACAAAGTGCCTCTAGAGCCCCCTGGAGCTCAATGCTCGGAGACATTATCCTTTCGGAAGTCAGAGGGGCTGGATTCAACAGCGCCGTTTGATTTCCACATTCTTTGCCCTTGCTCTCTCTCCCTAAGATAAGCCCACAAGTGCAGGCTTGTATGTGGTTCTCCATCGGGTTTCTGGTGCTTCAATCAAAGTCCGGAGGATAGTAAGTACTCAACAAATATTCGTGAAATACATGAGTGAACAGTGGCTCCTTCTCGAACAGTCTAAATTGCTATCATCACTGTAAGAGGAAAAACAAACCAAAAAACCACAGTGAGATGTCTATCTGGCTGCTCTTGATCCTTCAAACACCAGAGCAATCACACTGTAAACTCAGAGACTCCCAAGACTCCTCATTCCAGTTGGAGATGATATCAATCTCCTCATTGCCATTGATAACTTGGAGCTGTGGTGCTGGTGAAGAATATGAAATATACCATGGACTGCCAGAAGAATGACCAAACCTTTGTTGGCACAAGTACAGCCACCACGCTCCTTACAAGCGATGATGGTGAGACTTGGTCTCATGTATTTTAAACATGCTGTCAGAGGGAGCCCTGGTAGTGTAATGGATTATGCATTGGACTGCTACAAGGTCAGCAGTTCAAATCCACCAGCCACTCCATGGGAGAAAGGTGAGACTTTCTACTCCCTTGAAGAGTTACAGTCTCAGAAACCCACAGGGACAGTTCGACCTTGTCCTGTAGGGTGGCCATGAGTTGGAATGGGGCTGATGGCAGTGAGTTTGGTTGGCTTTTTCCGGAGAAGGACATTATGCTAAGCAAAGCTGAGGGTCAGGGAAAAAGAGGAAGTCTCTCAAGGAGTTGGACTGACCCGCGGCTGTAACAATGGGCTTATTAAGGACTGCGCTGATTGTGAAGATGGTGCAGATGGCGGCGGCGTGTTTTACTCCGTTGTGCACAGGCTGGCAATGAGTTGGAACTGATTTGACAACATCTAACCACAACAACAATGTCCTTCCCTTTCTTGCCTTGTTTTTCTTTCCATTCTTGGATGTCTTCAGATCTACTAAGAACACAAGTGACCCCATTCCCCTTGCGACTTCCAAACCACATCCATGCCATTTTTCCCTTCAGTTTGCCTCTGGTGAAAAAAAACAAAACAAAAACTTTTTAATTTTTTTCAAATCCTCCCAGAAATGTGACTCAGAGGTAATCAACATTAATGTCATCCAAGGCCATGGGGAATTTCTCCACCATGAGCCACATCCCCTGTGCTGAGAACTTGGGTTTCAGTCCAGGCAGAACATTTCAAACCCGACACCCCCTCCCTCCTCGGTCCCCAGCCTCGTGCCCGGTGGCCGCAGGAATTTCTCCTTGTCATCTGTGTTGTTGCTGCTCGGGCCAAATCGGCAAAGGCCCCCTTCCCGGGACAGCAAGCCGCAGGCGCAGTTGCCGGGGAGGAAAGCAGCCGGTCAGGATGCTTCCGGCTGCTGCTCCTCCTCGCAGGCGGCGCTGGAGGGAAAAGCAGCCCCCAGCCAGGTTTCTCGCTGGGCTCCGGGCCAGGGCACCTCAGATTTTCCACCCCAGCGGGAAACAGGACATGAAAGGTACAGGTTAGGAAGGAGCCGTGGCCGCTGAGTTCAAAGGCCTCATTCATAAAGTTACCCAAAAAAAGGGAAAAGAACAACTTTCACTATTTTGATTGCTCTGCGCTCTTTGTTCTTTCTCCTTTCCTCTCCAGTTGGCGAAACAGGTCCTGGGCTTGAATTTGAAAACGAGCGAGGCGGGGGGGAGGGAGGGCAGAAGAAAGGAAGATCAGTTCATCAAAACACACACTCAGGGGTGACCCTCAAGCACATGTTATCCAAACAAGAGTGCTAAGGAAGGCTTTACCCACTTGTCCAGGCAGTGACAATCTGAGAAATCGCTACCTTGGTCATGGGAATGTCATTGACAAATAGTCCAGCCCTTCCGGAAGCAGGGAAATGCTTCGGGCAGACCTAGCGACCGATGAATACTGCAAGGCCGTGTTGGAGTGAGAGAAGCCGGGGCGCACGGTGTGAGGGGCACATCCGGGAGCCCGTCCAGCCCAGGTTTCACATAACAAGAAGCGGAGTAAGTAGCCCTTGCAAAAGGGGATGGCCGCGGCACATAGTGAGTCTTCAACACATACTGGTAGATGAATTAATAATGTTGTGAGGGGCTTCGCAAAGACCAGGGAGCCCTGACGGTGTAATGCATTACATATTAGGCTGCTGCTAACCACACAGTCAGCAGTTCAAACCCACCAAGCCCTCTTCTGGCAAAAGATGAGACTTTGTGCTCCTGTAAAGATTTATAGCCTCGCTGATGTGTGGAATGTTATAGGAGCTGTAAGAGCCCTCAATAAAATGATTTTTTTTAAAAAAGATTCATAGCCTCGGAAACCCATAGGGACAGTTCTACTCTGTCCTATAGGGGGCGATGAGTTGAAACGGATCCGATGGCAGTGAGTTTCAGTGAGCTTTGTTGTTTGTCTATTTCTCAAAGGCCTGGGATGGGAAGGGATGCTGGCTCAGTAGTAGTAACAGCTGCGGCGGCGGCGGCAGCAATCATGTCATGGCTAAAGCTCGTTGTTTGAGACAAAAGGAATCCATCCATTCCTGTTTCTGAGCTTGGACTTGCCAGAAGCTGCCAGAAAAGGCAGGACCAAGAGGAGGCACAGCTACATCCAGGGTGTCTAAGTAAGGCTGCTGAGGACCACAGTCCCCTCTGTGGTGGCAGGGGCAGAGCAGGCTCACAGCTCTCAGAAAGAACAATGTCAAAGTGGCTAAGGTTTAGAGCCCCTTCATGCTCAGGAATTCCAGATGCTCTATCCAGCACCCTGGGGTTGAAAGAATGTTTTCCTATGCCTGCTATTTTAAAGACCAAACCTTGAACTTTAAGGTGTCTGATGCCTGAAGATTTTAACTCAAAGCGTAGCAGAATATCAGGGCTAAGAGAGAAGTTGAACATTATCCAGGCAACACTGCACTGGCAGAAAGTCCCCATTATTAAAAAAAAAAAAAAAAAAAAAAAAGCTACATCAGACTACTTTAAGTAAAGAAGGAAATTTCTCGGCTCACCAACCAAACTGTTAGAAGATAGGACTAAGATTGACGTTAGGCACTAGTAGCACCAAGCACTTGAACACAATTACCAACACTTATCTTAACTCCTAACAGTCCCAGGTTTGTTTCCAAGCTCAGTTTTCACTTCTTCATCTGCAAAACAGGGAGATTAATAACCCTCTTGCCTACCACACAGAAATGGAAAAATATAAAAAGTTAGAAAATACATGCATGGAAGTCCTGTCTACAGTCAGCCTTGTTAATCTACTTGCTTTGCATCTCCTCCCTAGTGAAACTTCTGTTCAAGTCTTTTGCCCAGTTCCTCAGGGGGTTAACTGTTTTCTTCTTTTTGTAGGCTAGGAGGGTATTGTAGATTGTAGTAATAAGCCCTTTGTCTGTTGTGTCATTGCTACAAAGCTTCTTCCAATCTGTGGGTTCTCTTGTTCCTCTCTTGGTGAAGTCTTTCAATGCACACTGATGCTTTGTCCTTCGTATATCCTAGTTGTCGATTTCAGCTTCACCTGTGTGTGTACTCTTCCTTATTGCAGTTAGCCTATGTATTCCCTGTGTCAAGGTTCTTAGGTTTGTCCCAATTCCTTCATTGATGGTCCTAATAGTTTGGTGTTTTACTTCTAGGTCTGTGATTCACCTTCAGTTTGTTCTTGTGCATGGGGTGAGGTAAGGGTCTAATTTCATTTTTCTACAGGCGGATACCCATTGTTTCCAGCACCAGTTGTTAAAGAGGCCATCTACTTCCCATTTGATGCTTTTTGGGCCTTTGTCAAATATCAGTTGTCTATATACTGATGGTTTTATTTCTGGATTTTCTGTTCTTTTCCATTAGTCTGAGAATCAGTCATTATTCTAATACTGCACTGTTTTGACCACTGTGGTTGTGTAGTAGGAGTTAAAGTCCTTTGTCCTTCTTCTTGAGGAGTTCTCTGCTAATTCTGGGCTTCTTCCCTCTCCATATGAAATTGGTAGTCAGTTTTTCCAGTTATTTGAAGAAGGTTGTTGGTATTTGAATAGGGATAGCATTAAACTTATATAGTGCCTTTGGTAAAGCTGACATCATTACTATATTGAGTCTTTCTGATCCATAAGCATGGGATATTCTTCCATTTGTAGAGGTCACTTTTGGTTCCCTGTAGTAGGGTCCTGTAGTTTTCCTTGTACAAGTCTTTTGGTGTTTTGTTGTTTTGTTGTTGTTGTTGTTAGATATATCCCTAGACATTTCAATTTGTTCTTAGCTATCGTGAAGGATAATGCCTTCTTGATCTCTTCCAGGGTCTTATCTGAGGTATATTGCAAACCAAAGACTTCTGTGTGTTGATCCTATGTCCTGCCACTCTTTCACATTCCTCAATCACTGCCAGTACTCCTGTTGTGGAGCTTTGGGGATTTTCAATGTATAGAATCACATCATCTGAAAATTGTGATAGTCTCACCTCCTCTTCCCACAGCTGGATACCATCAATGTTCTTCTGCTGCCTTATGATGTTAGCTAGGACTTCCAGTATGATGTTGAATAGAAGTGGGCACAAGGGGTGTACCCTTGTCTGGTGCTCTTTTTCAGTGGGATTGTTTTCATCTTTTCTCCATTGACTATGATGTTGACTGTTGGCTTTTCATAGATAGCTTGTACTAACTTGAGGAATTTTCCTTCCATTCCTATCTTCTTTAGTGTCTTAATTAGGAATGCATGTTAGATGTAGTCAAATGCTTTTTCTGTATCTATGGATATTATCATCTGATCCTTATCCTTTTCCTTATCAATGTGGTGAACAATGTTGATTGACTTTCAGATGTTGAACCATCCCTGCATCCCTGGAATGAATCCCACCTGATCATGATGGATGATATGTTTTATATATTTTTGTATTCTATTGGCCAATATTTTGTTAAGGATTTTTTCATCTATGTCCATTAGCAATATCAGAATGTAGTTCCCTATTCCTGTGGGATCCTTGCCCTGTTTAGGTATTAGAGTTTTACTGGCTTCACAGAATGAGTTTGAGAGTTTGCTGTCTTTTTCTATGCTCTGGAATAATTTGTAGAGGATAGGTGTCAGCATTTCCCTGAATGCTTGGTAGAATTCTCTTGTGAAGCAGTCTGATCTGGGAGCTTTTTTCTTTGGTGGCTTCTTGAAAACCATATCAATTTCTTCTTTTGCTATGGGTCTGCTGAGGTTCTTGACCTCCATCTGGGATAGTCTAGAGAGGGATTGTTTTTCCAAGTATTCGTCCATGTCTTCCACGTTGTTGAATTCATTAGAATACAGACTTTCATAGTACTTTGTGATTATTCTTTAAATCTCATTGAGGTCCTTTGTGATGTCTCTGGTTACATTCCTCCTCCTTGCCAGTGATGTTTGCGCCTTCCTTTCCTTGGTTAGGTTTGCCAGAAGTCTGTCCATTCTTTTGAGCCTTTCAAAGAACCAGCTTTATGCTGCATTGCTTTTTTTCATTTTCTCTTGTCTTCCCACTCATGTAACTATGCCCTGATTTTTATTATTTCTTTTCTTTTGCTATTAGAAGGATTGTTCTGTTGACTCTGTTCTAGTTGCTGGAGGTTTTGTGATAGTGTATTAGTCATAAATCTCTCTTCCTTGTTCATATATGCATTAATCGCTATTAAACTTCCTCTGATAACTGTTTTTGCTGGATCCCATAGGTTTTGGTATGTTGTATTCTTATTCTCATTAGTTTCTAGAAATTTCCTAATTTCCTCTCTAATCTGAGCCAGTACCAGAAGATTCATGTTACAGAAGATTGTTATTCATCCTCTGAGATAGTTAAAGATTATTGTGCCAACCTGGCTGATAAACACATGTGGGGTTAATTGAAGGGTGGAGAGATAAAAGGCTCAGTGAGCCTCGCCTTTCTAATTCTCAGGTCTCTTGTTCTGTGATGGTAGGACCAGGGTGCAGCTGCCTTAGCCAGTTCCTTGCTTTAGCTGGCAAGGCTTACTTCCTGCAATACATCCCCAAGGAGAAGCCACATGGACCTATCCTGATGCAGCCCTGGGTGCTGGAGCAGCCGTGTGGAGACCCCTGCCAGTGGATATGCTTACACACTCACTGATTTGGCTTTCCTCCTGTAGTCGGCATCATTGTGTGTGTTTTGTGGCTGGAGGAGGACTTCGTGGATTGGTGTTGAACATGTGGGCTAATGTTGGACTTCTGAGCTTGGGTAGCACTGGGTTGGGATGTTTTCTTGATGTGCACTTATCCTTTATATAAAATTCTCTCTTAGTCATAAGTTTCTGTGGATTTGTTTCTCTAAAGTACCCAGACTAACACATCCTCCAAAACATGTCCTTGTTTTTCTGGTTGTCCTTTGGAGCTCCAGCTTTATGGCATGGTGGTCTGAGAGGGATGCCTCAGTAATTTATGTGTTTGAATTTACTCAGGCTGAATTTGTGACCCAGCATGTGGTCTGTTTTTGAAAATGACCTGTGTACACTTGAAAAAAAATTTTTTTTTGCATTTGGATGGAAAGCTCTATAAATGTCTATTAGGTCCAGTTGCAAAGAAAAGGAGTGGCTGACACCATCCTGTTGGACCTGGTAAGGAGTTATCAGAGCCCTTAGGCAGATGCAGTGAACTTAGAGCATTTCAGCGCGTTCTTGAATTGCTATTCAGGTGAAAATTGCAAAGGGAGGTCTGAACCAGGCCCTAGTACACTGAATCTACTTTTAACACCCAGCCTCCCCGTATTGGCCTCCTTACCTCTTACTTTTCTGGTCTAACAGCAGGAGTGCTGGGTGGGTGATTCTACCTGGATGCCATCTTGACTCCCTTCCTAAAATGTAATATTATATTATTTGAGCTCCATTTTTACCCATTTAAAAGTTTTTTCAGTTTAATTTTTTTTTTTAAGTGAAGGGAAAATGCATATGGCTCAAGTCTCTGGTGAATCCCCTTTGATCATAGACCAGGGATGTGAATAGCCCTGTTATCATGCAAAACACACTGTAAAGTGCATCATTGCAGGTGCAGATAGGTTAAAATTTAACACCTTATCATTTAACACCTTTTAAATTTGTTCTAGTTTTTCAATATAGTCTACTTTCTTTTTGATCAAGGTTTTTCTCAGTTTTACTTTGCTAGCGTTGTTAGTTTTTGTTTTGTATGTTTTCTGTATATGAAATTCAGAATCAATAGATCTACACAGACAGTAACTGCATTCATGGTTTCTTGGGGGTATGGCAAGAAAGGTTTCAGGGAAACGGGGAGCTAGTAACAATGGGTAAAAGAAGCAAGTGTTCTAAAATTGGTTGTGGTGATTACTGAACAACTTTTCTTGATATGATTTACCTAGTGAATTGTATGATATAGAGATTATGGGCCAATAAAACTAATTAACTAAACACATTAGTTCTAAATAAACTCTTACACTGATCTGTCATTATCTTATTAATAGAAAGCTCTACATAAGTTCATATAAATTTTTAAGGCTCCCTAGTGGTGCAAAGGCTAAGTGCTAGGCTGTTAATAGAAAGGGTGGTGATTTGAACCCTACAGCAGCTCTTTGGGGAGGTGATGTGGTATAAGACATGGCAATCTGTTCCATCTAGGGCCTGTGTTAGTCCAGGTTGACTAGAGAAACAAATCCAGAGACACTCATATGTGTAAAATAGAGCTTTATATCATAGAGCAATTGCATATTGAGAAAACATCCTTGCCCAGTCCAGATCAAGCCCTTAAGTCTGATATTAGCTCATATGGTTGACACTAGTCTAAAAATTCCTCTTCAAACTCACGCAACACATGCACTGATGCTGAATGCAGGAAGATCACAGGCTGGTGGGTGAAAACTCTTGTGGATCCAATGGCAGTAGAAGCATCACAGGGCTGTCCCTGCAGATCTCTGCTGCATTGCTCCCTCAGGTCTCTCCCTCAGGTACCTCCATTTGGAGGTAGCTCCACATGGCTTGTCCACAAGAAAACAAAGGCAGAGAGAGTGTGGAAGTTCCCACAATCTCATGAGAAGGTCCTGCCCACAATGAGGCATCATCAGCTGTGACCTGATTGGCAGGCTAGACTCCACCCTTTCACTCTGAATACTCTCAAGTTGACAAGATCATATAACTACCACAGAGACCCTTATGAGGGTAGTTCTACTATCTCTGAGAAGGCTGCTGTGCATCGAGATTGACCCAATGGCACACAGTAGCATCTTTTTTTAATTGCATCATTGACAATGGTTTGGGGCATTGTACACTTGGCACCATTTCTCTCAGTCCTATGATTTCCATTGTGCATGTTTGCAAAACCAAAACAAAGTCCACTACCATTGTGTCAATTCTGATGCATGTTATAGCAGAATTGACTGTACTGTAACTTAATATGTATACAAAGATAGAAATGTATGAGTATGTTACTATCTGGATCATTTCATTTCCATATTTCTCTACACTGAAGAAAAAGAATACCCCAGAAATCCCTCTGTCTCCTAGCAGCATGTTCTTTTCTTTTCAGGTTCATTAATCTTGTCCTTTCCTTCCTCAGGCTGCCTGCTAGAAGCCTTCCATGCTCTCAGAAAAATGGTATGGTCTCTATTGTTTGCTTTTCCATCAGTTGAGCCTCCCCTCCTCTTTCTCATCACCAGGAGGTACTGGCTGAGTGCACAAGAGTTAACTGTAGCTGGCATTCTTTCCAAGGAGACATAGGACTGCAAAGTCAGCAGTTGAAGCCCCCAGCCACTCCATTAAAGAATGATGAAACTGTCTCCTCCTGGTTTATATTCTCAGAAACCCAAAGGGGACAGTTTAGTTCTATCCTGTAGTGTCCCTGTGAGTCAGAATTGACTGGACAGCCGTGGGTTGGGTTGGATTTGGTGCACTTTCCCGGGTAATCAAGGGAGCAGCCATTGGAAGCAGCCATAACTCTTGTGTGACATGGATTTTTCACTCTCCACAGCAGCATTGGAGGGCTAGGGTTGTGGGCTGGGCAGTCTCCAAGCAGTTCTTGGACTGTTCTGGAAGGCTCCACTCTCCTTCAGGACTCTGCAGGTGTGCCTCTTTGAAAGCAAGGCTGAGACCAGCCCTGCAGGAGATGAGGAGGCTGGGATGGAAATCAGGCTCAAGGTTACCTAGAAAACTACGTCTTAACTACTGCTATTTGTAGACAGCTTTTCCCGGGGAATTTTATTATTCTTTCCTGACTACCTAACACATGTCAGAATTTGGAAAGTCAAGGAAATCCCCCACTGGGTAAGCTTTATTTTACTTTTAAAAGTGAGTTTCTGGCTCTTCCTGTTTCTGAATTCCAGTAGCTTTGTCTACATAAGAAGACCACTGTGTGGCTCAGAGCAGCCAATCTCAGAATGAAAGGTGTAAATTATGTAGCTGCAGTGTGGTAGAAACTTCAAAACCACATTAGTTCAAAAGAGTCTAAAGGCGGGGACCAAGCGAACCCTTCTGAAGTCTGATAGACTTTCTTTAACCTCTGAAGCTTGGCTGAACTGTGTGTGATTTAGGACCCCTGGTGGTGCAGTAGTTAAAGCACCCAGTAGGTGTTTTAAACCAACTTATGGTCTTGCAAGAGGAAGACATGGCAGTCTGCTTCCATAAAAGATGTACAGGTTTAGTACCCCCCAGGGTTCCCCTGTCCTTTGGGTCACTATGAGTCAGAATCAACTCAACAGCAGTTGGGTTTGGGATTGGGGCTCAAGAAGATGGAGTTGTTAAATCATGTAAATGAATAATTCACTTGGCTAACCAAAAGGGTGGAGGTTCAAGAAGGTTGACGAAAGGCCTGGTGACCTACTTCTGTAAAATGAGCCATTGAACACTCTATGGAGCACAGTGCCACTGTGACACATATGGCATTGCCATGGGTTGGAATCAATTCAACAGCAACTGCTTTTTTCCCCCCCCAAGAAGAACACATTCAATTTGACTAGCAACTAGGAGAACTGTGCATGATTCTGAATCCATCTCCTGATCCCTCACCATCTTTACTGCAGCTTTAAATCACAGACCACAATAGCATAATGCTGAATATCTTCTGCCATAAGACAATATTTATAGCTTGAAGTGTGTGTGTGTGTGTGTTGGGAAGGTGGCTTTGGAGAAACATCTGAATAAGCAATGCATTGCTCTGAAAGCATCTACTCTGAAGTTCAAGAGTTCTCTCAAGAGATCTCCTGCTGAGAAATGTGATGAAGTCCAACAGGTAAGGGCTCTGTGGGCTCTGGTGTCAGGCTACTTGGGTTTGATTTGGGGGGACCAGTTTCCTAGAGGTCAGGAAGTCACACTAGCTGATAACCTCTATTTCTTTACTTGGTAAGGGCGGGCCATAATATCACCTAATTCACAGATTATTATGAAACATCAATGGAAAATTCATGAGAAACACAAATACATTCATCAAGTGTTACCTACTTGTATCCACCTCATACTGTTCACCTTATGAACATAAGGTAATGCATGCAGGTCCATGCAAAAGTACCTATTGCTATATGCAAGAGGTGAAATTCTCATAATGGTACCTTCCTCAAAGGGTTATAGTCAAGAGTAAGTGAGTTGCTACAGGCAAGGTGCATGGCACACGTTACCGTTGTTGTTGTAAGGTGTTGTAAGAGCTGGTTCTGATTCACAGTGACTCGATGGCCAACAGAATGAAGCGCTGACAGATTCTACGCCATCTGAACAATTGTTCTGATACTGGAACCCATCGTTGCAGCCACCAACTCAATCCATCACGTCAAGGATCTTCCCATCTCACTGTCCGTCTACTTTACCAAGCATGGTGTTCTTTCCACGGCCTGGTCTCTCCTGATAATATGTCCGAAGTACATGAGACAAAGCCTCAGCAGGTACTTCTAAGGAATATTCTGGCTGTTCTTCCAAGACAGGTGTGGTTGTTATTTTGGCAATTGGTGGTACCTCCAATATTCTTCACCAGCGCCCTCATCCAAATGCATCCGCTCTTCTTCAGGCTTCCTTATTCGATGTCCAACTTCCCATGCGATATGGTGGTACATAAATGATGACTGTGACTGACCATCTCAACTGTACATAAAGAGCTCTAGGTGAATTACGGAAGAGCACATAACATATTTGTTACTATGTGATCAGAGGTACACTCCTCGATTCTTTTTGCCTATTTGGGTCCAAGTATAGTTTTAACCCTAGTCTCATGAAATTATATTTGAAGGAATCCTAATTGAATGTTGGTTGGGAAACACATTGCAGAATCAGGTAATCACAGAGACAGAATAAATACACAGAGGCCACACCCATACCCCAAAGAATTCCCTGGGCCCTTCCCTCCCTTCTGTAATGAGCCTGCACCACTAGCCCAAGGGGCAGCAATGTGCTGCAGCGCACTCCTATCAACTTGCCAGAATTGATCTTGCACAGGTCTGTCTAGCTCTTCCCTCAGTTTACAGTGGGAGCCCTAAATCCATTTTGCGTCTCTACATGAATTCAGTCTCCATGAAGTTCTTTTTGACTGGCAGGATAAAAAGCTTTGCCTTCAGCCAGAATGAGTTTGAAAGTGGATTGCTGAGATTCCCTTGACCAGGTAATGGAAGGACAATCTCTCCCTCAGTGACTGACCTTCCATCAATATGATGCTGATGGAAAATGGGGAACTAGAGTTGCATAGTCATGAATCATACCCCAATGACAGTGGTTGCAGGACTCCACAGGGGTCGGAGGGTCCCAGTACCAATTCTGTGAGCTTTTCTAATCTGCAATGGTGTATACAGCCGCTATCATGGTCCTTTTCTTGTTTCCATCAGTGTCATGCATGTCTCTGATGAATTGGTCTACCACTGTGGTAGTTACATAATCTGGTGTCAATTTGAGGATTAAGAGTAAAGGGGTGGAGTCTAGTCTGTTAATCATTGCATCGCTAATGAGGCCTCTGTGTTGGCCTGACCTTCTCTAGAGGATTTTGGAAACTCCTGTATTCCTCCCTGGAGGCAAAAGACACACTCTCTCTTGGCTCACTTCCTTGGAGACTCTCTCCCTCCCTGTGAGACATTCCCGAGCAGAAACCACATGAACCTACCCTGATGCAGCCCTGGGAGCTAGAGAAGCCACATGGAGACTCCTGCCAATGCTGAGATGCTTACAACGCCACTGGATCCACAAGACTCCCCACCCATTGGCCTATGATCTTCCTGCATTCGGCATCATAGCATGTTTTTCCGTGAATTTGAAGAGGACTTTATAGATTGGTATCAGACATATGGGCTAATATCAGACTTATGGACTTGATCTGGACTAGGCTGGGATGTTTTCTCAATATTCAATTGCTCTTGTATATAAACTTCTTTCTTACACACATGTGTCTATGAATTTGTTTCTCTAGTCTACTCAGACGAACACAACCACCAATCAAAATTTTGTGATGAATTGCTTTTTCCCCCATGCTCTTTAATTTAGTCAGGTAGCTGTGAATATGGCCTCATGATAGGATGGTCTTCCTCATCTCTATGATTTGTTTTCGTCATCGTCTTGTCTTTGTCCTGCTCAAGAGTAAATAAAGGGATCTCAATAGAATAGATTTACATTTGGGGTTTGTTTTTTTCTTTTCGGATACTTCATGTTCAAGTTAATAGCCTGTAATTGGTCAGAACGGGAGTATTTACACCACAGAAATTGACTAATGTCACAATTAGGGAGTTTTTCTCTGAATAGCCCTTTCTTAAACATTAACCAGCACACCACACTGCACTGTGGTGTCAAGGAAGTTCATCCCCTCTTGAACAAATCCTACCTCCAGAAATTCCCCACAGACTAAGGACTATCGGCCCCTGCAGGCTTCCCTTCAGCCAGCCTACTACCTAGGCTTCTGCTAAGCTGTGGTGCACCTTTTGCTCAGGACAGGAAGAGGCAGGATGATTCCCTATTCCATTTCAGTTTACATACTCAGACACCACCATACTAACACGCATGCTGAAAAGATGCAGGAACTTTTAAAAAATGATAGTATACTTTTAAGAGGAAATCACAGCACAGAAGAGACAAAGGTTGAAACAAATGTTAACTTGGCTTTAAGTCCTAGGTCTGTCCTCAAGGAGAAAACTCGATGCCCTCTCTTTGGAAACGGTACACCTGTGCTCCCCTGGGAGGAGAGTCCACTCCCAGAATGCTTCCTGAGAACTATAGTGTAAATGAATTATCTCCCTCAACTCCTTCAACCCTTGGTAGCGTGAGTATGAGTGTTTATTGCCACCATTAAGCTTGGGAGACAAAGGGGAAATGAGGAATTCTCTGTAAGCTCATGGATGGGGGTGAACATGAATCTGTGAATTCAAGTTTACTTTGCAACATTCCACATCAGTGAGAAACACAGGACTTCCACTTTCCAAACCAGTTGACCTCTAAAAGTAAATAAATACATTTCCAAAGACAAATATAAATTTTTCATCAAAATAGTACAAGCTGAATGAGTGGTTAGTTCTCAACTCTGGTTGCACATTAGAATCACCAGGGGAGTCATTTTAAGACGCTGATGTCTGGGTTCCACCCTAGAGTTGGGCTTGGACCCAGCTATTGTTATTTTTTTTAATACTCCCCAGGTGATTCTCCTGTGTAGTCTGATTTGGAAACCATCATTCTAAATTAATGTTCAGGGAAGAGCAGTTTCATAGTCAGCTCAAGGGGCCACCGTTCTTATGTTAAAACACTATCTTGATTGCCAGGCCAAAGAATTGGTCTTCATTGAGTTCTTTAATTCAGCAGTCCCTGCTGACTAAGGTAAGGAGGGAGATAGATTTCCAGTCCTTTCCACATACACAATTTAACTAGTCATTGATCTTTCCAAGTTATGTAGTGAGTCAGCCATTAACTGCTAAAAAATAGCACATCTGACAAATTTGAGTTTTACGTCTTGCTGCCTTTTCCCCCTTTGACCAAAAAAGCAAAACCCCAAACTCATTGTCCGTGAATCAATGTAGACCCATACCCATACCTTATAGGACAGGATTGTCCCTGTGGGCTTCTGAGACTAATTCTCACAGGAGTAGAAAGCCCCACTTTTCTCCAGTGGAGTGGCTGGTGGTTTTGAACTATAGACCTTGTGGTTCGCAGCCTGACTTGCAACCACTGTGCCACTAGAGCTTTTTCCCCCTTTGAAGTAAGTCCTGTCAAAACCACAAAGTGAACCTGTAGACAGAGTAGGAAAAATTTTGAGACCTGATTAATCTACAATTTGAATCATTGCCATGGCTGTCAGTAACTGTCCACGTCTAGTCTGTCTGTCCATGGCTAGATAGATGAGGGGGTTTTTGTACCAGTCAGTGTTCTTTCTCAGAACTGAAATGCCATATGGTCCAGGGCACTCGAGATACAATCTTTCCTGTTGTCTTCCATTGATAACTGCCGCTAGACATGTCAATAGTCATTCATTCTTGACTAGTAGGAATTACTCCTCTCCAGACCTTTGCCCAGAATTCTTAAGCTCTCCCTCTGATGACCAGCACAGTCCAGACTGGGCTAATAGAGAATTAGGGGGAAGGGAGAGAATGTGAAAAGGAATATTGAGGTGACTCAGAGGGGGAAAAATCAGACAATCATGTTTGGCAGAGTCTACAGAGAGAACAAAAATGGAAAATGCACACTCAGAGGTCTGAGAGGATAAGTGAAGCCCCAAATTGGAGACATTGGCTACTTTCAAGACTGGGATCCACCCACGGCTGCAGCACCTAACTCAACTAGAGGGCAATGGGATTTTGGGAGATGGGGGGTATAAAAGGGAGGCTTGGGGACTTGACCAAAGACTTGGGCTACTCTCAATTGTCAATAGGATCTCTCCTCGCTCTGAAGTTAAATTCATTTCCAGGAGAAAAATTTTCTTTAAGTGTGACGGTCGATGTCTAAATTCTGAATTATTGATTTATATTTGTGGTGACAAGCCCAACTTCTTTGTTTCTCATGTAAAATTTAAAGAAAACACCAAAACAAAAACATTTCAGCTTGGAATACAATCTCTTTGGTTTCCTGAACATATTGAAGTGATTTATCAGATGTTTAAATCTAGTCCCAAACCTAATATATGTTTAGCTATATTTTAATTATTAAAAATTGGGGTATGCGTGAGAAAAAAATTACCTACATATATGTTTTATTTGCATTCAACTCTTCAAAACAACATTTAAATGTTACTTCATTTCAAAAGATCTTTCCAGAATTAAAAAGCAAGAAGTTATATTTTATAAAAAGCAAACGGATTTAAACGCTAAACTGTTTTGATTTGGTGGGATCTTAGACCAAAGAGATGGAATGAATTCGAAATTTGGCAAAATATAGCCTTCCATTTCTGATTTATTCTATCACAGGCAGAAAGCCACAGAGCGTTTATAGGAGAAAACTTTCACATGTATTCTTGATTTATGTACCGCTTTGTTCATATCAAACTGAAACAGAGATTTAGCAAGCATGGAGAGTTTCTGTGCTTTATTTAATGCTTCCAGCCTCCATTTCTCATGGAATCTCATGTCATGGGCTCAAGTTTAGCATTTTCCTAGTGCTCGGCTCTCTTGGGGAAGAGACAGTCCCAGGATATGTCTCGCTCATAGGAATAAGCTGGTGTTGGAGCCACTGACTACCACAGCAAGAATTTATTTCATCATAAACTGTAGTAATCATGAGAGCTGGCTTGTTACATTGGAAGAGGCAGAATATTAAAATTCCTAAGTGGTTTTCCGTGTTAGTTTGTGGTCACCCTTTTTCTCTCTCTGTCTCTATTTGTCTCTGTGTGTCGATCTCTCACTCTGCCTCCCTCCCCGCTCATTCATCTCCCCTCATTTCTACCTGGGAAAGGATACTCTGTGAAATAACAGGATTTCAATTACTGCTGAGTTGACATAAGTCTCACATTTAGGTTGACCACAAACTCATAAACTTAATAATCTTGTTATTAGGATCTTTGTTATTATAAGAAATTCAAACCCAAAAACTAGATTTATGTTTAAGAGGTAAAAAGAAATATCAGCACCAAAAGATACTGCCCTTTTTCATATTTGCTATTGGTAAATTTTGCCTTGTCTTTTTCTTAATCAGTCTCTCTAGAACTTGATTAATTTTCTGCTTTGTATCAAGTGCTCAGCTTTCATTTTACTTGATGCTCTCTTTTTCTACCACTTGCTATTTTACTTGTTGGCACTTTCATCTTATTATTTCCTTCAATTACTTTCTTTGGGCTTAATTGAACTTCCTTTTCTAATTTCTTAAGATGTGATAAGGGTCAGAGCTTTCTTCTTCTCTGAGCATTCATTATTACCAATTTTCTTTTAATCACACCTCTAGTTTCATTTTGCAAATTTTGATATATTGTGTTTTCATTTTCATTCAGCTCAAAATGTTCTCCAAAATTCTTTGTGATTTCTTCCTTAGTCCAGGAAACATTTTTAAATGAGTTTTTAACTTGCGAGCCTTTAGGGATTTTCTGTTATTCATTACGAGTTGAATTGTTCTGCTCAGAGAATAATTGGGTCTGATTTCAATCTTTAAAATGCAGCAATATTGGTTTATGGTCTAGAAGATGATCTGGGTGTTATGAGCTAGAAAATATTCCATGTTCTCTTGAAAAGAATATGTATTCTGCTGCTGTTGTGGGCAATGTTCTATAAATACCAATTAGGTCAGGTTGGTTGACAGTGCTATTCGAGTCTTCTTTATTTTTATTATAATTTTTGTTCCACTTGTTCCACCAATTTCTTAAGAGATGAATATTGAAGTAGGCAGCGATCATGAATATTTGCTTATTTTTCTCTTAGGACTTTTCATCATTTTTAACATTAGGATAGCTTTAGGCTTATAGAAAAGTTATAACGTAGAATAGAGAGCTCGTGTTTTCCTGTATATGTGTACTTAAAACTTAGTTTCCATTATTATTAACCTCTTATTTTGTTAAGGTTCATTGTCACAGCTATGAAACAAATATTGGTACATTACCACTAACTAAATGCTACAGATTATTTAGATTTAATCTGTTTTTCTCCAATATCTCCCCTCCCTCCCCTCCCACCACCCAAATCCTATTTGGAATACCACATTTCATTTAGTTATCCTATCTCCTTACCCTTGTCTGGTCTATGACATTTCATGAGATAGTCTTTGTTTTTAATGGCCTTGACTGTTGTGTTGGCTTATCTGATGTGCTCTTCATGGTTAGACGGGGACTATACAGTTTTGTTTTGTTTTTAAGGTGCCTTGTTAGGATAGTGAGTTGCATCCTGGGCTGATAACCACAAAGTCAGCAGTTTGAAACCACCAGCCACTCGACTGAAGGAAGTTGAGGATTACTACTCTCATGACAATGTTGGATCCTAGGGACAGTTCTACTCTGCCATATAGGGTCTGTATGAGCAGTGGTGGGATAAAAAAAATTAATAACCAGTTTTCTGCCCAAATGACTGTTTAAAGTATAAAAAAATTATATACCAAAAGTAGCTCAATATTTCATACAATTAATGTTTAAATAAGAACATAAAAGGCACACAAAACTAGATTATAAGGAAGAGTTTTAAAATAGTAATGAAAAAATATCAAATATACCTGACAAAAAATAAGAAAACTGTTATTTAAGCTACTTCCATATTGTTTTTTGATTGGCATCCTCATTTGAAACATTCTTTACTTTTATCTGATCATCAACTGTGTAACTGATTCTCAACCATTTTTTCACTGTAGGAGTAGGATCCTATTCCTTTAGAGATGTACCAATTAAATAATAGTCATGGTGCTTGACAGTTTAAAAATAGGTGGCTTCTCTTCTCTGAACATATCATCTTTGAAAAACCCTTTCCACTTCTACTGAATTTACAGCAATTGTTCTGACAATATTTTTAGCTCTTTGAACAATTTCACAAATTTCATAATCCACTCATAACATCTCATGGGAATTTGGGGCCTAACACAAACCTGAAACAAATGACAGAAAGTGTGTCACGCTCTGTTTGATTGACACTTTTTCTCTTGATGTTATATATTTGTTTACTGAAGTTACAAGCACTAGGGAATCATAATATTTCATCAAAATTATAATGAGTTTTATGAAATTAATAAATAAATATTACAAACACAGTTCCATCTAATTCTTTATACTTATGGACAGAATGAACATTACTTTGGGTGCTTAGAATATGCTGTTGCACAGAGGAAGGTTAAATATGACACATACCAGAGGGACTCTGCAGAATTCAGCCCAGGAGAGTTGCTTAGAGGGAAATTCAACACTGCAGGACTGCAGGAAGAGCATCATAACGATAAGTAGGCACAGACCCACAAGGTTTTGAGGGGCTGGGGGCTTTTGGCTGACCACAGTGGAGGCCGGCTAGGGCTTGACCTTAGCCCCACCACTGTCTCAGCCAGAGCCAGGACCATTTGGAGCCTGTAAGGGGGCTTAATTTCAACTATCCAACTTTGAAAAAAAGGAGAAAATCATGAGAGCAGCTAGGGGAAAACAAGCAGTCACATATATAGGTTTCCAAATAAGAATATGCTCAGATCTATCAGTGGACACTATGAAGAAGCGGAGTGGAGTAACATATTCCAAAACTTGTAGGAAAATAATGCAAACTCAAGAATAATCTACCCAGCCAAATTATCAATCAAGATAGACGGAGAAGTAAGAGTCCTCTCAGACAAGGAAAAACTCAAAGAATATGTTAGAAGAAACCCAGCCCTACAAAAGGTCCTTGCTGACCCAGTATGGGCAGGAGACTCACCAGGCATAAATAAGCGATGGCCACATAGAACAACCTCACCCAGAGGGCAACAAAGAGAAAACAGACCCCAAGATAGCATTGGCTTAAGGATGGAAAGAAGTAAAAAATGAAACACACACACGCAAAACACACTAATGAGAAAGGGAAGTGGGCAAACACCTAACACAAAAGGTATAAGATGACATCACAGAGACCACAGATGGAGATAATAACCCTGAATATCAATAGCCTGAACTCAGGCATTAAAAGACTGAGACTAGCAGACTGCCTTAGAAAACACAACCCATCAATCTGCTGCCTACAGGAGACACATCTCAAAGATAGAGGCTGAGATCAAAGGCTGGAGAAAGGCATACCAAGCAAAAAACAATTCCAAAAAGCGGGGATTGCAATCCTAATCTCAGATAAAATTGACCTCAAAGTGCAAACCATAAAAAGAGATGAGGAACACTTTTTAATGCTCAAGGGAATGATAGACAAAGAACCACTAAGCATTGTAAACATATATTCCCCGAATGAGAGACCCGCTGAATACGTCAACCAAACACTCCAAAAGATGAAAAAAGAAATCACAATTATAGTGATCAACAATTATAGTGAGTGATTTCTATACACTGCTCTCCAAGAAAGATAGATCACAGGAAAAGAAACTCAACAAGGAGGCTAGAGATCTAAACACTACTAATAGACAATTTGACCTGATAGATATTTACAGAGCTTTTCATCCAAATAAAAAAAAATTCACATTCTCCTCAAGCCAACATGGCACATATTTGAAGATAGACCACATGCTGGGGCATAAGGCAAATCTACATAAATTTAAGCACATTGATATCATAGAGACCGCTCTCTCTGAGCACTGTGCCATAAGGCTGCAAATCAACAAAAGACGAAGAAAACAAGAGCAAGCAATTGGAGGATGAATAACTCTCTACTGCAAAAGGAGTGTGTACTGGCACAGATCAGAAATGAAATTAGGAAATTTCTAGAAACCAACGAGAATGAGCACACTATGTACCAAAACTTATGGGACAAAGCAAAGGCAGTTATAAGAGGAAGTTTCATAGCAATACATGCACACCTGAGAAAGGAGGTGAGACTTATGATTGATATGCTGGCATAAAATTTACAACAACCAGAGTAGAGTCAGCAGGACAATCCTACTAATAGCAAAAGAAAAGGAATTATAAAAATCAGGGCTGAAATTCAGGAGAGGGAAAATAAGAAAACTATAGAAAAAATTAATGCTGCTAAAAGTTGGTTCTTTGAAAGGATAAACAGACTCGCCAGACCACTGGCAAACCTAACGAAAGAAAGTAGGGAACAAATTTCAATAGCAAGAATAAGGGATGAAAGAGGGGACATTACAACAGACCCTAATGAAATCAAAAGGACAATTACACAGTACTACGAGAGATTGTACTCCAATGAATTCGACAATTTGGAAAACATGGACAAATTCTTGGAAAAACAATCCCTCCCTAGACTATCCTTGATGGACGTCAAGAATCTCAACAGACCCATAGCAATAAAAGAAATAGACAAAGTTATCAAGGGATTACTGACAAAAAAATCCCCTGGACCAGATGGCTTCTGGAGAATTCTACCAAGCATTTAGGGAAGAACTAACACCAATCCTACACAAATTCTTCCAGAACACAGAAAAAGATGGCAAACTCCCGAACTCCTTCTATGAAGTTAGTATAACTCTGATACCAAAACCGGGCAAGGATCCCACAAGAATCAAGAACTATAGACCAACATCCCTAATGAACATCAATTCAAAAATCCTTAACAAAATACTAGCCAACAGAATACAAAAGTATATAAAACAAATAATTGACAACCAATTGGGATTCATACCAGGGATGCAGGGATGGTTCAACATACAAAAGTATTATTCATCACATTGACATGAAAAACTATAAGAACCACATGATAATATGGATAGATGCAGAAAAGGCATTTGACAACATCCAACACCAATTCCTGTTTAAGACACTTGAGAAGAGAGGAATGGAAGGAAAATTCCTCAAGACAAAACAAACTACATATGAAAAATCAACAGCCAACGTGGTAGTAAATGGAAAAACGACTAACACAATCCCACTGAAAAAGGAAACCAGGCAAGGATGCCCCTTGTCCCCAATCTTATTTAATATCGTGCTGGAGGTGTTAGCTAACAGCATAAGGCAAAGAAGAGACATCAAAGGTACTCATCTGGGGAAGGAAGAGGTGAAACTATTGTTATTTGCAGATGATATAATTTTATATATGGAAAATCCCAAAAGTTCCACAAGGGGAGTACTGGAAGCAATAGAGGAGTTTGGCAGAGTGGCAGGATACAAGATCAACAAACAAGTCCATTGGACTGTTATGCACATCG
>NW_022103915.1:45132506-45134126 GCF_000313985.2 Echinops telfairi
AATTGCCCACTGAGCAAGTGGGCAAACGACCAGAACAGAAGTTTCACAGGGGCAGAAATCCGAATGGCCAACAAACATCAGAAAATGTTCCCGATCTTTAGCCATAAGAGAAATGAAAATTAAAACAACAATGAGATACCACCTAACACCCTCAAAGATAGCCCAATTCAAATAATCAGAAACCAACAAGTGTTGGAGGGGCTGTAGGGAGACAGGAACTCTCATCCACTGCTGGTGGACCTGTAAGTATGCACAGCTACTATGGAAATCAATCTGGTGCTATCTAAAACAGATGGAAATAGAGTTACCATATGACCCAGCAATCCCCCTACTGGGCATATACCCAGAAGAGGCAAGAAACAAACCAAGGCCAGACATCTGTGCGCCAATGTTCACAATTGCAAGGAGTTGGAAACAACCCAAATTTCCATCAACTGATGAGTGGATTAAAAAGCTGTGATATAAAAAAAAAAAAGCTGTGATATATACATACAATGGAGTATTACGTATCGCTAAAAAGCAGTGATGAATATATGAAGCACATCGCTGCATGGGAAAAACTGGAGGAAATCATGCTAAGCGAAGTAAGTCAAGCACAAAAGGACAAGTACAACATGAGTCCGCTAAGGTAAGCTTTAAAAAAAAATGCAAAAGGAGCATAGGGAAAAAGCTACTGTATACAAACATTCCTGGGGTGAGGACCAGGTAATATGGCAGGGACTGGCCCAAATACAGGGACATGTATGGTACACAACTAAAAAGGAGGTGGGGAAAAGAAATAATAATAATAATAATAATAAAGTAATGGGTAGTGGGGGCACAGGGCACTAACCCACCCAAGGGGAGTGTATTGCTTAAATCTCCACAGGGAAAGAGGGACCAGACTTCAACCCAGTGCTCCAAAATGTGAATGCAACCTGCTGGCGTGCAGTAGGGAACCAGTGGAGAGGTCTGGGGGGCAAGCCCCAATCCCAACTACTACCTGGACACCTGCCCCTCTCCCCAGAAGAATTTATTTCAAAGGATGGCATTGAAGCTGCAGCTCCATGAGAGGGATATATCTGATCGGAGCACATGGGAGCAGATGAAGGGGGAGCAGGAGAGAGTGGAGCACAACCTGGCCCACCAGGCAATGAGCATGATGTTCCAGATTAGAGCAGCCAGTCCACAGAGAGTGCCACATGGTTGGCCCCACTATGAGACATGACGTCCTTCACTGACCCATAGCCCTACAGGGGACAACACCGGAGACACAGTGTGGGAATTGCGCCCAATCTGATCCTGTCACACTGAGGCAAAACACTAAGGGGGTGCAATAGAACAGCAAGGGAACAGAGTGGCAAGGTCCCCAGGGAAGACTGAAGGTGGACTTTGGGGCCAGGGCGTGGTGCTCCAACAGACTGGACTGGAAAACACTCCTAAAGGCCAACAAACAATATTTGAACTAAGTATAAGCTTTTCTTTCTTGTTGTGTTTTGTTTTGTTTTTTGTCAGTGGTTTGTTGCTGTTGCTTTGTTGTATATTGTTCCTTGGTTTTGCTCTGTCTTATTTTTGTGCGTGTTATTATCTCTGCAGGTCTGTCTAAATAAGATAGGCTGGATGAACAATCTGGAGGAGAAA
>NW_022103915.1:45135264-45165195 GCF_000313985.2 Echinops telfairi
CAAGTCTGGCTAGACCAGAGGATGTACACTGGTACAGATAGGAACTGGAAACACAGGGAATCCAGGGAGGATGATTCCTTCAGGACCAGTGGTGTGAGTGGTGATACTGGAAGGGTAGAGGGAGGGTGGGTTGCAAAGAGGGAACCAATGACAACGATCTACATGTGACCTCCTCCCTGGGGGATGGACAACAGAAAAGTGGGTGAAGGGAGATGTCTGACAGGACAAGATATGACAAAATAATAATTTATATATTATCAAGGGTTCATGAGGGAGTGGGGAGTAGGGAGGGAGGGGAAAAACAAGGAGCTGATGCCAAGGGCTTAGGTGGAGAGCAAATGTTTTGAGAATGATGAGGGCAATGAATGTACAAATGTGCTTTCCACAATTGAGGTATGTATGGATTGTGATAAGAGTTGTACGATTTTTAAAAAATGGGTAAGGAATATAAATTTGTGATTTCCTTGTGTGTTGAAAAAAAGTTTCTAAAAGGTCCATCATCCTACAGAATAAATAAAGGTCAGTTATCCTGGTTACCTCAGACTGGGTCTACAAAGCAATGACTGAATCACCTGCAGATCCAAGTCGAGCCAAAGAGAAATTCAGTTGGCAAGAAAGTGCTGGATTGCCTTAACATATTTTCAAATATCATAGATTTGAATCTACCCAAACCAACAGGAAATTAAAATTCACTGAAAATTACTCTACCAAGCCTCACAAACCAGAATGAGGCAAATATGAGACGATGAAATGTCAAGATTGATTTGTGAGTCCTTGGCTCATGAACTTTTTGGTTACCCCCCCCCCACTTTTCTTCTCTTCGTCGGTTTATTCTAAACTTTTCACAAATTAGGACAAATGACGCCTGACTATACCTATTCTTTCTACAGACACTGAGAATGTCTCAATGTCCTTCTCTATTTCTCCTTACACCTCTCTCGCCTTCCTGTCCTTTCCACTTCTCTGACTCCTTTCCCCCCTTGATCCTTTTCATTAAACATGCCTTTATCAAGTGTCCACTCTGCGTAAAATGCAATTTTTCTCAAGCTTTTTAATCATGACCCACAGTAGGAACCACATTTGACATCAAAGTCCCGCACATGCACATACTTTACTAAACTCTCTTCTTCACCTGGCACAGTGCAGCATGACATTCTTGATTCTCTTCTATTCCGTTCTTATTCATTTACTTCTCTCGTGTGTGTAAAGGCCACTAAAAACATTCCTAACCCACAGTTGGACTATTACCTGTATTGGAAAAATGCTGCTTGGAGGGCTATTACAAAACCCCAACTCACTGCTATGAAGCAGATGCTGGCACGGTGACCCTACAGAACAGAGTGGAACTGCCCCTGCGCTGCGTTTCTGAGCCTGGAACACTGTCCAAGAGCAGGCGTTTCATCTTTCTCCCACGGAGCAGCTGGTGGCTCCTCACTGCCAACTTCTCCGGATCACAGCCCAACGTACAAACCCTGCGCTACCAGGGCTCTTCTGGGAAGGCTATTCAGACTTGAAAAGCAAACTTCCTCCCTTCTCAGAGCTCAGGGTCTGATTGGAAGATTAAGGCAGGGTCTCCAAGGACTACAACCTGAGGTATGGGCAGTTTGTATACTTCCTTGAGTACCTGAAATATAGGAAGTGAGAGTTTCAAAGCAGAGAGGGTTTGTCTAGAAGTAGCTATGAAGCGATGCCTAGAAGAGGTAAGATTTGGGTCAAGACGTGGAGGATGACTAGGCTAGGCCTCACACTAAAATTATGTCCTTAGAACAGTTTGCTTTGGGAGACACAGGCTCTGGATGTCAGCCCCCCAACTATGGCCCCAAGAGCCATACTCCAGTGTGTGAAAAAATGCTGTTTTTATCACCATCAGTGGGCAGAGTGTCATCTACATAGAGGCAACTACCCCGGGGCATGAGAGTTAGATGTTCTCCACAGCATGGCCAGCCCACCTGGAGCTCATAAATGCCACGTGGAGTGTGGCCCCAAGGCCTTGTCACTTTCATCTCAGGGTATTTCTAGGCCAAAGCCCCAAACCATCACACAGTGTAGTGTCGTTTTGACAAAGGTAACAGGCTCAGTCTGAGAAGGAAGATAACAAATCAATGTCATGGGCTTAAATATAAGTCAACTCTGGTGATTATCAGTTGAGCAGTCACTCAATGGCTTGCTTCTGTTTGCCATCTGTAAAGGCCTAGAAACAGGACCATCCTTATATGGTTGTTTGAGAATCAACTGAGTTAAAATCCATACAGTGATGATAGCAAGGCCCGGCACAGCGCACACTATGCAATCATATGCTAATTAAATGAAGTCGTCACTGCTTCCATTTATTATACACCTTCTATATTGGCTACTGTGCAAGCTGCTTGAGGTATGCTATCTAATTTGATGTTCACATCAACACGATAGGATAGAATTATTAACTTAAAGAAAAAGAAAACGGGACCTAGAGAACACAATTTTTCCAACAAAAGACAGTTAGCAAATGGTAATGCTTTAATTAGAAACTGATTGTTTTACCCATTATACTTAGACCAGCTGAGTTTTTTTATAGTAAGTTAACTATCACACGATTCCTGAGTCAAATCTGTAATATTATGGTGCGTCTCTGCCCTGTCCCTTCCATTCTACTCTCCACCTTCCTCTTTAAACCCGTTCCCCTGGCATCACCTCAGACAGACACGGACAAGTTCATGTGTGCTGGAGCAGAACTGTGTTCTAGAGAGTATTTCACAGCTAATTCTTCAGAAGTAGACTGCCAGACACCCGAGGAAGTACCCATCCCCCCAAATGGATTTCCCCCCAAAGATATGCATTTAAATATTTAACAAAACAACCTTATCACCTTCAAAGGACTCTCCATCACACTTAAGACATTTGTCAAATCTGCGCTTGTATCCTTGGAAACAGTATTCAAACTCATCTGTTTGGATGGATGGCTGACAGCACCTTCCTCATTTTTCTTCACCTCCTCTACATCATCAAATCACTGTCTTTTCAAGTCTCTCTTCATCAGCAGAAACAAAAAGGAGTCGCACAGAGCGAGCTCAGGTGAGTAAGGTGCATGGGGCAAGAGAGGCATTTTGTTGTTTGCGCACTGAGATGTCTAGGTGAGCAGGTGCATTGTTGTGGTGGCAAAGCCAGTTCCCCGTCTGCCCCAAATCAGGTCTTTTTTGTCGCACACTGTTACCCAATCTTTTCAGAACCTCTAAATAGAACATTTAATTAACAGTCTGACCTGGTGGAACAAACCCCAAATGCACTATGAGTTGACATTTTCATTCATTCAGGAAGTTGACGGACATCCAGAACAAGGTTTGTCATCAATCAACACTTCACCTTTTTTGAAATGAGAAAAGGACGCGTACACTTGAGTTTTTCCCATAGCGCTGTCCTTGTAAGCTGTGCTCAACATCACAACAGTTCCTACAGCATTTTTCCCAAGCAGGAAACAAAAGCTCACAGCCGCATGCTGTTCTCTTAAATTGGCCACCATAAAAAACGAGGTTCAAGCAAAGTTGCTTAAAAAAAAAAAAATTTAACTGTGACCAGAGAGAGCCTTCCCAGGCAATGCCACTGAGTGCACTAACTTGCCTAGCAGGGAAAATGCATACTATGAAAGTTCCACTCTACCAAGCGCAATTCTGGTTTTGCTTTTTTGGGGGGTTACACCCCTCATAGGCACACCCATCTTTATCTCATTCATAATAGCAAGATGATGGAAACAACCTAAATGTCCATAGGTGGCAGAACAGATAAAGAAACATTGGTACATACACACAATGGGATACTATGCAGCATTTAAGAATAATGATGAATCTGTGAAACCCCTCGTGACATGGATGAAACGGGGGGCCATTATGCTACGTGAAATTAGTCAATCAGAAAAAGACAAATATTGTTTGAGACCACTGTTACACAATTTTTCTTTCAGGTTTTTCACATGAAAAGAACCTGTCTTTGTTGGCTGCCCGGGGTAGGGAAGGAAGAGAAGAGAAATTTCAGTGGGGTAAAGGGGAAGACAATGTCCGACACGAGGGAGATGGACAAAAAATGATGAAAAAAGAGTAAGTTATTTGGAGGTTTGATGAGGTGTTGAAGGTAAAATTGATGATCTTCTCCATAAACCTTTACAATACAAAGGTTTAAACAGAAAACGAAATGCACAGACCTAGATGGAGGCTATCCCAAGAACAGAAGCTTCCCATTTTATTTAATGAAGGTTTCTGGTATTGCGGGGAGGCTGGGGGTGGGGTGGGGAGCTAATAGCAATGAGTACAAGAAAGAAGAAAATAGGGTCGCGGGGAGGAGATGAGCCAGCCAGGGTGCAGTGTAGCAATGATGAAACATACAACTTTTCTCTAGTTCCTAAATGCTTCCTCCCCCCCTACTATCATGATCCCAATTCTACCTTATAAATCCGGCTAGACCAGAGGATGTACACTGGTACAGACAGGAACTGGAAACACAGGGAATCCAGGGCAGATGATCCCTTCAGGACCAGTGGTGAGAGTGGCCATACCGGGAGGGTGGGGTGGAAAGGGGGAACCGATTACAAGGATCTCCATAAAACCTCCTCCCTGGGGAATGGACAACAGAAAAGTGGGTGAAGGAGGACGTCGGACAGTGTAAGATATGACAAAATAATAATAACTTATAAATTATCAAGGGTTCATGAGGGAGTGGGGAGTAGGGAGGGAGGGGTAAAAAAGAGGAGCTGATGCTAGGGGCTTAGGTGGGGAACAAATGCTTTGAGAATGATGAAGGCAACGAATGTACAAATGTGCTTTACACAATTGATGTATGTATGGATTGTGATAAGAGTTGTATGAGCCCCTAATAAAATGATTTAAACAAAAAGGAAAAAAGAAAATGATCTAAAATTGATCGTGGTGATGATTGCACAACTCTTCTTACTATGACTGAACTATTGAGCTTCTTAATATGACTGATTGTATGATATATATGAAGTACAGTGAACCCTCGTTTATCACAGTTAATCGATTCTAGACCCTACCGTGATAAATGAAATTCCGCGAAGTAGGATTCCTTATTTGTAAATCAAATATTTTTGTAGTTAAAGCATAGAGGACATGAAAAAACAGCCTATAGTCACCATTACACTCGTATTACCCAATTTATTAAACGAAAAAGGGAAAATACAGTAAAACATTTTGGACGTTACAATTATCATTTATTATTTATTATATTATTTATGGCATCAAGCGTGTACAGTATGAGCCAATCAGTGGCAGTAATGACAGAGCATGTGCTGTTACGCAAAAACCGCAATAGAGTGAAGCCGCGGAAGTCGAAGCGCGAAGTGGTAAGGGTTCACTGTATATGCTAATAAAACACAAAAATAAAATACTGTATAAAGGTTTCTATGATGTTATAGCAATAAAAATGTATCTGCATCGTTGAATGGGAACTATATTTCTCAGTCGACTTTTACTCAAGTCACAATGAAAAGTTGAATAAGACGAAGAAAACTGCTCAGGTAGCTCTAAAGCATAACAAGCTTTGAGAGTCATATTTAATTTAGTGCTATCTCAGGTCCTCACGCCTCCTTTCCCAGACACCTGAGATGAAAACACCGAAGGCAATGGCACAAGTCACCCAGTGTGCCGAGGGAAAGCCCTGGTATTCAGAACCCACCCACTCCTGCCCCTCCCTCCCCCGAGAAGCTGAATACAGAAGTAGGTCAATCACAAATTTGATGCAATTCTTAGACATTGTGCCTACCCTTAACAACTCCACTGTTCACTGGTTCCTAATAATCATCACACTATCAAAAGTGTTCCAGGACCTAGGGAGCGTCTTGATCGTGACCCAGCATTTTGTGACTCGTCGGTATTAATCATTCCTTCTGGTTAAACTGGCTTGGACAGAGCCCAAAGGGACACTATTCTTTTCTGTAATTGTGAGGAAATGCAAGGGATGCGACTTTCGGGCCTGTTCCCTACCGAGTAGAACCAGGCTGAGAGCAGAGAGGAGGTGAGAGTGGACCCAGCCCTGCTGCTGGTGCCCATTCCAGGGCCAGCCTGTGAGCAGCCCTCATGTGTGTAGCTCAAGCGGAGCTTTGGATGCCTTCACACAATCCACACGTAAGGAAATGAAAACACTAAAGTGATTTTCTTTGACATCTTTCCCCAAGTTCCCCTTCCATTATTATTGTAAGAAATCTCAGAAAGAACACCGAATTAGGCATTACATGCAGTCCTCTCTGGAGGAGACTTGGAGGTATGGATCCTTGGGTTGATGGTTACCAAGTTTCTTCCTAACCTAGCAAACTCCATGCCTATACAGTGAACCCTCGTTTATGCGGTTAATTGGTTCTAAACCCTACCGTGATAAATGAAATTCCGTGAAGTAGGATTCCTTATTTGTAAATCAAATATTTTCATAGTTAGAGCATAGAGGACATGAAAAAACAGCCTTTAGTCACCATTACACTCGTATTACCCAATTTATTAAACGAAAAAGGGAAAATACAGTAAAACATTTTGGACATTACAATGATCATTTATTATATTATTTATGGCATCTAGTTTACAGTATTACATATTTCACATACAGTATTATTATACATAGTTCTTACAAATACTGTAATCAATAGCCTATGAAATGACTTAAGGGATGTACTCTACAGGTGGGTCGCCGTCTTTTTCCTCTGAAGGAGCGGGTGTAGGCAGTGGGTGCTGTTACTCAAAAACCGCGATAGAGTGAAGCCGCGGAAGTTGAAGCGCGAAGTGGTGAGGGTTCACTGTACTTCTCTAGCTAGATAATAAAATCAGCTAGTTGACTTCAAAAGCCAAGCTACCATCTCTAGCCAGAATTGCAATTTACCAATTGGCTGTTGGCCTGGTCATGAATAAAGACACAGAATTTTCTCCACTTGGAACGGCTGTCAAGGTCCCAGCAAGAAAACTCTCAAAACCAAACTCTCAACCATTGAGTCAATTCCCACTCAGATGGCAAACTCAGAAAGGGTGATGGAAGACGATTTATGAAGAGATGATTAGAGGGGGGTGAGTAAACTTACAAAGGACAAGGAAGCGCCCTGGGCTCACCACAGCACAACTCCCTTTCCACATTCGGTCCTAAAGAGGAAGCTGTTTCCAGAGCCTGGTGAGAGCTATCATCACAGGACCTGTGGCTGTTAGTCAGGGAGGCAGCCACTGCCAGCCCACAGTCCAGCAGGTAGGATGGAGGAGTCAATATACCAGCCTTCCTCTCCTCTACCCTCTCATCTCCCACTGTGCCTCTTGTTGGCTGAACCCTCAGGAAACCAAGGGACAAGAGACCTACCTGATGCAATCGTACAGGTATGCGAAGAAGGGTAGAGAGTAGAAAGTATCCAGCCAGGCTGGACAGAGTCCCAGCAAAAGGACAACACCTAGTATATGCCTATAGAGCACACACTCCCGCACTGTGTCGTGATGCCTGCTTCTGAAACTCGGCAAGGCACCCCAACACACACGATCAGTGGTAAAAACCTAGGCATTTCTCAATGCTTATTTTTGTTACTCAAAAAGACAAACAAACCAAAAAAGCTTGCTGCCATCGAGTCAATGCTGACTCATAGCAACCCCCTGTGGGTTTCCGTGACTGCAAATCTTGCAGGGAGTAGAAAGCCACGTCTTCTCCTGCTCAGCTGCTGGCGGTTTTGACCTGCTGACCATGTGGATCACAGCCCAACTCGTAACCATGACGCCACCAGGCATCCTTTTGTTATTCAAAGGGAAATTAAAAAAAAAACAGCAGCTGTTCGATTATTAAGGGCTGAGTAAATAAAGCAAGTGAGCAACTTCGAGGATCCCTGGCAGTGCAAATGCTAAACGCTCAGCCTTTAACGGAAAGGTTAGCGGTTCGAAGCCCACCCCCACCCACCCCGGCCAGGGGCTCTTCAGCAGGGAAGACCTGGTGACTTACTTCTGTGAAGATGACAGTCAAGAAAACCCTATGGGGCCGTTCGATCCTGTCCCCTGGGATTGCTCAGCACCAGAACTGACTGAGTGGCACTCAACAACAAGAAACGGAGGACAGCTGTGGCTCAGTGGAACAATGTTTCCCTTCCATGGGGCAGACCCGGCTGGATTCCTGGTCAATGCACTTCCTGCATGGCCACTGCAGACCTGAGAGTGGAGACTGAGCTTGTTTTCTCTGAAACTGGGTGGGTTTCAGCAGAGCAAGACTAGCAAGAAGACTCTGGGGAGCCACTTCCCAAAAGCAGCCATTAAAAACACTACAGGTCACAAGGGTCTGATCTCAGAGGACCGTCGGGGGTGCAGCATCTCCTTCCATTGTCCCTGGAGCGGCCACGAGCGGATTTCTCAGGCTGCCTCCAGGTCCATGCTTTGGTGCATTCGGCTCCAGCTGCAAAGCCACGTGGCTCTCCTGGAAAGTCCAATGGTGTCCGCCTGCTCACTGTTGATTTTCCTCTCTCCTCAGCTCCTGCAGGGCGGAATGTCAGTGAATGGCAGGGCGCCTGCTCACCAAGGAGCTGGCTGATTGCTTGGGAAACCCATCCCTCTACTGGAATTTAATAAAAACCACCCACCAGACTCAGGGTGGGGGCTCTTGCTCTTCAAACTATTATTTTCTGAGAGAGAGAGAGAGAGAGAGAGAGAGAGAGAGAGAGAGAGAGAAAGGAGAGAGAGAGGAGAGAGAGAGGAGAGAGAGAGAGATACACCTGTTGAAGAAAAAAACAAAGAATTTAGTAATTCAGGGATGAAAGAAAAAGTGTTTTTAACTTTTGACTAATAATTTCACTCCCTTGCTCAAAACTCCTGGATGATGTTCACTGCCTAGGAATCAACATTCGAATGCATCAGCCTGAGCTTTGGCCTCAGGTTTCTTACCAAAATGTCCTCACTCTTCCGTCTACCCTGCTTCTGTCCAACTGAGTAGCTTCATGGGTGTTTCCTGGGCAGTTCCAGGTATGTTCCCACCCATAATTTCTTCATGCTGATTCAGACCAGGAGTGATGTTGGCCCTCAGGGCATGTTTAACAGAGTTTGGAGAACATCTTAATTTTCTCGACTGGCGAGAAGGTTGTATTGGCCTCTTAACGGGTAGAGGCCCCAGGGATGCTGCCAAACATCCCACAATGCACAGAATGGCCCTCACAACGGAGAATTGCCGGACTCTAAGAAATCCTGCTGGAGACTGAGCTTGTGTTGTCCCCCTCAGTCTCCACCTCCAAATCCTCTCCATTCATCCATATCTAGGCTTCTGTTGTCCAATGTAGCGGCCTTGAACTCTGGCTTGTCCTCATTGAGATATGCTATAAGCATCAGATACACACCCAACTTAAGACTTAGTATAGAAAATGGAATGAAAATATTTTGGGGGGTAATTTTAATATTCATTGTATTGTGAGGGGACAATACTTTAGAGACTGAGCAAAACAAAATACACTATCAAAATAAATATTTTACCAGACATTATTTTGTGGCTTTGTGAAAATTTAAATTACATAGGTGGCATGCATTATATTTCGATTAACAGCAGGGTCTCTCAGTCCTGGAGGAATTATCTCATTGAGACATTGTCTTACTGTGGACACGCTATCGGGAGAGGCCAGTCCCTGGAGAAACACAGAATGCTTGATGAAGGTCAGCAAGAAAGAGGGAGCTCTTCAAAGTGGATCGCAGCGGCTGCAGCAACGGACTTCAACGTACCAGTCACTGATGCAGAAGCAGGCAATAGCTCGTCCTGGATCGGGTCACTCCGAGTCGAAATTGACTCCATGGCAGGTCTTAGGTTGGGTGTGGCTGTGGGCTCACCATGAGTGAGATCCAACTCAACAGCCACTAACAACAGTGTTCTAGGCAGAGCATTGACAAACGTTTTCTGTGAAGTCCTTTCTTCTCCTTCTGTTCATCTATCTTTCTTACCATTCTCCTCCTCCTTCAGCCCAGGAAGAACCCAATATAAAGCTGGAAGACCATAGAAAGGCAGGCCCCAGCCCATTCAGCTGGCGGGTTGTAACTTACTGGGCCCATGAGGTCAATGGCTCTCAAGAAGCAATCTTTCCTTCCTCTGTTCGTCACAGCGGACTACTTGACCTCCTAGCACCAATCACGTCCTTCCTCTGATAACAGGCATTTGTAGCTTAGTCGCAGCCCCAGCTGAACCCATTGGCTCCTAGCTACAAGAGGACACAATACCTCACACCAAGCATGGTACCCAAGGTCTGGCTAAATCCTCACCCTGCCCTGGATGGTACAGCCAAACTCGGAGGAGTCATGTGATCATGAAAGTGTTCAATGGGACACAGTGTTTTGCTGTGAACCTACCTCTCTATTATTATGTTTTTATATGAATAATTACTCTAGGTGTTCAAAATTAAGTATGTATTGATTTGTAGAGATGAGAGGAATATGAAAATGATTTCTGCCATTCTTATAGTTAGGATTACCTTTAAGAACCCAAGTTTTTTATTGAGTTGAATTAGAAAGTCTATAGAATTCTGGTCTGCTGCTTCCAAAAATCTGATTGTTTTTCCAGTGAGTTACACACACGCATAAATGTGTGTATGTTGGCAGCTGAGAATAACAGAGTATTATTTTAAGTTCTGAATTCCTCTCAAGTGGGAATGAAGTGTTCTCCTGACCCTTCCTCCACTCAGTATTACTGCCGACATCTGCAACTAATTGATGATCTATAAGTCAAAACTGTGACCAATGCAAAAAACCTTGAGCAAAGCCTGCCTGGGCTCCACTGACCCTTCTTAATGTCTTTCAGATTACGAGTAAAACAAGTCACCTTTTGACTGTTCGACTGAGTATCAAACAGTAGCGGCGAGTCTTTATCAAACATCAACTAATATAATCAGATAACATGCTTACCGGTGAAAATCTAATTTAGAGCATTTAAAAAATTCATTTGGATTGTTTAAACCTAGACATGTGTTGAACAGTATGGAGGATGATATTGTCAGCATGCAATGCAATCTGCTAAAGTAACATTTTTAAGTTCACAAAATCCAATGGTGAGCGCTAGCATACCTTTGCCATTAATGAAGGACACTTGAGGAAAGCATAGGACAAGCTGACATGGTGTTTGGGAGATGTCTTGGTAGTATGTGAGGACAAACAGCCACGTGTTGTCTGAGGGAGGCGGGGCTCGTGTACAACCTCACTGAGCCCTCGTCTGTAAAATGGAGACAGTGAGGTTTTCCTCGCAGGGGTCCGGTGAGGATTCAACTTGACAGAGTTTAAAGACATGCTGGACGCATTGTCCACTAGGTGTTACATTACAAACAACAATACCAAAAGCTATAAAATAAACAGCAATAGGCAAACATAAGGAATAACACCTTGACATGCTGTGAAATCTCTAAGTCCTGGTCTTTATAAGGAGTCCTGGTGGCACAGTGGTTAGATGCTTGGATCAGAAATCTTAGCAGTTTAACTCCACCCCCTGCCCTGTAGGAGAAAGATGGGACACTCTGCTTCCACAAAGATTTCCAGCCTGGGAAATCCTATGGGGCAGTTTGACTCTGTCAGAATCTACTTGATGGCAAAGGGCTTAATAGGTCATGGGTTTGTTCTCCTATTTGTGTGTGTTTACAGAGTGGCCTGCCTTGGGTTCATCGAAAGAATGGTTGACCAGTGAGTCTCTGGTCCACTCCTCTGGGTGCCCCAATGCAAGGCTGTCCACACAAGGAACATCTTGCTTCCAACTCGGGGTTCAGACATGGCTGTGTGTTTTCCCGGCCCACTGTCTATACTTTTCAGACCAGCTCTCCCCCAACAGCCAATCAGATCACCTGAACTGTCAGCTTCATCCCCTCAGGAGGATGACTGCTTGTCTTGTGAGATTCCCCCAGGGCAGAGCTGACATTTTCTGTCACCCCACCCCATGAACACCCTCTCAAAGAGGCAGAAACAGGCAGGGTCTTTTTACCTGCTGTGGTCAAAGCAAAGAAGACATGGATGCTTTATTTCCAAAATGCAGTTCTGTTTTCTCATAATCCAACTCATTCCAAAAATGAATTTGCTGTGATAGATGATTATGTATTGCACAGTGTTAGCAGTCTCGAGGATGGTGATTAGGGTATAGACTCCCACCCCCACCCCCGCGTGATGCAAGCTCTAGGATGGGCATTTGCTTCATGGGAGACCTGTGCTCCCACCTCAGCTGCTTTTTCTTAGCTCTGAGACACTAGCCTGTGAAACGAGGTGGCCTGAGAGCCAGGAACCTCTGCAGATGAAGGATCCCCCAGCTAGTCAGGGAGCCAATCTCCTGGGCAGGAGGCTGATTCCTTCACCTCCCTCCTTTGGCATTGACAAGTGAGCCAATTCTGGAGGCAGGTGTGTGTACTGATGACAGGTCTGTGCCAAAGTCCACTCAGCCTGTTCCAAAGGCCCCTCTGGCACGGCCACTACTTGTACTGAAGACAAAGCCACCAAGGAGCACAATTATCTGGGACCACACTTGGGAGGTCTGCTGTCTCTCACACCTGAAGCTGTTGATGGACTGGGCCAGCTCTCCTCATGATCTGGGTGGGGTGTGTCCATGAAGCAAACACATATCAGTGGTGACCGGTACACATATACACAAGTTGCACACACTCACAGTAACACTCATATGCACACTCATTCCTGCCTACCGAGTTTCCCCGAAAGTATGACATCCCCTGAAAATAAGACCCCCTTACTTACAGTTTTGCCTCTCGCTGAAATATAAGGCACCCCCTGAAAATAAGACCTCCCGGAAAATAAGGCCTCCCCAATAATAAGGCCCCCTGAAGCTACTGTAACTCTGGACTCTGGATTATAGCGGTGGGTGCCACCGCACAGCTCACTGTTGGCTGCAGCGCAGCCGGAGCAGACAGGAAGGGCGAGGTCTTTTAATCAGAGAGCCCGTGCCACCACCAGGACAAGCTGCTACCTGCTGCTCGTTCTGCCCTGACGGAGTCTGACTGACTCACAATTAGACAGTGAGTCGCATGGGACAGAAGTAACAAGAAATTCTTGTTACTGTAGGATTCACAGTTTGTCTGGCTATGCTGGTTTGTGATAACTACTACCGTACCGTATACAGGTCATACATTTCCTTTTTTTATTCAACAATAAATGTGTACCATATTCTTCCTCATGGAAAAATAAGACATCCCCTGAAAATAAGACCTAGTGCATCTTTGGGAGCAAAGATTAATATAAGACACTGTCTTATTTTCGGGGAAATAGGGTATATCCTCCCTCACACACATTTGCACATACACTCTCACACAACCACTTGTACACACACTCACACTCACTCACTCATATGCACACTCATGCATACTCACACATTAATATACATTCACACATGCCAACCCATTCACTTATACACATCTTGTATGCACACTTTCACACTCACTCATACACATACACACAAACTCACTCACACCCCTCGTTCCACATACTCACTCATACACACTCGCTTACACACATACTTATATGCACACGCATGCGCAATTGCACACAGCAGTGTGCAATGCAAATCTGCATACCCAACCTACACACACTCATACACACAGACTCACCCACACTCACATTCGCTCACTCTCAGCACTAACTACACACTAGCCTTCTGCTCGGCTGGAAATCCCCCTGAGCTGAGCGCCGGCTGGCCAGGCCTCAGCAATGCTGGGCCTCCATCACTCCTGTCTCAGGTCAGCTCCGCGGAGAGCCGGCGTTGACCACAACTGCCTTGGCCCCCGTCCACCATGAGGGAGTCACAAAACTGGCATTTAAGTCCGGAGTGGAAAAAAAACCCCAAGCTTGTTCGTTTCTCTGACAGGTGCTGGAGCCCATGAAAGGTCAGATTCCAGCTCGCAGTCACATCCTGGCTTAGCCGGCTCCGGGCGCACAAAGGCCCGTCTGTCTCCCTGGAGCAGGGCTGCAGGGACCGAGGCCAAGGGCTTAAAATGGCCGCCGGATGGCCAGCTCCTGCTGATCCATCCCTTCACGGACATTGGCCTAAATGAAGCATCGGGAACCCCAGCTGCCAAGGACGTGTGAAGCCGGTGGAATGACGAAGAATGTGGGCTTTTTTCTTGTTTGTAATTGCAAGAGATATTAACCCCCCTCGGGCGGCCCATGAATCTATGCCCTGACACCGGCCTGCTGTGGCTCATTTGTAAAAGCCCTGGGACCCTCCTGTTTCATGTTCAAAGCCTTGTCTGTCTGAAAACTCGAGTGAAAGCTGTCCCTTCAAGCCCTGGGAAGGAACGTGTCTGTTCTCTTCCCTGCCCAGGGAGCGCGGCTAGCCGGACATCACCGCCCTCCCGGAACACCGTGCGTGTCAATGAACGTGGCCACGTGCTTGAACCGGCGCTTTCGTTTTTTGCAGCCTTGATGAGGACAGCTCCCAAAGGAGCCGGACTCCAAGGACCCCATCCTGTATCTTTCATTCCTTCTAAGCAGCTGGAGGTTGAGATTCTTTCACCCCTCTAACTGCCGCCGTCCAGTGGTGGCTTCGCAAGTTCCAGGCCACCGGGCGCACATCACCAGTGTTTCGAAGAGCAGCAGGGTCACCCCTGGAAGACGGGTTTCAGCGGAGTTTCCAGACTAACAAGAAAGGTCTAATAATGTACTTCCCATAATCAGCCCACGGGAGTATGATGGATCTCAGATGACTGTCTGATATGGTGAAGAAGGAGAGGCCCCTAGCCAGGGCGGCGACAGTACACTTAATCACCCTCAGGTTCATGAACATGGCCCAGGACAGGGTAAGGTTCATCCTCAGATACATTGTCACGTCGCCATGAGTCACCACTGATTCCACAGCAACCACTATAACGTCTTCCAAAGGTCAGCAGCTTCCCCGGGGATCCCTTCTCGGGTCAGGCCATTCCTTTGCCTCCTTCCCCTCTCCCTAACTCTCCACCGGACCACCGCGAAGGCACGAGAGAGCACGGCTCCTGCACATGAGCTTGGTCAAGGAACAGGAGGATCCTGTCCCTGTCGTAAGAAGAGCTTGCTTCACAAGGTCCTTGCACATGGTGAGGCCAATGCAATGCTGGGATAAGGAGACTACAGCGGCTTGAGGGGGAAGTCACTTATTTTGGAATTACCCCACCTCCTCCATTGATCAAGATCCTCTCACTAGACAAGAAATGTTCTCAATAAAATAAGCAACAGACAACAAGCCCACATGGAAGAAGCACGCCAGTCTGTGCCATCATGAGGTGTCTCTGGGAACAGGGAACAGGCATCAGAAGACCGCAAACACACAAACAAAAAAAACCACATATGGTTGAGAACAAGGAGGGTCGGAGCAGAGACCCAAAGCCCACCTGTAGACATTGGGACATCCTCTCACAGAGGGGTCACAGGGAAAGCACGAGTCAACCAGGGTGCAGGAACGCACCGATGAAACACACAATATTCCTCTGGTTCCTTGAGCTTCCTCACTCCCTACTGTCATGACCCCAGTCCTGCCTTTCTCTGCAAGTTAGACCGGAGCATGTGCACAGGTACAGATAAAAGATAGGAGCGCATGACACATGGAATCCAGGAACAAGAAAGGGAATAGCGATACCAGAAGGGTAGAGGGAAGGTGGAGAAAGGGGGGGGGGTGAGGGGGGGAACCGATTACAATGATCAACACATAACCACACACACCCCTCCAGGGGGACGAACAACAGAAAACATGGGGGAAGGGAGACAGATATGAAAATAATAATAATTTCTAATTTATCAAGGGGTCATGAGGGTGGCAGGGTGGGGGAGAGAAAAAAGAAGAGCTGATACCAAGGGCTCAGTAGAAAGCAAATGTCTAGAAAATAACGATGGCAACATCTGTACAAATATGCCTGATACAACTGATGGATGGATTGTTATAAGAGCTGTAAGAGCCCCCAATAAAATGATCTTTTAATAAAAATAATTTAAAAAAAGAAGCAACAGACTGGAAACTTCGACCCTGGCTTCCTGTCTGAGCTTCCCAGGGGGCCACTTTCTCAGAGTACAGAGGAGTGAATACTAGCAAGAGAATGAGAATGGCTGCAAAGCCCTTGGGGGTTCACCTCCCCCAAGAGCTGACTATGTGCCCAAATCCAGCAGTTCTGTCCCCACTACATTCAGTTGGTCAGGTTCCACCGCAGGGGTTCGGCAGTGCTTTGTCCCGATGAACGTTTGCTAGCAGCCTCTGGAAAAGGGCAAGATGTCGATGGGCCCTATCCCATACATACTCTCGAATTCAGACTCCTCATTTCTCCTCAAGGGACACATAGGCATATTCCCTAAAATATGTGTAAGGTCACATCTACTATGTCACTTTAAGAACTAAGGTGTGCCTGACGCAAGCCCTGGTATTTTTCGTTGTATTTTCATATGCATGTGAATGATAGAGGTGAGTCAGGAAGAGTGGACGCATCTGAACTATAGGAGTGGTGAAGAATCTTGCAAATACTGTGGCCTGCCCACAGAACAAAGAGAAGATGCACAGCCAGAATGATCTTTAGAGGCAAGGACGGTGAGATTTCATCTCACCTACTTTGGACATGGTATCAAGAGAGACCAGGACATCAAACTTGATAAAGTAGAGGGGCAGCAAAAACGAGGAAGGCCCGCATTGAGCTGGATTGACACTGCTGCAACAACAGGCTCAACCATAAGACCATGGTCAGGATTGTGCCGGACCAGGCGGTCTTTTGTCCGCTGTACACAGGGTCTCTATGAGTCAGAACCGATTCAATGGAGCCTAACAACCACAACAACTATGGGTTAAGTGCTCAGCTGCTAACCAAAAGATTGTTGGTTCAAGCCTATGCAGTGGCTCCAAGGGAGAAAAGACTTGGCGATCCACTCCCAGGAAGGTCACACGGCCTAGCAAACGCTACAGGACAGACAGTTCTTCCATGCCATGCAGGGTTGCTATGAGTGGACTCAACTCGGTGACACCTAACTACTATTACGACTACTAGGGACACGCATTGTGGCACGTTCTTTTCAGGCATGATCATCCTCTCTTCCGATAGACTCTATGGCAGTGGTTCACAGGGGCCCCCGGTTCATTACAGTAGCAAAATGACAGTGATGAAGTGGCAATGAAAATTATATGGTTGGGGGTCACCCCCACATGAGGAGCTGTCTGAAAGGGTCCTGCCCCACTGCAGCCAGTCCAGGCCCGTGTGGGGCAGGGAAGCAAGTCGGCTTGGATCCTATCTTCTCATCACATGCCGGGACCACCCTGCCCCCTGCCACCATCTGAAACTATCCCAGGGATCTGGGAAATTTGACAAGCCCTCTGGATCTCTCCCTGTTTCTTTCCAAACCATTTGCTGCTCGTTTTCACAGCGGAAGCAGTTTTTTTCTTTCCCTCCTTGCTCTATGGAGTAGGTTATACGAAAGGAACCAGAAGTTCAGAGAGGCCCCTGGTACAGTGGAGGCAAGACACAAATCCGCATCAACCTGACTCCAGAGACCACGTTCCTAGTCATCGTCCCACTCACAAGCATTAGGCTGTTAGGAATAAATACTCCTCAATCATCATGTTAAAGAGTATAGTAGGAAACCAAAAAAACCCCGAGCTCACTGCCATCGAGTCAGTGCTGACGCACAGTGACCCCCTGTGGGTGGGTTTCTGAGACTGTAACCATTTATGGGAGTAGAAAGCCCATCTTTCTCCCACCGAGCTGCTAGTGGTTTCGAACTGCTGCCATGCAGCTCACAGCCCCATGTGCTGCCACTCCGCCACCAGGGCTCCTCATGGTAGGAAACTGTGGTCTAAATAAAGCCAGTTGCTGTCATGTTGAGTCAGTCCCACTCCTGACCACCCCTGCGTGTTAGAGTAGAACTGAACTCGGGGCGGGGGTGGGGGGTGGGGTCTCAATCGCTGTGACCATTCAGAAGTGGGCTGCCAGGCCTTTCTTAGGGGGTGCCTTCTGTGGACTTGAACCAACAATCTTTTGGATGGTAGTCTAGTGTCTAACTGTTTGTGCCATGGGGAGGCCATGGTCATCGTACTATTGCTAGGTGTCATCAAGTCAGTTCTGATTCCACAGAACAAAACGCCGCCCAGTCCTGCACCAGCCTCACACTACTGGCTATCGTGAGCCCACGGTTGCAGCCACGGTATCAATCCACCTTTCTTCTTTTTCCTTTTGGTGGACTCTCTACTAAGCATGATGTTCTCTGTAGGGATCGGTCCTGATGGCCATAATAGCGATCATTTATTGTACCCTCAGTAAGTAGCAGGCATTTCAAACAGTTTTGTGCAAATCTCCTATAACATTCCTAGCAGATCAGTATTAATGTCCCCATTGTACATGCTAATGGCTTGTTAGACACAAAAGACCAAGTAATAGCCCGACCTTGATCCCAGACTCTAGGCTTTGGCAATTCAGCTGCACTGTGCCCAATATAAATTGGCAGCATTCATACAACCTACAGTTATTTATTATTATCAGAAATAATAACTAGGACACAGAGTGTGTATGGAAACCCACATGCCTTAAAGCTCCTTCCTGCTAGCTTTGTGGACCTGCTTTGAGAATGTCAGCTTTCCACAACTGTGAGTCCTGTGATTTCCCAGACTTCTCTGGGGCTGTGTGTGTGCATGTGTGCTCATGCACATGCAGTTATGTGTGTCTGTCACACTGCAGGGAGCCTTTCCTCATTTAAACAGTCAATTAAAACCCACTTTGGCACTTAATGCATGACACTGCTTCTCAGCACTCAGCTGCCTTCCCAGCAGGCCTTTAATTTGATAAAGAGCTTCTAATAACGACTAACAGAGGCCCAGTAAGTTCATTAAACCTTGTCCTTTATTTTGCTTTCAAGGTGTGCCCTCCTCGTAAAAGGCCCAGGGTTTGTGCTTGCAAATGACTTTAGACAATGTTCCATGCTTCAATGAGAAAAGTATGTCTGTCATGTCCTGGCAAGTTACACTAAAAGTCTCCATTTCAGCATCATGTCAGGCTTTCACGGAGGCCAGGAGCAGATGGAAAAAACCTCTGCACCCAGTTGTGTGGAAGCCAGGGTTCAATGGAAGATGGGTTTCCTCTGAGAGTATAATGCTGAAAGATGACCTGGCTGTCATATTGAACTCCATTTATCCCATTTCTTTCAAGTAATCTGAGAGTCCAGATGGGTTGTATAAACAGAAGAGGAGGTTCCTGGGAGTTCACCAGCTTAATGAAGCCCGTATGTTTGACTCATGTAATAAGTATTTAATCATGCTGATGAAATTCATTTACAACTCAGCCACACACGCTGTTGTCGAAGCCCCGATGACGCCCTATATCACTCCTGGAGCTAGCTGGGCCAGACAAAAAGATGGTGACATTTCGGGTGGAGACGGGTGTTGGAGGGTTATACGGGGAAGAAAGATAACGGGCATGGAGAGATGACTGGCAGACCCATTGCCTCGAGTCCTCGGCATTCTGCTCAGCATCTGCCAATGGTGAGGCGCTACGGGCAGGGCAAAAACTCATGCATCTCTTCTCTTCTTAATGCCCGACGGCCCAAGGCAGAGAAAGTATGTCAGTTGGGAAGCGTTCCACGTCAAGTAACAGAAGGCCCAATTCAACCAGCCTCAACAATCTAGAAGTTGTCTGGGTTGGAAATCCTGATGTGTGATGCTGCTGGACTAGGTGAGTCCAACAGCTTGGACCACAGCCCCAGCACCAGGTCCCTCCCCTCCCTCCAGGGCCCAGGCCACAAGATGACTGATTGTACACATTGCAGATCCAATAGTGTCTAGTGGAAAAAGAGAAAGCATTTCTTCCTTATTTTTAAAATAGTTTTATTGCCATATAAATCACATGTTATACAATTCAATAATCGAATCACATTAAGAAGACTAGTGTCCACAATCAATTTTAAGACATTTCTTCATTCTGGTAGTAATTGTTGTGAGCTCCTCACTTCCCCTCAACCTCCCCTGCCCTAGATAACTATTAATCCAGTAACTGTCTTTATAGATTTACCTAGTTACTATGGAACTACTAATTCACACATCGAAAATCAAACAAAACAACAAATAAACAAAAAAAAACAACTAAAATTACAAAATAAAACAGACAAGAACCTCAATTGAAAAGCAGAAATATTAAAGGATGGAACAAATTTAAATGGGTCACAAGGAAGATCAAATGATATCATGTTACATTTAAAGCCAATTACATCTGCCATGATCCACTTTATAATGCGCTCTGTCTAAAAGCCATAGATCACTAAAGTCATGGTCGCTGTAGCAAAGTGTGGTAAGAAAGCAGATGGTGTCCAACTCTCACAATGAATAGGGTTCTTTGGGGGGTCTTCAAAGCTTGTCTTAAAACAAGCAACTATCTTAGTGAGACATCCACTAAGTCCTCATGGAAGAAGCACACCAGCTTTTGTCATCCAAGGATTTACACAATAAAATACAAATCTGGAGGAAGGAATAGTATCCGAGCTTAAATTCTAAGCATCCAGTTTGCGGAAGGCTGTGGCTCACAGTGGGAACCCAAAATCTCATTTGCAGGGTTCTTATGTGGATTCAGCCTCTGCTGGATCCCCTCTGACCATAATCCAGGGATATGAGTAGCCTTGCTATCAGAAAAAGAGCATTTCTTCCCTATTGATAAAGAAACCTTTCCTAAAAGTGCCCCCTCTACCCTAGCCAGTTTTCTGCTTACAAGCCAATCACTGGCAGAGGGTGGGCTCAGTGTGATCGACTTAATCGAATACCCCTGCGTAGCAATAGCACAGAGCCAGGTGTAGCCAGCTCACGACAACTTGTGAGAGCTGAGAATGGGCATCTCTAAAGTTAAGGGACGCACACTAAACAACAGTAGCCTTCCCACCACTCCCACTGAGGCTGTCCTTGGTACAGACGGTTGTGTTAGTCCGCGCTGGCGGGTGGTGGAGAGGAGATAAAAACACACAGCGCCATGGCTGCCGCCCTCCAGCGGCTTCCACTTTCTCTAGGATGAGAACTTGGAGACAGGGCAGACCTCACCGTGGTTCTGTGTTTCCGGTTGCGAGCTTGCCCCTGGCCAGGTCAGGAGTTTGTTCGTTTATGAACGCACTCAACCGGAGATCTAAGAAGTCAGTATCCTGTGTGGGAAGAAACCCACCGGGGAGAGCTGCTGGGACTCCAGTCTCGGCTTGGGTTCTGGAGCATTCCATTCACCGAGTATCTGTTGGTAACATGTCCCCGATGAGCGGGACATAAAGTATGACCTCAAGGAAGCGGGGTCAGAGAAGAGCAAGCACAGTGATGCGAGATTGCCCAGAGGGAAGAACGCTAAGAGCGTGTCCTATTGGAAAGGGGCCTTAAAGGAAGGTAACACGACAGCAGAAGCAAGAGAGTGTAGGTTGAGTAAAGGGATGATCAGGCTCCCGGTGGTGCTGGCCTGGCTGATAATGGAGGAGGCAGGTTGTGTGATAATACAGAGGGGCTGGGTGCCTGTGCGAAATTGATGCTGAAATTCATGGAAACGTGGGCAACTCTGAAAGGGATTTTAGCACAAACTTGTTCAACTCAAGCATTTATGAAAGGACACGATCACACATGATCTTCAAAAGTAAGCCTAGCCACATAACCAGTGGCTCCCTTACTAGCCATTCCCATGTGGGGAGACTCCTGACCCAAGTATATAAAAAATGACAACAATGATCATTATGAATTACATTTATATACCGTCTTATGATTTAAAAATCATGTGCAAATGCATCATTTAGGTCTCACAATGCCATGTGATGATATTATTACCATTATTCTTAATTTACGAAGGCAGAAAGCAACAAGATCACATATGTACAGCAGAACCCCGGACCCTCACACTAATCCCTTTTAGAAGGAGCGTCAAGATGCGATGCAGTCGAGTTCTGAATCAATTTTTCCATAAGAAACAACTGAAAACGATTAATCCGTTCTCAACCCCAAAGGTTTTATCCTAACCTTGCCTTTTTACACAAAACATATATAGAAATTTCAAAGTAAATAAGTTCAGCGTTAAATAATATAATTTAAATAAGAAGCACAACATTAAAAAAGTTTTTAACAGCCACAGTATGGCCCATACCTTGAGATTGATGAGGAGCTGGATCTCTGGGCCCTGGTGTGGAGAGGAGGTGTGGAGAGAGGGTCCTTGTTTCCAAGGGCAATCAAACCAACTGGTAGCTGATTTTTAGGAGGTTTTTCCCTTCTTTGCCTTTTTTCACTAGGACCTGGCTGGCTTTCTCTAAAGCAGTGGTTCTCAGCTGTGAGTCGTGACCCCTTTGGGGTCACCCGATTCATAACAGTAGCAAAACTACAGTTAAGAAGTAGCAACGAAAATAATTTTATGGTTGTGGGGGGCACCACAACACGAGGACTGTATTAAAGGGTTGCCTCATTAGGAAGGTTGAAAACCACTGTTCTAAAGAAAAAAATCTGTCAAATGTGATCTGCTGTTGGCGTTTCCTGAACTGTTTTCTAAAAGGGTTTACTAAATTATCAACAATACTGATAACATGAGTAGCTAGTTCCTCCTCATGATGATTCTTTTCAAAAAGCTCTCTTAAGACCCATGCTTTTTGTCTAGAAACAGTTCAAAAAGCCACAAAAACTAAGAAAATTATAGCAAAAAGCTTGGAACACAGCTGCAAATGGTTTAAAGAATGCATTCTAACAACGCCAACTAACGCCAAGTGATTGAAACATGAACTGCTTTTGTTTACAAAACTCATGTGCATTGGGTTGAATTCTGATGTTTTGTTCGAGCTTCACGCAAAATATTCTCGACATTTCACAATGAAATCCAGTGATGCCGACACCTGATGCGGTCAAGTGCTGGGCTTCCACTCGACTGGGGAGAAGAATTTGGAGTTCTTTCCCCTTCTAGGCTCATCCTATCGATAGTTCAGACATTAAAATGATACTGTAGATGCAGATTCTTCATACGCAAACATGGCCAACATATATTAAGGTGTTAAAAAATAGACTGTGAAAGTCCTACAATATATATTTTAAGGACCACCTTGTGGAACAGAAGGTACTAGAGTCCATCTGGTGTTGTTAGATGCTGTTTAGTCAGCCCCACCTCACGGTGACCCTGTGTACAATGGTCTAATGTCCAGTCCTGCACCGTCCTCACAATTGGTGTTGTGTTGAGTGCATTGAGCCACTGTGTCCATCCATCTTATTGACGTCATTTTCTTCTTCACTGACCCTCCACTTTACCAAGGGTGATGCTAACGTCTTGGGTCAGCTTGACTAGGCAGGGATTCACAGTGACGGCCATTTAAGACCAAGTAAGCCCCCCTGGTGACATCTCCCCAAGGACAGGGTCTGCTTCCCATATTGACAGATGTGTGACAAAACTTGTTGTTTGGGGCCGAGTCTGGATCCTGCATCTGGCTCATGGGTCTCCAGTTCTTTGGACTTGAGCCTCATTGCTTGCTGATCGGTGGCATCCTCACTGGGCTGCAATTTGTTTTTAGTCTCCTTCATTGTCTCCCCAGCAATTGTAACACTTTAAAGAGGCCGTGCACAGCAGCTTTTCCCAAGGCAACATGTTGTTTGATTTCTTGACTGCTTCTTCCACGAGCATTGTTTGTGAATCCAAGTAAAATGAAATCCTTACCAATATCAATCTGTTCTCCCTTTATCGTGATATTGTTTATTAGTCCAATTGTGAGAATTTCTGTTTTCTTTATATTATGTTGTAATCCGTACCGAAGGCTAGATTCTTTCCCGTTCATTAGTAGGTGCATCAAGTCCCCTTTGCTGGCAGTAAGCAAATTTGTTCCATCTGCCCATCACAGGTGCTTAATGAATCTTCCTTTTTCCAGCACCCAATACTTTCTACCGTCCACTCTCTCAGATTCCTTGCTCGGCATGCATACTGAATACGTGTGGTGAAAGGACACGACCTTGATGCTCCCTCTTCTTGATTTTCCGTCATTCGGCATTGCCCTTTTCTTTTTGCACAACTGGTTCTTGGTCTGTGTATAGATTCTACAGGAGCACAACAAAGTCTTCTGAAATTCCCATTCTTCACGCTGTTAGCCAGAGTTGGTTAATCCTCACAGCCAAATGCTTTTGTATAGCCAAAAAAACACAAGTAACCATTTTTCTAGTATTTTCTGCCGTCAGCCAAGATCCATCTAATGTCAGCAATGACAAGCCTCCTTCAATATCCCCTTCTGAATCAGCTTGAATTTCTGGTAGCTCCTGCTGATACACTCATGCCATGGCTTTACATTCTCTCCAGAAAACTTTTCCTGGCATGTAAAATTAATTTGGGTATTTGATTGGGACACTTTTCTTTGGAATGGGCACAAAAATGGATCACCTCCTGTGAGTTAGCCAGGTCACTGACTTGCAAATTTCTTGGCCTAGACAAGAGTGCTTTCCAGCGCTACATCTGCTGTTGAAACATTTCAATTGCTATTTAGTCAGTTCCCGGAGACTTGTTTGCCACTAACGCTTCAGTGTAGCATGGACTTCACTCTTCAATACCATCAATTCTTGATTGCATGCTACCTCTTAAAATGCTTTACCGTCCTCCAGTTCTTTTTGGTACTAGAACTTGTGTATTCCTTCCAGAGAAGGAATTGATGTTTCCTGCATCACACAATAGTTTGCCTTCAATAATGAATCCAATATTGCAACTTGGGGAGTGAGGACTGGTTTTTTGGTTTTTTCTTTTGTTTTCAGTTCTTTCAGCTTGAAAACTGCTGAGCAGGTTCTTCCCTTTTGGTTTTCTAACTCCAGATCTTTGCACATTTCATTGTAAAAATAAAATTAAAATTTCTGTCCAGCTCTTTTATTTCATCACTTCTTCGATTTGCTTTCACTACTCTACATGAAAAAACAATTTCGGCACCCATTTTGGCCTTCTCTGACTTTCTTTTCTTTTTAATGACCTTTTGCTTTCTTCATAATTATATTCTTGATGCCACCCCACAACTTGTCTAGTCTTTGGACATCAGTACCCAGGGCACCAAATCTCTTCTTGCAATAATCACTAAATTCAGGTGAGATGTGTTACACATCTTATTTTGGATCCCCTGGGCTTGTTTCAATTTCCTTTAGTTTTATTCTGAACTTCTTTCTGAGCAACCAATGGTCTGTGCCACAGTCAGACGGGGCCTGTTTCGGCTGATGATATTGACCTTATCCATGGTCTCTGCTCACAGATGTAGTCAGTTTAATTCCTGTGTAATCAGTCTGGAAAGGCTCACGTGTATAGTTGTTGCAGTTCCTGAAGTTGAACCAAAGGTGCATTGCGTAAGTCATGGATCTTGCACAATTCTACCCTTCACTCTCCAGCTTCATCTCCATCACCAAGGACATGTGATGGGACACTTTCTGCTGACCAATCCTTCCTCTTTGTTTGCAGTTTGGGAATGCAAATCACCAGTAATTATCCAATGCATCTTAATTGCAGGTTTAATCAATTTCAGACTGAAGAAGTTAGTGGTATTCTTCAGTTTCTTCATCACTGGCTAATGATAAAGACTCTAACATTTCTATTCACATGCATGGGCCGAAATCAACTGAAATATTTACAGTCACAATAACCCCAAATTGGAAACAACCCCAATGCCCATCAGCAGGAGAAAGGATAAACAGAGAAAGGATGAACAGATTGTGATACGTTTGTACAATGGAATACCACTCTGCAATACAAAGGAATACACTACAGAGACACAACAACATGAGTGAATCTCAAAACCTGCTGCTCCAAAGGAAATCAACATAAAAGAGTATATACTCTGTGGTTCAATTCATATGACATTCAAGAATGGTGGCATTGATTGGGAAATCTTCTTGGGTGGGGAATGGACTATCTTTTGAGGTGGGAGCAAGTCACACAGGTACCTACGTGGTGTATCAGACCAGGGCTCAACCAGAGAAATAGAAATGCGTGTACACATGCACACGCGCATGCACATGCACACATGCGAGTGCATGCATTTGTGCATGTTATATACAGAGATTTGATTGTTTTTAAAATAAATTGGATCATGAATAATTTGTAGGAGCTGGATAGGCAAGTCCAAGATCTGTAGGTCAGGCTAACAAGTTGGAAACTCTTAGGCAGTTGACAGTTATTTCTTAGGAAAACCTCAAGTTTTCTTAAGGCCTTTGAACTGGTTGGAAGAGGCTCAAGAGACTATTGAGAATAATCTTTACTTAAAGTCAGCTGATTGTAGATATTAATCACATCAACCTTCACAGCAATACTCGGATTTACTTAATATTTTAATAACTGGACACTATTTCGGGGTATTGTAGGGCCCAAGGAGCACTGGTGGTGCTGTGAGTTAGGCATTGAACTGCTAATCGAATGGCTAGAAGTTGAAACCCACCAGCCTCTCTGCAGGAGAAAGATGAGTCCGTCTGCTCCAATGATGATTTACAGCCTTAGAAAGACTATACTGGATGGCTATGAGTCAGAATCCACTGGACAGCAGGAGGTATAGACTAGCCTGCTATGTAAGTCATACAAATGGTCAACTTCCATGGCTAGTAACAGTTGGGAGTTCTGTGTCCAGCCAACTTCTGAAAACCCACCGTGAAAACCCTGTGGGGCACAGTCCCACTCTGACACACATGGGTCTCCATGACTCTCAGTCCACTAGACAGCCTAGTCACGCTGAAACATACAAGTAACCATGCGTGTGTGCCAAAATCCACCAACCTGTACACTTGGGATTTATGCACTTTAACGCCTGGAGATGGTGCCTAAAACAGTTAACAAGGGTTCTCTACTTGTGGGGAGTGTTGGGAGTGGCCTTTTCCACTTGCTTCCTCATAATGTTTTGGTAGTGGTTGAATTTGTGTGGTAATTAGGGACTGAACTCTTTTTAGTTTGTCCATTTGTTTGTTTTAAATTACAAGTGTGAGCGGTAGGATCTGCTTTTGTGTCCTTTCCAGGGCGCTCTGCCATATGGCTGTCTCACTTAAACATGGCAGAGGGACAGACTAGTCCTGCCAGGTCTTCTCCTGTCTCAACTCTGAAGCCATGTCTCTGGAATGAGCTCCTGGCCCCCGGCATCATGGGGTTTTCTTTCACTGGTTCACATCACTCCCTTTTATTAGCAGGAGCTGGGTGATTTGCCCATCATTCCATGCAGAGAAACCATCAGCCTTGCAAATTTCTGGAAGTGGGTTCTAGCACCAAATTTTGCCAGAATTTATTCTCAAACAAATATACAGATGTCATGACATTTCTCAGGAGGAAATACCTCCTCAAGAAATGCCCCTTCTACGTAGAACTTCCATATCCGTATTTCACTCGTCTCCTAAAACATCAAAAAGACCTGGGTGGCCAACAGTTTCTTTGTGCTCCACATGACACCTGGCTGCCTTAACTCATCATCTCAGATGCCTCCTGCTCCGGCCGGCTCATATCTCTCCACACCTCAGCCTGCTGACTTGCTGCTCTCCTTAGAACCTCGCAGGAAAAGTCTCATGGCAGCAATGCACAGAGAGATGGAGGGGAGAAAAGTTTGACTAGAGTTTTGAGCCAGACCGGGCCCGCTACTCAAAAAGAACCAAATTCTTTGCCACCAAGTCGGTTCTAACGCATGGGGACCCTGTGTCTGCAGAGTCAAACTCCACTCCCTAGGGCTCTCAAGGCTGTAAGTGGGCCTTTTTTTGGCGGCACCTCTAGACAGGTTTGGATCACCATCCTTACAGTGAGTGGTCAACTGGTTAACCATTCTGCCACCCGGGGAGTCCCCAGGCCTGCTGTCAGTGAGCAAAACATGGACAACCAGAAAGCCACGTGTGGGAAGCCAGTGGCTGGAACTGTGGTCCAGGCACCACACGAAGGACTGAAGATGACAGCAAAATAGATATGGCTACTGACCAATAGCCATCATCGTCTCCTGACAGCAGGTGCAAGAGAGCGAGGGGGACAAATAGAGCTCCTTTGTGCCTGTCATCACAGGCCAGCATGCCCACAGTGATGCGCCACCCATTTGTCCTGGGAAGAGGAGGAAGAAAGAGGAGAAGGGGGGAAAAAAATGTCTGGCTCACCCCTGGAGCCATAAATCACTGAAAGACAGAGCCTTTGCCCAGTGAAGTTAGAGACTCTTTCTGGAACTGCCTGTGGGTGAGCCTGAGTATCATAAATCACCAAGGCTCTGCCAGCAGCAGCTCCGCCCTCTGGCCTCGTGTGAAGGGGGTGGTTGTTACGTTGGTGGCTAAAATGTAACTGTCCCAAAGGGCTGTGGGGCAGGTGTCTGCCAAGCTGTGGGCACCGGCCCATTTGGTGTGCTTTCCTTGGGTGTGATGGGGGAGAAGGAGCAGGGATGGCTGTCTCTGGGAACGTGGCCCGGTGGCCTGGCAGAGCTGGAATGTCCTTGGCCAGCTCTTTGTGAGCAGTCGGAGACAGTCAGGAGATGAACCTCATGATCAGATGACTTGGGCTTGCTGGAGTATTTCCCCAGGTTTCAGAATCATCTGAGGTCACTGGAATGTCCTTGCTAGGTCCCTCGGGTAGCTCTTTGAGTTCTACGGGCTCAGCTTCTAATTTTTAGCCGGAGTGGACATATCCAGGAAGTAAATGGATCATGGTTGATCTTTTAAGAGTTGACTATGTTGCCCCATCTGTCCAGGAGGGGCCACACACAGGAAAGGAACAGATTAAGATTGCTGATAGTAGTTGGCTCCTCCTCCCTCCTCCCTGGTGAGCTACATAGAACCCTGTTCCTACCTTCACCACCTCAGGATCACGTTCCTGCTCATACGTCTGCAATGACTCTCCCATCCAGCAAACACTTCGTCAGGCTAAATAATAATAATAATAATAATAATAATAATAATAAAGCAACAACAAAAAAACACAACTTGAACCGATTACAAGGATCGACATATAACCCCCTCCCTGGGGGACGGACAACAGAAAAGCGGGTGAAGGGAGACGTCGGACAGTGTAAGACATGACAAAATAATAATTTATAAATTATCAAGGGTGCATGGGGGAGGGGTGGCAGGGAGGGGGAGGAAAAATGAGCTGATACCAAGGACTCAAGTGGAAAGCAAAGTTTTGAGAATGAAGATTGTAACAAATATGCAAATGTGCTTGACACAATGGATGTTTGTATGGATTGTGATAAGAGCTGAATGAGCCCCCAATAAAATGATTTTAAAAAAATAAACACAAAAAACCAGAAAATTAATAAAACCCAAAGTTGCTTTTTTGCTATAATCAAAAAATAAAACAAAACCAAAAAAACCCAACTCACTGCCATTGAGTCAATTCTGACCCACGGTGACCCTGTAGGGAATGGTAGCCCTGCCGCTGTGGGTTTTTAAGACTAAAATTCTGTACAGGAGTAGGAAGCACCTGGTGGTTTAGAACTGCTGACTTTGAGGTTAGCAGCCCAAAACATAACCACTACATTCTAATCAAACGTCTTCTGGGAAATCCTTCATAACCCCTACCTCATGCCCCCAAATATCCAAATATCAGAGAACCAAAAAGAACCCTGCCCTCTTCGTTTGTTTAATAAACAATTATTAAGCCTCTACTGTGTGTCCTACAGAAGACCATTAGCCAATGAAAATTCTATTCGTCTGATCCACAAGTCATTATGGAGATGAGCCTGGACCAGGCAGTATTTTGTTCTGTTGTGCTTTGACTCACTGTGAGTCAGCACCAGCAAGCAAGGGCCAGACACTGTCAAAACAGGAGACAACAAGATAGATGTCAGGCCGGTCCCCACTTTCATGGAACTTTTCTTATGGATGAGAGAGACAACATTAAAAAAAACTATGAACAAACCAAAATGGTCACAGTTTGATACATGCTCAAAGAAAATAAACAAGAAACTGGAAGCAAATAATGGGGCCGAGAATGAAGAAGCTACTTTAGATGAACGAGGAAAGAAGGTCTCTTTGAGCAAATGACGTTTCAGGGAAAACCGAAAGGAAACAGCCACGCAGACTGCAGAGGGAGGACACGCAGACTGCAGAGGGAGGACACGCAGACTGCAGAGG
>NW_022103915.1:45166828-45172697 GCF_000313985.2 Echinops telfairi
GCAGACTGCAGAGGGAGGACAGGCAGACTGCAGAGGGGAGGACACGCAGACTGCAGAGGGGGGGACAGGCAGACTGCAGAGGGGAGGACACGCAGACTGCAGAGGGGAGGACACACAGACTGCAGAGGGAAGGACAGGCAGACTGCAGAAGGGAGGACAGGCAGACTGCAGAGGGGAGGACACGCAGACTGCAGAAGGGAGGACAGGCAGACTGCAGAGAGAAGCCGAGGGGCAGATGCTCAGCATGCAGTTGGAGAACAAGTCGCTCAAGATCACACCAGCTCACGGGAAGGAGTAGAGTGGTAGCCCTCGCTCCCTACCACCCATGGCCACCAGTTGGCTCCGGTTCTTGGTGACCCCGTGTTGAGTAGACCTGTGCTCCATAGGGGTTGTGATGGCTACTTTGGGGGAAGTGGTTCACCAAATCCTTCCTCCAAGGGACCTGGGGGTGAAAGCAAACTGCCAACCTTTTGGTTTCCAGCAAGCTCATTAACCATTTGCCCCTTTCATTTAGCGCTTAGTGCCCTTTTGGCAGGTGTCCTGGTGTATCCATCTCATTGGCTTACTTCCCTCTCTTCCAAGCTAACTTCCAAGCAGAACTGTGCTCCGCTCATTATTCTATCTTCAGCACTAGCCCATCTATAATGGATGAATGTGCAGGCAGCTGGTTCTTGATACCCATGTGGATCGATTTCATGCCTCTTTCCCTCTCCCCACTCCCTCTGTTCCGAAGGCAAGGAAGAGGCCCCGGTTGGCTCTGGTCTTGCAGGAAGGAGATACAGGGCCAAGTGGCTGGAGCTTCATCCAAGGTTTGGCCTCCGTCCTGAGATAACCTTGACGTCAGAGCTACAAAGTCCACAGGCCCAACTGCTGCAGGCTCGGAGTGTCTTTTCAGCTGCTGGTGATGCCAACGTTTCTCGCAAGGCTGAATGCCTTTTATGGACTCACCCAGGTTTTGAATGCATGCCTGAAACTCATGGTCAGGTCTGTCCATTGTTTAGAATTCATTACAATAGATACTATCTGGTAGGTACGAATGTGTTTCTCAACACATGACGAGTTGTGGTGACCCACTCTGATCGTATACAAACTTTTCCATTTGGGTTTAGTGCAGGCTTCTGCACCAAGCATGGGGGGCTAAGAATAATACAACTCCTGCCTTCAGAGAACTTACCATTGGTTGGGTGGGGGGGCATAGGGGAAGATCAGTTACAAGCAAATAGCCAGTTAACCAGTTGCTATGGAGCTTAGCTGTCTCATAGCGACCTCACGTGTACCATGGTAGACTTGTATCCCACGGGGTTTTCAGTGGCTGAAGTTTTACAGGTAGATCGTTCGGTCTTTCTTCCGCAGCACCTCTGGGTGGCCTCCAACCTCTCAGTGCCCTGCCCACACTCAGGGATGCCCTGTGAACAAATACATGCTGAAAATATTTTCTTCTTCTTCTTTTTCTAATCATTTTATTAGGGGCTCATACAACTCTTATCACAATCCATCCATCCATTGTGTCAAGCACATTTGTACATTCATTTCCCTCATCATTCTCAAAACATTTGCTCTCCACTTAAGCCCTTGGCATCAGCTCCTCATTTTACCCCTTCCCTCCCCGCACGCCCTCCATCATGAGCCCTTGATAATTTATAAATTAGTTGGTCATATCTTACACTGACCGACGTCTCCCTTCACCCACTTTTCTGTTGTCTGTCCCCCAGGGAGGAGGTTATATGTAGATCCTTGTCATCTGTTCCCCCTTTCTAACCCACCTTCCCTCTACCCTCCCGGTATCGCTACTCTCACCACTGGTCCTGCTGGAAAATATTTTCATTGCTATGATATAGATATCAGTTCAGTTTTCACCCAGGGCAGTGGTTCTCAACCTTACTAATACTGCCACCCTTTCATGTTGTGGTGAGCCCCACAACCATGAAATTCTTTTCATTGCTACTTTATAACTGTAATGTTGCTACTGTTATGAGTCGAACAACCCCTGTGAAAGGGTCATTCGACCCCCAAAGGGGTCACGACCCGCAGATTGAGAACTGCTGACACAGGGCGATGGCGTTTGCTTGTGTGGAGAAGGTGAACAGGGGCAGTGGGAGAAAGTGAGTCTGTGTGATCAAGCTGATTGGAGAGAGAGAGAGAGAGAGAGAGAGAGAGAGAGCCCTTCAGGAAGAGGGAGCAGAACGGGCAAAGAGATGGGAAGTGGTCTGTCGTGTTAACTGCAAGTCTTTTTGGCAAGTCTCAGAAGTGGAGGCTGGAGACACATGTGGTGGGCAGTGGTAGAGATGTAGAGTGATTTGTGTGCTCAGCTCAAGAACTTGGACTCCGTCCTGTTGGCACAGCGAGTCCTTGAAGAGTTCGAAGTGGGACGGGCTGGAGAGGACATATTTACCCTGGAGAAAGACTGCCGGGGCGGCAGCAAGAGGCCTGGAGGAAACCAGTCCTGGATCGAGTAAGAATGGTCATCGCACAGCATCTGGAAGCAAAGAGCCCATTCTGGAGGCGTCAAGGATTGGAGAGCACCGGGCCTGAATCCTGGATGGGCCATGGAGAAGGAGGGGAAGTGAGAAGCTGAGAACAGGCTCTCAGGGGCCCTATGGGAGCAGATGGGCGTGACTTGGCCTACAGGGGGCGGAGTAGCTTTGGCAGAAAACCCAACTCGTGCTGGGAAGCTCGAGTAGGGAATGCTTCGTTACAGCCTTAGAGCTGGGTAACTGGAGTCCCGGCTCTGGCCCACTTTAGGGACCACCATTCTATCCGGTACCAAAACCAAAACCCAAACACACCTCAAAATAAAAGTCACTGCCAACAAGTCCATGCTGGCTCATGGTGACCCTATAGGACCGGGTAGAAGGACCCCTTCGGGTTTCCAAGACCAAACCTTTACAAGAGTAGATCGTCCTTTTTAATTTTCCTCCCATGACACCTCTTAGACTTGGCTCCCTAGGAATTCCATGTTCAAATGGCCCCAACATGTGATCTTTGCAGGTTTGTCCTCCCGAGGGAAGCAGCCCTGGAGATACAATGTGTAAACATTGTGCAGCTCCCTGGAAGGGTGGTGATTCGAGCCTACTCAATGGCTCTTTGGGAGGAAGGACCAGCGACTGGCTCCTCTAAAGATTATAGCCCAGGAAGCACCTGGGCTGTTCAACTCTGTCACAAAATTGACTTGACAATGCCCCCCAAGGGAGGCTCACATTGCTTGTGTCACAGCCCTGGTCCCAAGCATCAGCCAAGGGACTGCTGTTTCAATGGGTATGGGAATGACGTTTAGATGTGCAGCCTAGCTTGTCCCCACACTTACAATGGTACAAAATCTCCTGCAGGATGGGACAGAGTAGGTGTTTGGGAGAGAAAGAGTGTCCATTTATCTCCCATCCATTCAGGAATAGACCTAGAAGCAACCAGGAATATTATTTTGGTCTTATGGAATCTTCTAGACTCATTCCAATATCTTTAACACCCAAGTTGGTCTGTCTTGGTTTTCAGACCCTTCATCATCTTGGCTACCCTGTTGAATTGACAGAATTTTACCTAACTAGAAAGTCAGATAGCTGCTGCATAGGCCTCAGAGTGGGCTGGCAAGGACATGTATGTGCATGGGCCTGGGTCTCCCCTCCCAGAGCAGGACTACAGAAACTATCACAACTCAGACACCTGGCCTCTCTCCATGGTCCCAGCAAGGAGCTGACCCTTGTTGCTTTCCCACCAATAGCCAACCCTTTCTGGGGGCCTTCTAGGCTTACAAGGTCCTCATGTGGCACTAAACAGTTTGAGCTTAGCTGCTAACTCTGGTCCTACAATCAGGGACAAATCAGGGAATACAGCTACCTATACTAGCCCCCCAAAGGCATTGTGGGATGTAAATGAAAGTCAGGTGCATGGGAGAGATACTACCTGGGAAAGAGTCCAGAGCCGCTGGGCTGCAATTCTGATAAACAGACAATGATCCAAAAAACAAGAAAGAGGGAAAGGTTGAAGTTTGCATCTCATGATCTCAGCGAAGTCCAAGTTAGGAATTCCCTTTGCTTTCAAGTCCTGTGGCCTTAACCCAGATGCCCCTGCTTTCTTCTTTTTCTCTCTTTCATCACTGCTCTGATTACCATGTAGGTCTTCCCCTGCGGAGCAACAGCCATCTGGATCATCTTCTCTGGGCGCCCCGGCTTCAGCAACTACTCATCTGCCTGATAATCTAACCTGAAAACACAGCCTGTCCCGTGGGTCGCTGAGCTCCTCTCTCCTCCAGCCACCTTCCCCTTATTCTGGTTACTTTATAGGACACTAGAGGCTTGGCTACTGAGCAAAAAGTTCGATAGTTCAAACCCACCAATCGCTAGGCTGGAGAAAGATGAGGCAGCTGCTTCCATAAAGATTGACAGGCTTTGGTGATGATTGCACACCTCTTTAATATGTTGGAACGATTGAATTGTGTGACATGTGAGTTATGTCGATAACACTGTGAAAATGAAAACAAACCCAAAAGATGTACAGGCTTATCAATAGCACTGAATTATACATGTAGAAGCCATTGAGCCCGAGGATCTTTTGTTGTGTATCGCTTTGCTAGAATTGTCAGGGGAGCCAGCCGCTAACAAATCATCACAGGCCCGGCAGGCGCAATTGTACAGCAGTAAAAAGTAAAGATTATAGTGCAGTCATAGAAAATAAGAGAGATAGTAGAGAGATTGAAATAATGGAGTCAGACACATTTCCTGGTAGCATGTTCACCTCAGCTCCTCTTGGTGATACAGGGCAGGAGAGAGGGGGAGGGGAAGGAGGACAAGGGCACAGGGGACAGGGGAGCAAGGATGGCGTGGGGAGAGCCTTTTATTGCTAACCAAGGCTTATATATCTTTGGGGGGCATGCACTCCCCTAATTACAGGTAAAGACCCACGTCACAGGAAGGGGTTGTACTATAGGTACTACAGTAATGAGAGGGGGACGATCTAGGGGTATACACGCAATAGGAAGGGGAGGGATTGGGGGCACACATGTGGCAAGATGAGCAGATCCTAGATTCAGGATGGCAGCCTAACTTTGGATGTCACTGAGCAGGTTTGACCCGGTCTCTGGATCTCCATGGAAACAATTACTATACTTATCAGTAGGGTGTGAGTCCCGCCTATAGTGGACCAGACTGATGGCTGAATGCCTTCAGGGAGAATATCTCTTAAGCATCTGACCTCCCACCATGTGCTGGCAAACAGCCTCTAACATTTGGCATATCTTTGGGGGAGACAAAGCTGGGGAAAAGTCTTTTTATATCCCACACAGAATTTAAAAGATACATATATACACTAAGTTCAATGAGCACAAGGAGAAAATGTTCTAAAGTGGGTTGTGCTCACGATTGTACAACCCTTCTTGATGTGCTTGGACTACTGAATTGTCTGACATGTGGCCGGCGTGCTGATCAAACTGTTAAACACAACAAAGATTCCATCTTAGAAGCCCCAAGGGGGCAGTTCTCTGTGTCTTCTGGGGTCACTATGAGTTGACTCAAAGGCACTGGGTTTTGAGGGATCCGTGGGGGTGGGGGCAAGGGGGGGGTGGACTGCCTAGAACACACGCCTTGTGGAACACACTCATATGGTGACATCTCTGAATCGCCTAGATGCCGTCTGGCTGTGACATTTTCCGAGCTCCTCGCAGCTGGCAGTGTGGACACTGGCTTCAGAGCCACTCGGTCCTTGGTGGGGGGCGTCCTGAGCTCACACAGATTCATCGGGGGGCCCTGGCACGGTGAGCACTCTCTAGCAGAGGGGTGTGCAGATATGAATCGCAGGCCCGGAGGCCTGACTTGGGTGTCCCCCTGGTGTTTCAGAAGCCCTGACAGCTCCAAAACTATTGTTTTCAGGAAAAGGGGCG